>NW_015505329.1:386236-392744 GCF_001515645.1 Sinocyclocheilus grahami
TCTAGGAATCTCTCCACTTGGGTGTAAATTACAGAGCCGCCTGGGGTGTTCTCTACCCTCTCTCACTGGCACCTTTCCCCGTTTCATCTGCACACACACATACACATGCACACGTACGAGACAATGACTATTACCCGACACACCTGGGTTCAGGGCCCCACAATCTTCTTAATATCTTTTAAATCTTCACATAAGGTATGCCTTCCATAGGGCTTACAATACCATTTGCTCTAATAAACTCTTTTGGCAGAGGTGCATGCAAGCTGCTTCCGTGGCCCCCGGAGAGAGGAACGTTACGTGGAGGGTGAGGCATCCCAAAATATGAGGATAAATTGCAGGTAATCCTGCAGGACTGGCGCCCTGGTAATCAACACTCTTCCAACTGGAAACATTTTACAATTCTTCATCTTAATTTAACTTCTCTTTTTTTTTCTGCTGTTCCTTTACCTGGTAATTCTTAGCAGCGGGTGCAATCATTTGCACTGGCGTTTGAAAGGAGCGGCTGCGGAAACGTGAAATGGAGAGCTTTTAAAAGGGGGGGAAGGGGGCGATAAGCAAATCAAATTAATGACAATGAGTGTTTGTGAAGAGAAGGCAGGCAGAGAGCTTGTTTGAGCCCATCGTGCGTGCCATGTTAAACACTTCACTCGCCGTGGAGGGGCTAATCCAGTCTCCGACAGCTAGCTGATTATACGAATAAACTACACACGCTCGCCACAGAGAGAAAGGAGCATCCCTCGTTAACGTTCAAGCTCACGCCAACAAGGAAGTAATTAAGACGCCAGCCCTCCCCCTCCCCCCACAAACCAAAAAAAGGAGGAATGATTTTAAGTGTTTTCTAATAGCCCGGCTTGAAGGTGTTTATTTTATATTGTCTCGGTGCAGAAGTCATTATGCGGCTGAAGAAGGGCTTACAGGGAGCTAAAGTCAGATGGCTCTGGGCTCGCCTGCGACACTCGCTCTGCGATGCACTCCAGAGTTGCAGGGGCATATGAACTGTCGCTTGTTGTTTTAAATAATAGATTGCCTCCCCTAATTTCATGCCTGATATTTTTGGCAGAGTCAAGAGTCTTTTGGATGGGCAGCATCTGTCAGACCTCGGTGAAGGCCAAGAAAACATTCCCCACACCCGAGCTGTAAGAGAAAAAAAGCTTGTGTTAAGCTTGAATATTGCAACAGTCGGCCACCGGCTCTGCAGGTTACGTGCACTTCAGGAAGCTGATGAAACTGAACTTATAATAGATTTCAAGAAGTTTCCAATCCTTTTTGAGCACTTTTCTCATTGGTTTTAGTTTTGCGTGGAGAGCTTGTGCGATTGAGGGTTAAGTAGTTTAACAGTGATTACAGTGGAGTGATATTTGATTATTATCTCCTGAAACGGCAACTCCTCCGGCTTTCTGTTCTCTTAACAATAGTTTAATTGTTAGTTTGGACACCCACTCAGTAGACAGACGAAATGTAGAGCAGTAATGGAAAAGAATTATGGGGGGAATGGCATAAAACGAATACATTTATAAAAGCACCTGCATGTCTATTTTTTTTTTTAATTAAATATATTTTGATTAGCCACGAGAGCGTCTTTACCGTGACTTGTTCAATCAATAACACATGATGTAATTTTTTAAGAACCGGAGCTCTATTTATAATGAGTTTTATCATTTTCAGTGTGAAATGAAGCTCAGATAAATGTTTTTTCAGTTTCATCAGTTTTTTTAAATCAGTTTTTCATGAAGGATATTATTTTTACATATACCTTCAACATTAGGCCTAAAACTTATGTTTTATAAAAAATTATAATGTATAGTGTGTGCTGTGTACTGTATAATATATATTGTACTGTACTGTATGTTTATATATATATATATATATATTAGGGGTGGAATGGTTCAACTTACTCATGGTTCGGTTTGTATCACGGTTTTAGAGTCATGGTTTCAGTATGGTTCGGTATGTGCTATGTTTAGGCAAAAACTATACTGTCGAAGAAAATAAGAATAATCTAACTACAAGCAACAGCACAAATAAATACAATAGAGTAAAGATACAAATAAAATAAACAGTGATTTTCAGTTTTTTTTTTAGGTAGGTCTAACATTAGTTTTTAGGTACAGAAATTGAATTAAGTAATGAAATGTAAAACAGTATTGCATATTTGACTGTATAAATTAAAGATTAATCTTTATTAAAGATACAAAAGCTATTCAGTCAAGAGTAGTGAGTGATTTCTTTGTTGTTGCTGTTTGATTAATATTAAAAGTATTTAAGAATTTTAATTTTAATTATATTTTAAACTGCATTTTTTTGTTTTGATAGCTTTTATAATCATATAATAATAGGTATATATACAGTATATATTGGTTGAAGGTAAACTGCATTTTTTTGTTTTTATAGCGTTCATTTTAAAATGTAAATGTTTCATATATATTTAAAATGTAAACTAGACATTGTCATATAAAAAAGCAGTACAATTTTAGATTTTTAGATTTTTTTTTCAAATTTGTATTTTTTTAAAGTATTTTCTTCTCACACAATCTCTCTTTAAAAAGCAGCAAATCCATTCTCTAAATTAAAATATTGGCTGTTCCTTGCATATTTTTGCATTTTTGTTTTACATGGCATTTCAAAAACAAAACAAGCGTGGCAACAACAAAAAAAAACATTGGTAAGGTTTGTTTGTTTGCATTAGTTTGCATTTGTTGTTTTTCTGTCTTTTTGGTCAATGTATTCGGGGCATTTTAAGTCTTAACCTATTCAGTGAGTGAGCGATTCATTCAAAACGATTCAGAGTTGTCTGATCAATTAATTCCTGTGTGTGATTCAGTCTAATCAAATCAAAAAAGACATTTAAAATGGTGTTGACTGTTTATCGTCAGTATACCGTCGCTCCTGAATACACTGATGCACGTGATTATGTGTCTTTGCACACACAAAGCTTCAGTAAAGACAGAAACCCTCCGTTTCTTCTTTGGCCAGAGGCTAACGTCCCGCCCCCTTGGCCCCGCTAGGGCCAGAATTCCTCCACGAGTGTGTGTGCGAGTGAGCCACGCTGGGATTGCTTCAGACAAAGGTGACACACTTGCCAGCTGCATCCCTATACCACCTAAAGCGACACATTTGTTCCCCTTCCTCTGCCTCGTCGGTCCACCAGGGTGGCGTCGGCCCCGGTGCTGGAGTGGGGCCCTCAGGAGACTGGAGAGTGACTAAAGAAAACGTTTTTCATGTTTTTTCCCGCCTAATGCCTTTTCCAAAAAAATATTGCGGGCTTCCGACACAGAAGGTAAGGTTTGCGAAATTCTGAACGCTTGTTTTGGAGAGGCTTCTTGTTGGTACCTGATTCTTCTCTCTCTTTTTCCCCCCTCATCTCCCTTTAAAAATCAGCAAATCCATTCGCTAAACAGCTGCACCTCTGTACTGAACAGATAACAACCTGGGCCAGCCCGGCTCTGCAGCGAGTCAAGGCTGATAGGCCCAAATCTCTGGCCTTTTTTTTTCTTTCTTGAAAATGCTAATGACGGAGGAACACATCCCAAGCCAAAAGCGCTCTTGTAGATCTGTCAATTGCTATTTTGACAGATATTTGCTTGTAAGTACACACAACACTTGTTCCCCGTGTCTTATCTGCGGCGCTGCAGAACACTGACCTACATTGCATCAAGCACAATATGATGCACAAACCCGCGCTGCTCAATACCATTTTCCATTTTCACCTTAAAAAGCAGATGAAGCTCAATGAAATGGCTGAAAATCCAATAAACAGAAGGTATTCTCTCCCCAAATAAGAAGTGTGTCATTTAAAAAAAAAAGGAGAATCTCTCTCATCTGAAAGCATTTGAATGCCTTCTCAAGGGTTTCTGCATTAGCACTTGCTGGTGACGAGTAAATATTGAATATAAAGATGCAGCTGCTCCATTTCTCTCTCACTTACACACATATACGTGTACGGCGGAGGAAGGGAGTAACTCGCAGATTTCAGCCAATTTGTATTTCTTGTCACTTTGCCTATTTGAACTTTTGCCATCAGATCCCTGTTTGGTTTTTGAATTGTGTTTTGTTTGTAAATGAACACAATTCAGTTACACCCCCACAGCGAGGTACAAGTGCTGTTTTTTTATATAGTAACGTAGTCATTTCAACTTAACATTTACAGTGATAGATAGATAGATAGATAGATAGATAGATAGATAGATAGATAGATAGATAGATAGATAGATAGATAGATAGATAGATATATAGATATTATTAGTATTAATGTGGGGTCTTGCATGGCATTTAAAAAAAAAAAAAAAAAAAACCTAAACATTTAAAAAATATGTTTTTAACATTGATAAGTATTTATTTTTATTTTAAGGCCATGCATTAATTATTTTTCTTTTTTTGGTCAATATATTGTAATATTTAATGATTTAATATTATGTTTTATAGAGGCCAAGCAATAGCTTTGTTTTGTCAGGATAATAAATATTTAGTTCTTGATTATTGGTAAGTTTTGTTTTTCATTTATTTAGAGGCCGTGCATTTGTTATTTTTTGGTCTTGTTTTGCCAATACATTGCAATATTTAACTTTTTATTATGTTACTTTTTGTTTAAATGCCAAACATTAGTTATTGTCTAATAACTAATGCATGGCCTTGTCTTTTGTAGAGCTAACTACAGCATGTTGAGATCCCCAAAAAAGGCTTGATGTTGAGAAAAAAAAACACAGATGCGGAAAAATAATGCATGGCCTTCTTAGGCTTTCGTACGTTTGGAAACGGCCATTCATTTTGCAATTGTGCCGCTATGAATTTTGAATTCATTTCAGTTCAAAGTTGTTCTCACAAAAGAACCAGCACCGCGTATTTACGCACAAGATTCATTCCAGCTTCGGTTCCATACTAAAAATCAATGGACTCTTTGAGGAACCATTGGATACAGCTGAAACGCCACTAAAGATCCCATTCTCTTTTTTGTTTCAAATGAAACATGGGAATCTTTAATGGTTTTTCCCATCTCCAACTGTAAGAACGTAGGGGGAAATCTATCCAGCCTTCGAATAATGCGCAAGGTAAAGAAAAACATGAAACTAGCCCTTGAGAAAGAGGTTTGAAGAGAGTAAACATTTTGTTCCCGCAAACAGCTCGATGCCAATCAGCGATTAATGAGGTGTAGTTGAAAAGCAGCGGCTGAGGGAAGTTAAACTGAGCTGAATTAAGGAGTAATATCATCCTTCACGCAGGTGCTTGCCGAACGAATAACCGCTTTAATTACTGTTATTCAATCACTGCCTTTTTTTCATCCTCCACCCCCTTTCTCTCCCTCCATCTCTGCTATGGCATTATCGGTTTTTCTTGTCAATTCACAAACGCCTGTCGCAAGACAAACGTGTGCGCGGCTGCCGGCGGTGCCCGGCCATATGTGACCTAAAAACACTTCCTCAGTGAGCACACATTGTTCAGAGCTGTGAGGAAATGCTCCTACAGTCAGTCTTCAAACTCAGTAAGCTGTTATCTCGGTTTCACGTTATCTGGCGGAGGAGCGCGAGTTGCCCTTTGATGGGTGCATCTGCACGTGATATGTGCTCACCATGCAGAGGGTGGAGGCGGGCGGGCGGGAGAAACGAACACCTGCTACTGTATTCAGCTCCACAATGGGGATCATTTAGTTTAAGACACGTTTGTTCGATCGGGGACAAGAGGAGGAGTGCAACTCTGTCGCCTCCAACAGGTTGGACGACTCTGGACGCTTGCGGGGCGTGAAGATGCTTCTACTAGTCAAATGAGAGCACTGTGAAAGAGCACAGCATGACTGTCTGTCTGTCTACCTAGCTACCTGTCTGTCTGGCTTTCGTTTTAGTTTTCTGTCTTTAATTATTTCCCTTTATCTATCTATTTGTCTGATTGTCTGTCTGTTTTCTTTGTTGTTTTTGTTTTTATCTATCTGTCTGTCTGTTTTCTTAGTTGTATCTGTCTGCCTGTCTATATATCTGTCCATCCATCTATCTATCTGTCTGTCATTATATCCATCTATATATCGGTCTGTCTGTCTGTCTGTCTGTCTACTCTGTCTGTTGTTTTATTTTTCTGTTTTTATCGGTCTGTCTGTTTTCTTAGCTGTGTTTCTGTCTGTCTGTCTGTCTGTCTTTAGTATTAGTTTTCTGTCTTTATCTTCCTTTATCTATCTATTTGTCTTATTGCCTGTCTGTTTTCTTGTTTTTATCTATCTATCTGTCTGTCTGTTTTCTTAGTTGTGTCTATAAATCTGTCAATTTATCTGTCTGTCTGTCTTTATATCTATCTATATATTGGTCTATCTGTCTGTCTAATCTATATCTGGTTTTTTTATTTTTCTGTTTTTATCGGTCAGGACTGCGTTTCTCAAAAGCAACGTAAGCGTAAGTACATTGTAAACCCATTGAAACCAATGGAGCTACGATCAACTGAGGCTTACGATGCTTTTGGGAAACGCAGCCCTGTCTGTTTTCGTAGCTGTGTCTCTGTCTTTCTGTCTCTATATATCTGTCCATCTATG
>NW_015505329.1:399257-420712 GCF_001515645.1 Sinocyclocheilus grahami
TGCCTGATATTTTTGGCAGAGTCAAGAGTCTTTTGGATGGGCAGCATCTGTCAGACCTCGGTGAAGGCCAAGAAAACATTCCCCACACCCGAGCTGTAAGAGAAAAAAAGCTTGTGTTAAGCTTGAATATTGCAACAGTCGGCCACCGGCTCTGCAGGTTACGTGCACTTCAGGAAGCTGATGAAACTGAACTTATAATAGATTTCAAGAAGTTTCCAATCCTTTTTGAGCACTTTTCTCATTGGTTTTAGTTTTGCGTGGAGAGCTTGTGCGATTGAGGGTTAAGTAGTTTAACAGTGATTACAGTGGAGTGATATTTGATTATTATCTCCTGAAACGGCAACTCCTCCGGCTTTCTGTTCTCTTAACAATAGTTTAATTGTTAGTTTGGACACCCACTCAGTAGACAGACGAAATGTAGAGCAGTAATGGAAAAGAATTATGGGGGGAATGGCATAAAACGAATACATTTATAAAAGCACCTGCATGTCTATTTTTTTTTTTAATTAAATATATTTTGATTAGCCACGAGAGCGTCTTTACCGTGACTTGTTCAATCAATAACACATGATGTAATTTTTTAAGAACCGGAGCTCTATTTATAATGAGTTTTATCATTTTCAGTGTGAAATGAAGCTCAGATAAATGTTTTTTCAGTTTCATCAGTTTTTTTAAATCAGTTTTTCATGAAGGATATTATTTTTACATATACCTTCAACATTAGGCCTAAAACTTATGTTTTATAAAAAATTATAATGTATAGTGTGTGCTGTGTACTGTATAATATATATTGTACTGTACTGTATGTTTATATATATATATATATATATTAGGGGTGGAATGGTTCAACTTACTCATGGTTCGGTTTGTATCACGGTTTTAGAGTCATGGTTTCAGTATGGTTCGGTATGTGCTATGTTTAGGCAAAAACTATACTGTCGAAGAAAATAAGAATAATCTAACTACAAGCAACAGCACAAATAAATACAATAGAGTAAAGATACAAATAAAATAAACAGTGATTTTCAGTTTTTTTTTTAGGTAGGTCTAACATTAGTTTTTAGGTACAGAAATTGAATTAAGTAATGAAATGTAAAACAGTATTGCATATTTGACTGTATAAATTAAAGATTAATCTTTATTAAAGATACAAAAGCTATTCAGTCAAGAGTAGTGAGTGATTTCTTTGTTGTTGCTGTTTGATTAATATTAAAAGTATTTAAGAATTTTAATTTTAATTATATTTTAAACTGCATTTTTTTGTTTTGATAGCTTTTATAATCATATAATAATAGGTATATATACAGTATATATTGGTTGAAGGTAAACTGCATTTTTTTGTTTTTATAGCGTTCATTTTAAAATGTAAATGTTTCATATATATTTAAAATGTAAACTAGACATTGTCATATAAAAAAGCAGTACAATTTTAGATTTTTAGATTTTTTTTTCAAATTTGTATTTTTTTAAAGTATTTTCTTCTCACACAATCTCTCTTTAAAAAGCAGCAAATCCATTCTCTAAATTAAAATATTGGCTGTTCCTTGCATATTTTTGCATTTTTGTTTTACATGGCATTTCAAAAACAAAACAAGCGTGGCAACAACAAAAAAAAACATTGGTAAGGTTTGTTTGTTTGCATTAGTTTGCATTTGTTGTTTTTCTGTCTTTTTGGTCAATGTATTCGGGGCATTTTAAGTCTTAACCTATTCAGTGAGTGAGCGATTCATTCAAAACGATTCAGAGTTGTCTGATCAATTAATTCCTGTGTGTGATTCAGTCTAATCAAATCAAAAAAGACATTTAAAATGGTGTTGACTGTTTATCGTCAGTATACCGTCGCTCCTGAATACACTGATGCACGTGATTATGTGTCTTTGCACACACAAAGCTTCAGTAAAGACAGAAACCCTCCGTTTCTTCTTTGGCCAGAGGCTAATGTCCCGCCCCCTTGGCCCCGCTAGGGCCAGAATTCCTCCACGAGTGTGTGTGCGAGTGAGCCACGCTGGGATTGCTTCAGACAAAGGTGACACACTTGCCAGCTGCATCCCTATACCACCTAAAGCGACACATTTGTTCCCCTTCCTCTGCCTCGTCGGTCCACCAGGGTGGCGTCGGCCCCGGTGCTGGAGTGGGGCCCTCAGGAGACTGGAGAGTGAATAAAGAAAACGTTTTTCATGCATTTTTCCACCTAATGCCTTTTCCAAAAAAATATTGCGGGCTTCCGACACAGAAGGTAAGGTTTGCGAAATTCTGAACGCTTGTTTTGGAGAGGCTTCTTGTTGGTACCTGATTCTTCTCTCTCTTTTTCCCCCCTCATCTCCCTTTAAAAATCAGCAAATCCATTCGCTAAACAGCTGCACCTCTGTACTGAACAGATAACAACCTGGGCCAGCCCGGCTCTGCAGCGAGTCAAGGCTGATAGGCCCAAATCTCTGGCCTTTTTTTTTCTTTCTTGAAAATGCTAATGACGGAGGAACACATCCCAAGCCAAAAGCGCTCTTGTAGATCTGTCAATTGCTATTTTGACAGATATTTGCTTGTAAGTACACACAACACTTGTTCCCCGTGTCTTATCTGCGGCGCTGCAGAACACTGACCTACATTGCATCAAGCACAATATGATGCACAAACCCGCGCTGCTCAATACCATTTTTCATTTTCACTTTAAAAAGCAGATGGAGCTCAATGAAATGGCTGAAAATCCAATAAACACAAGGTATTCTCTCCCCAAATAAGAAGTGTGTCATTTAAAAAAAAAAGAAGAATCTCTCACATCTGAAAGCATTTGAATGCCTTCTCAAGGGTTTCTGCATTAGCACTTGCTGGTGACGAGTAAATATTGAGCATAAAGATGCAGCTGCTCCATTTCTCTCTCACTTACACACATATATATATGTGTATGGCAGCGGAAGGGAGTAACTCACTGATTTCAGCCAATTTGTATTTTTTGAAAAAAAAAAGAAGAATCTCTCACATCTGAAAGCATTTGAATGCCTTCTCAAGGGTTTCTGCATTAGCACTTGCTGGTGACGAGTAAATATTGAGCATAAAGATGCAGCTGCTCCATTTCTCTCTCACTTACACACATATATATATGTGTATGGCAGCGGAAGGGAGTAACTCACTGATTTCAGCCAATTTGTATTTTTTGTCACTTTCAGATCCCTGTTTGGTTTTTGAATTGTTTCGTTTGTAAATGAACACAATTCAGTCACCCCCCCACAGCGAGGAAGAGTGCTGATTTTAATGTAGTAACATGTAGTTATTTCCACTGAACATTTGCTGAAGTAGATCCCAATAAATATTCTAATATGACAGTTCATAAAGGTTAATACAACTGCTTTTTTAAGAAATATTTTTATGCATAATTTTTTTTATTTTTTATAATTGTATATATATAGTTAAGGTTAAATTTTGTAAGGCTATGTGTTAATTATTTTTCTCTTTTTCAATGTATTGTAATATTAATTTAATTTTAATTTAATATCATTTTAATATGTTACTTATTTTTTTAAATGCCATGCATTAGTTATTGTCTAATAACTAATGCATGGCCTTGTCTTTTCTCGAGATAACTATGTTGAGATCCAGAGAAAAACAGTCTTGATCTTGAGAAGACAAGAGACGTGGAATAAAGTGCATGGCCTTGTCAGGTTTCCGTACGTTTGGAAACAACCATTAGTTTTGCAATTGTATTTTGTGCTGCTTTGAACTTTGAAATTCATTTCTTTTCATAGTTGTTCTCACAAATGAATCAGCTTCAGTTCCATACTGAAAATCAATGGACTCCTAGAGGAACCGCTGGTTACAGCTGAAACACCACTAAAGATTTCACTCTCTTTGTTTCAACTGAAACATGGGAATCTTTAATGTTTTTTTTTAAACTGTAAGAAAGTAGAGGGGGGGGGGGGATATCCAGCCTTTGAATAATGTGCAAGGTAAAGAAAAACATGAAACTAGCCCTTGAGAAAGAGGTTTGAGGAGAGTAAACATTTTGTTCCCGCAAACAGCTCGATGCCAATCAGCGATTAATGAGGTGTAGTTGAAAAGCAGCGGCTGAGGGAAGTTAAACTGAGCTGAATTAAGGAGTAATATCATCCTTCACGCAGGTGCTTGCCGAACGAATAACCGCTTTAATTACTGTTATTCAATCACTGCCTTTTTTTCGTCCTCCACCCCCCTTTCTCTCGCTCCATCTCTGCTATGGCATTATCGGTTTTTCTTGTCAATTCACAAATGCCTGTCGCAAGACAAACGTGTGCGCGACTGCCGGCGGTGCCCGGCCATATGTGACCCAAAAACACTTCCTCAGCGAGCGTGCATTGTTCAGAGCTGTGAGGAAATGCACCTACAGTCAGTCTTCAAACTCAGTAAGCTGTTATCTCGGTTTCACGTTATCTGGCGGAGGAGCACGAGTTGCCCTTTGATGGGCGCATCTGCATGTGATATGTGCTCACCATGCAGAGGGTGGAGGCGGGTGGGAGAAACGAACACCTGCTACTGTATTCAGCTCCACAATGGGGATCATTTAGTTCGTGCATTGTTCAGAGCTGTGAGGAAATGCACCTACAGTCAGTCTTCAAACTCAGTAAGCTGTTATCTCGGTTTCACGTTATCTGGCGGAGGAGCGCGGGTTGCCCTTTGATGGGTGCATCTGCACGTGATATGTGCTCACCATGCATGGGGTGGAGGCGGGCGGGTGGGAGAAACGAACACCTGCTACTGTATTCAGCTCCACAATGGGGATCATTTAGTTTAAGACACGTTTGTTCAGTCGGGGACAAGAGGTGGGGTGCAACTCTGTCGCCTCCAACAGGTTGGATGAACCTGGACGCTGGCGGGGCATGAAGATGCTTCTGCTAGTCAAATGAGAGCGCTGTGAAAAAGCACAGCATGATTCTGTCTGTCTGTCTGCCTCTCTGTCTAGTAGTTTTCTGTCTTTCTGCTGTCTTTTTTTAATTGTTTGCCTTTATCTATCTGTCTGATTGTCTATCTGTTTTCTTACTTGACTGTCTTTAGCTGTGTCTCTGTCTGTCTGTATGTCAGTCTCTGTCTATATATCTGTCTATCTGTCTCTCTATCTAATCTGTCTGTCTGACTATCTGCTGTATCTGTCTGTCTACCATGTCTATATTTCTGTCTGTCTGTCTACCCTATCCCTATTTCTGTCTGCCTGTCTGCGTCTGTCTTTCTTACCATCTGTGCCTCTCTTTCAGCAGTAAAGTACTGTAGTTCTCAGTCACGTACAAGGCAATCAAAGGTGATAAATCACTGTGCAGAATGTGCTGTATATTCAGTCTTCTGTGAGGTCAGGTGACTCTGAGATGTTTGAGGAGTGAGGTCATGATGTTTAGCAGCGTGCGACTTGAGTCGATTAACACTAAACAAACGAGGCGCCTGTGTAAAGATGAGTCTCTCCGGAGTCTAGCTCTGACAGGCCCCTGCTCCCGCGGGAGAGCTGAGAGAGATGTTATTACATGGCAGAGGAGCTTCCTTGATGCTCTCAGCTCCTGTTATATAATATCTGAACATGCTAAGTATCATGTTACATGTCAAGTATGCTCTGTGAAAATCATATGATAATTCACTCAAATATGTCACTTTTATTTTTCTCTATTGCATATACAGTGAGGTCTGTCTGTCTGTGTCTGTCTGTCTATCTGTCTATCTATCTATCTATCTATCTATCTATCTATCTATCTATGTCATCTCAATGGCAAAAAGTATCCCAATTTACCAGAATGTACGCCTATATATGTGTGTGTATTACAGAATACAAAAAAAAAAAGTTCATTAAGTTGCATTTTGGTTTTTTAGTACTGCCCAGAAAAAGCTATTTCACATGACAGATATTTACATATATTCAACAAAACAAAATAATAATTTGAACATTTCCCATTTGTTCTTCTGATGATGTGTGACTTCATTAATGATCAGCTGGTTTGTGATAGTTGTGCATGAGTACCTGCTTCATCCTGACTAGTGAAGCTTACATTTATGCATTCGGCAGACACTTTAATCCAAAGCGACTCACGTTGCATTCAAGGTATGAATGTTATCACATTTGAGCTCTTCCCAGTAGTGGCTGTAAGATGTTGAGTTCCAGCTTTTGGATGATTGTGTAAATTGCTATTATTTTGTCTTCTGGGAAATATGTGAACATCTTACTGCCCTTCAGAAGCTACAAGATATTTACATATTTCCCTGATAAGATATTTCTCATATTTCCAACTCCTTTTAGAGCCATTAAAAAGTGATTTATTGCACCTTTAAATATCTGTATGGTGTTTCTTGTTTTGTGGTGTTCACTCCCTGTCACAGACGCTCGTGTCTCCAGGGCCGAGCTGAGACAATGCACCCTTATGCTTGCCCCCTTAGACCATCGATTCTCTCCTCCCAACCTTATAATCACAAATTTTGTTGCTGATGTCTCCAAAAACTCCAAAACACGCTTACACACACACCTGCGATGCATGCAAACACCCACACACACACGTACATAGACATGATCTGCAAACAAAGCCCTTCCATAGCGAGTGTCACTGCCATCCGCTTTTGTTTGCCTGCATGTCTTCAAAGAAACATTTTCATTCAGAAAAGACCATTGTTTTTGCTGTTGTCTTCTGGAAATTCAGAGTAGCAATTTGTTCATCTCACTATTGAAGGTTTCTGCTAGTATGCATTTTTGCAGCGGGCTTTTTCCATTTTACCCTATAAGTCTCTTTTGTCTAACAAGATTAAATGATTTTTGAAACAAAGTTGGGTCCTTGAAATCAGGATATGAGCTGTTATAGTTTGTAACGCCGCTGAAAGCGTCATGCCCATACATTATAGAAAGTTCTGCCAAATTCATTGAATGCTTTCTGCAATAGAGAACAAGGCAACATTTAGTGCTAGTTTCTGCTTACATGTGTTGAGCTTGTCTGTTTTCTCCCACAGGAGGAGACACTGGCTATGATAGGAATGGCATACTAGACATACTAGAACTGCAGTATGCATTCTGTGTGCATTATGTAAATTGTCTGGAATGCCTGGATTACATACTACATTTACCAACATGTGCAGCAAGCTAGAGCATACTTTGTACTACAGTACATCCCACAATGCAGTGCATTTGATTTCAATTTTCTGTAAGTGATAGTAACTACATTTTTAACATCTCTTTCTTGACTCATGATTTAATTGGATTTCCAAAAGTTATTATTATTTTTTTTTTTTAACCAACATTTGTAATTTACTGCCAGAAAATTAGCTGTTAATTTACAGACATTTCCTTTAACCCTAAAACCCACACAATGCAATGCGTAATTCAAAATACTTGTGAAACACCTGTGAAAAGTTATATTATGTGTATTAACTTCATGTTAACACAGTACATGTCTTTCTTGACTCATTATTTGACTGAACTGCTAAATTATTCAAAAATGGATTAAAAATGCAGAAACTCTTAAATGTATGACGTCATGGCATTAAATGGTGCATGCACTGCAAATATGAATATCTTCCTCAGTATAGTTGGTTTCCAATTCAAATATGTAAACATAATTCAATCAAGATACTTGAGATATAAACTGAAAATATGAAGTCCTGTTTTCTGAGAAATTGAATTGAAATTGAAAAAGTGAATTTATGCTTAAAACAAGAACAAGTATCTGCCATTGGAGTATGGAAATGTATTTTCCCTTTGAATTAAGTTAATTTTTATCAGCCCATTGACATATTTGTTCTTGTTTCAATCAAACTCATAACATTTGGATCAATTTCTCATGTTGTGACACCAATAGCTTGGTTTCCATCCACATTGGCAAATTTTGGGAAATTGCATAAAAATGCTGGATGGAAACTGCAAGGTTATTTCTGTTTTGTGTCAATTTACCTTGAAGAAGTGATGGATTTGTTCTCTTGAACACAGAAATACTGCTTTATTTGCAAAATGCTTTTCAGTTTTGTGCAAACATTTGCAATTTGGCTGAAACATCTCTAATGTAGCATACTATTCGAAATGCTTATCTTTGCATAATGAAACCTGTCTCACTGTTTTAAAACTTTGTAGGAAGTGTAGCATCCCCCCTCTCAGACCCTGCCGGCCCCAGTGTTCACTTTTGTCATGTTACCACTAATTTACACCTGTGCAGCATTTGAATAATGAAGTGCACGGGTAACTGCTAAATGCATTCTTAACTATCTGCAAAGATGCGTATCGCAGCGTCTTATGCCCACATTGTTTCTCTTATGCGTTATGATTAAAATGGAGTAATGGCTCCATTGGAGCTCACTGGTTTGTCAGCGGTGGATTCCTCGGTGTGCCGTACATCTCTGAACTCCTCGCAAGTGGTAATACCCCATCCGACAGCGTGATGGAGAGGTGGGTGTCATTACCGTATGTTTAAACAGCCGAGAGAGGCGGCTATCATTTAGTCGAATGAGCTCTCTGTGTGTCTGATGAGATGAGATGGAGAAACCCAGGGAGAGCGAAAGAGACATTTCAGAGGAATTCATTGACAGCGAATAACATCACTTAATCAAGAGCGGTGACACTTGTTTACCTTCCTCTCTCTCTCTGTGGCCTGTGTGGAGTGTATTATATGAAGAAATAATCGCATCCCGGTGGAGAATAAATATGGGCTCTGTATATTCGAAATCAGCATCAACGTTTATCAGCTTGGCATGAAATCGCAAGTGTATGAAGTTCTGATAGGCCATCGGTTGCTACTTAAAGCTGATTTTAATTGACCAATGGCAGTGTTCAGGACACTTGTTTGAAAACTACAACTATTATTGCAGCAGCATTTTACTGTTGCTGCAGTATATAGTATGTCGCTGTGCACAGTATGCAAACTACTACATTTGCCAAAATCTGCAGTATATGACAGAGGCTGATTTTGAAATATCATAATAGCATCCTACTTGGAATATTATTGTCATGTCTTATGGGAGAAATGGTGTGCTATTTCAAATTGGGCTAGAGATTACTGTGTGGAGTATTGCACCTCAATCTGAAAAAAAAAAAAAAAAATGGATGTTGAAATATTTTTAATTCAGAAATTTCTAGTAAATTTCACAAACGAGTAAGTGTTATTCGTTTAAATGTGAAATTACAGGGTTGAAAAACAAGTCTAAAACAGTCTTTTAAATGGCAAAAAGTGTCCCAATCAACCTGAATTAACCTGTTTTCTTGTAAAATTTACACTAATAATCTTTATTTTATTTACAACTTCTAAAAAGCCATTTCCAGGATAAACCTAAAGTAATTTCGGCTGTGACTTTTGGTATATCTTTTCTGGCCCATTACATAATCAGATTGTCAACAGGTAAGATAAATTGTATTTTAGAAAAATAAAATAAAAATAAGTGCTTTTACTTTCAAGATAAAAACTTTAAAATATAATGATTTTTTTTAAATAAAATAATTGTATTAAATTTCTTAAATTTATTTTCATTTATTTTTATTTTATTAAAGTTCAAATTTGGCCTTTTTTAGGAGGCAGCATACTTCTAAATACTTAGTAAACTATTGTATTCCAAAACATGGTCAATAATAATTTTTGCCCATTCCATTTAAATTAAATTTTTCATGATCTGACATGATGAATTGCCTTCTATCTATCTATCTATCTATCTATCTATCTATCTATCTATCTATCTATCTATCTATCTATCTATCTATCTATCTATCTGTCTATCTGTCTATCTATCTATCTATCTATCTATCTATCTATCTATCCCAAAATATATATACATACAGTATATTCATACTGCTTACATAGTTGTCTCTGTGTATTAAACTGATGTAGGAGAAAGTATTTTAAGATTCATGTCTATTCTCTCAGGTTCCCATGTGAACATATCTGTACTGTGTTTCTTGGCATCAAACATGATGGTAAACGTCAAGCATTTTTGCGTCTTGTCTGTTCTCTACAAACTCTAATAATGTCAGTGGGAAACTCAACATTTTCATGTCTTGCATAATTTAAGGCTTTCTGGCTATGGACTGAGAATCATTGAAGTCTGAAGCGCTGCGGTTTGTGCACATGAGTGTCTTCTCTCCAAATAGCCTCTTGTGTTTAAAGGTCTGCGGTGGCAACCGAAGTCGAGTGATTGCCAGCCGGGACAGCCGTGGTGGGAAATGCAGGAAAATGGAATAGACAAAAGTTGGGTCCTCCTTTACTGTACACAAACCAATAATGAGTTCCAAATGTTTACTATGCAATCCCCAGGGGCGACAGCTTTCACTAAATAAATTCATGCATTTAGAAAATGCGCCTGTAATAGTCGGCAAACTGAATTTTAAAACATGGCCCATATGTTAATGTTCCTTAATGCAGGAAGTTTAAAGGAGTGAGATTTGTTTGAAAAGAAAGATGCATCGTAAACGCAGAATGAAGTATCCGGTTTGCTTCGGCAAATTGGGTGAAAACCACACGCAGTGAGCTGTCGTGTACACAACGCTTTAAAAAAACACTCTTGGTAAAAACGACGTGAGATCTGCACAGCTCCATTAATTACCCGTTACAGCGGCCACAAACTTAAATTATACCATGTCAAATTACACTCTCTCCATTTATACTAAAAAAAGAGAAAAACACTTGTTTCCAAAATACATTCTCGTGTGGAATTGTTTGTACTTAATTTGTTTAGATTCTATTGCAGTGCATGTACAGCCTTTCACTATTTTGTTTAACAAGATTGCATCGTTTCCTCCTGTACTGTTGCGCTCAGTTCTTCTAGAGATGGCAGAGTTGCATCCACAGGCGGCCCAATAAACTGTTCAAACTGAAGAATCTACTGTGGCTTTGGGAAATAAAATTTTCAATTTGCACAGCCATTGGAGAGCTGTTTTCAACCCCATCTCTGGCCCCTCTGAGACATCAGGTGATGTTTTTCTAGGCAGTGCTTTTAAATTATGAATATTTTGTTATTAGGTTTAGAAGAGAAGAGTAAAATGTACTAACTCAGATGTCCAGATAATATTAACTAGTTAAATGGTAACAGGCCAACATAGTGCAGCTTTCTGTCATACAGTATGCTTACTTTTCCTGTCATTATTTGTGTTCTACGGGTCTGTCTGCGTTTATCAGGAATGGTTATCAGGTAATGACCCAGGAATTAATATATGGGTTCAAGGTATATTAGTTAACCCATACTGGTGGATAACATAACTTAATCTTTCTCTGTTGTCAGCTATTCAAAAGCATTGTGTACTGGAAAATATTTTTTTTGTAAGCAATATATATATATATATATATATATATATATATATATATATATATATAATTATTATTATTTATAATTATATAATAATTATAGTAGATGTTTTACCTGAACCTCATTCATTCTTTCATTCTTTCTTTTTCAGTTGTTGGAAGACTCTTGAATGTATAAAATTGAAGAAACAGAATTTTTAATTTCCTTTCATATTTGTCATTTTTTCTTTTTTCCCATTTGCAATTCTTCATTTTCATTTTATAGTAGTTGTTTTGCCAGAACCCTATCTATTTATGTATTTGTTTTTGTTGGTGGAAGACACTTGAATACATGAAATTTAATTTTCATGAGTGCATAAATTATTGATTTTTGTCTGTTATCGCGGCTCATGGTAGTTGAAGGCTATTGGCTATTTAAACCCAACTGGCCTGACTTCCTGTTTCATTTGGGAAATACATCAATATGAGCTTTTTTATATGACATACTGTTCACATTTGACAACTTAGTGTCAAGTTTGTTTTAAAGAAATAGTTCATCCAAATGTCAATATTAGCTCACCCTCATGTTGTTCCAACTTGTTGTTTGTGGTTTTCTGAATTGCTAGGATAGCTTTGCAGAAGAAACCGACAGAAAATTGAAGTACTTATAATCTCCTGCTGTAGTCACAGAAAAACTGTGATGTTTAACCCGGCAGCTCAAACACTCTGCCTAACATCTCCTTTTGTATTTTGCAGAAGAATAAAAATCACACAGGTTTGGAACAACACAAGGGTGAGAAAACAATGGCAACATTTTCACTTTAGGGGAAACAATCTCTTTTTAAAGGCAGTTGCATTCTCCCATTTCCTAAATTCACTAAATCAGATCAACTAATTGAAAAAGGTAAATGGCTAAATGAATATAATTTATTATTTTACATGACCTATTGTTTCACCAGTGAGTCATCAAGCTACTTTTAATCCTTTAGCCTGACTTAGCTTGAGTACTTTTAATTAGGCCTAATTAATGCACTCATGTATTCATTTATTTTGTGAGGAGTATCAAACGTCTTGAAATTAGTGATCTTCTTGATTTTCAGTTTACACCACTGCTCTCTAGTACACTTTTTTTGGTAAATGTATTATATGATGCATTGGCCATGAGTTTATGACTTATGCTGCAGCACTTTACACAAATAAACCCACTTTAGTGACCTATTACTTAAAAAAAACAACTAACTAAATAAATAAATAAATTCTCAAATCCTATGTATGTTTTTTTTCCTCCTGTTTGTGAGAATACTTAAATTATGTGAACTGTTGTCTTACACATCAAATGTGTGTATATATAATGATATAAATTATAATTTGAATCAATTAAATACACAGTATATATATTTTATAAATATATCTAAAAAATAATACTGTTTTTGTGTCAAGGAATGTACACTCTTAAAAATAAAGGTGCTTCATGATGCCATAGAAGAACCTTTTTGTCTAAATGGTTCCATAAAGAACCTTTAACATCTTAACATTCTGTTTGACTAAATGTTCTTTGTGGCAAAAGAAGGTTCTTCAGATTACAAAAAGGTAAGAAAGAGATGGTTCTTTAAAGAACCTTTGACTGAATGGTTCTTTGTGGAACCAAAAATGGTTCTTCTATGGCATCGCTCGAAGAACCTTTTGAAGCACCTTCATTTTTAAGAGTGTAGTCTTAAGAGTTTTTTGGCGAGAATGTACTTGTTTAGTCTTCAAATATGCGGTTTGTTAATAAAGATAACATCTATTTGAAAATTTGCTTTGACGGTTTCGGAGATGTGAGCTCCAGGGCGTCAGCGGCCGTTCAGCGCTATGAACCCACCTAGAGCAGCCTCACCTCGGCCAGATCTTCTGGAATTTGCCGCTGGCTTTGATGTCTCTAGTGGTTAAACATGAGAAATAATTTGTTTTGGGTAATTCTAACGAGCAGTCTTTGGTCTCATTAATCTATTATTTGTTTCAAAGCAAATAGTTTTGGCTGAGGGCAAAATCTCATCACGTTATATTTCATGTAACTTTATTGCTGTATATTAGAGCGCTGCCTTTGTACTTTTGACTGAACTGTCTAGCAACTTTTATGATGGCTGTTGTTGTTTTTATTATTCAATAAATACTATTTTATATTCATAGTAGTATTTAGTATTGGGAAACTGTGTGTGTGTGTGTGTGTGTGTGTATGTTTATGATGGTGATTTTTGTGACATTGTTCCGCCATTAGATGGCGACAAGTCCTTTATATTGAAAGAGACTGAAACGGAAGTTATTTTTACTTTTAATAACAGCTTGTAAGATGCAGTTAACAAATGTACTGAGCAGCGCTGTCGTCAGAAATCACCCTTAACATATGAAAGGACAGTACGACAAAGATATCGCTTTCCTCAGCGGACATTCAGACTAATGTTTTATTGTGAATATGAGATTGAGCTGAAGAATGAATGCTGTATCGGATGCAGGTAATCACACTCGCTCAGTCAATCTCTCTCTGTCATAATACTCTACATGTAATACAGAGAGCTTTTAACACAGTAATACAATAAGCTTTCAATGAAGTAACTGAATGTTCTTTGGTTACTAGTTCTAAAGTGACGTTTTCGAATTAGTAACGGAGGCTTCAGCTCAGCTGTTAAACTGCCAAACTGAGATTTTAATCTGTGGCGAAAGGAAGTAGTTCTGCACAAAAGGGTTTTTAAAGACACTCCATTGTTGTTTTTCTTATATATTTACACACTTGTGCTGTCGAGCTGTTGTATAAACGCAATATCACACTCACAGACGTGAGATATGGCTGTATATCAGCACACTGTGATTACGGCCGAATCACAGCCGTGCCGATATACAGCCATATCTCACGTCTACTCGTGTGATAATGCTCATGTAAATATTAAATATGTATAAATAAATATGTTTGTGTGTGTGTGTCCAAAAAATGCATTATGGCATTTTTCTGAACTTGTCAACAATTTTATTTATTTTATTTTATTTTTCCATTCACGTTCTCCATGTTGATGTCTGATTCTAAACTTTTAAATTTTTTGATGAATATTTATCCTTAGCAAATATTCTTTGACAATTATTAGAAAAATAAAATCTCAAATAAATTTGTTTATACACAAAGAAATATGTTTATATATACACACACACATTATATATATATATATATATATATATATATATATATACTGTATATGTTTTACAGTCCCTATCTGTTGAAAGTACCAGTACTAGAGAAGAAACCCACACAAATGTTTAGTTTTTATGTGGTCTTGGATTGTTTTGCTCCTTTTTAAAGCATGATCAGTGAAAAAAACATGGGAAGATCAGCAAACAGAACATCAGCCGGTAGTCGCCATCATGTCCCCCTGAAAGCGCGCCTCAAAAATCACTCTAAATTCTGTCCTCGCAACATGGCGGAAAACGTTGCGGAGAAAAAAAAAACATCTATTAGTCTAGTAATTGCACTGTGATTAGCAGATGTGAGTGTTTGGCATGGAACAGGCTTTCCTGGAGTTTGGAAGACGTCGAGCTACTGCTGTATCCTGATACAATACAGCAGCCTCGGCAGCCATACATCCTTCATGTCTTCCTCTGTCTCTCCACCCACCCCCATGGGTCTCCTCTCCCATCCATCCATTCGCCTCCTCTCCTCTCCTCTGCCTGTCTGGATCTCGCCCAGCTGGCTTCATTAGACTCTTCACCATCCCAGATCCGCTGGTTTTGTCTGTTGCACATTTTTTGACTGTTTTATCTTAAGCGCTGTCCATCCTGGAGCCTCATAAATATTTCCCTGGCATTTCTGCATCTGCTCGAACTGGCTGCTAATGAAATAATTCATGTGTCCATTGTACATTTGTTTTGTAATTAATCTTTGTGTCCTGCATTTATTATTATTATTTTTTTCCCTTTATTTGGGGGGGGGGGCTGCTCATTGTTTGTGAGTGAACAGAGATGCATGAGTTGGAAGAAGATATGATTTCAGGTGGTTTTTACTTAAATCATTTTAGCATTCGCTTTTTTTGTTGTTGTTTTCATCATGTTGGACATGACACAAATGTTGAGATGATGGGATATTTCAAAGCAGTGTCGACATATTAGTCTCTTTTTAACTTTGTAAAAATGAAAATGCTTATAATAGAGTACAGCAGACTTTTATAAATATGTTCTGGTCAAGCTGAGGCACTTAAACCTTTTGAGGCACTTAAACTATTAACTATAACTTGATTATTTATACAATTACACATATGAATGATTAACTATTAAGTGAACAGGTTTTGTGAAACATTTAATATTTTCCAATTTTAAGACATATAATGGAACATAAATTGCCTCAGGCAAAAGCCTGTGTCATGGTTTCTCTATAGAAACGTATCAATTATTAATTGTTTTCTCTCATTTTCACATTATATAACAAAACAGCCATCTTTCCCTCAATTTCCCTGTGTTAGCTCATCTTGTCATTCTGACAATCTAGTAAACTCCAGTATTTAGGAATATATATAAAGCAGTTTATAATAAAGACTGATCATTGATATCTGATATAAAAAAAATAAAGTTTCTATTTTAATAACAGGTCTTGGGTTAAAGAATGGCATCCAGTTGGCTTCATTACACCACTGTGTGTTCAACAGGAATAAGTTGAAACTACAAGAAAGATATCTGATTTCTGATATCTGATTGGTTTGCATAAATTACTCAGCTTTTTATGTAAATGCCATTCATTCTCAATTGAAAAACACATAGCATTTTGAGCTTAACAGTTAGACATAGCCCCCAAAAAACATGAAATTAAAATAAATAAATAAGTAAAATGATATGTAAAATAAGAATTTTTGTACAACAAAAGTAATAGTAATAATAATAATGATTATTATTGTCATTATTATTAATTAAATATTATTATTATTATTATTATTATTATTATTATTATTATTATTATTATTATTATTATCTGTTTTATAATAAGAACAATTTACAACAACAATAATTCATATTATTATTATTATCATTAATTAATAATTATTATTATTATTATCTGTTTTGTAGTCTGTCAGTAACACACACGTTTTTATTACTGTAGTCTAGCAGTTATTTGTTATTGCATCAATAAGCAGAAACAAACAATAATTAAAATAGGTTTTGCATATTATCTGGCATAAAAGCATATGGGCCAAAAAAAGTATAATATGTACACAAGATATTATATTTAAAATAGTAATATAATATTATATAGTATATATAGTCTTTAAATGACTTATTATTAAAAAAAAAAACTTTAGCTAAAAATATTATATTAGAATTAAAAAAATATATAGTTGTAGTCTATCAGTTATTTGTTGTTGTGTCAATATGCACAAATAACAATATTTGAAATAGGCTCTGCATATTATCAGACATAAAGGCATAATAACAATAAGTATTGTACCCGTTGTAAAAATGAACATTGGTTGATCTGTAGTTTAAAAGCAGTAAAGCATTCTGGGTACAGGGCGGTGGGCTGGTTGCCGTGGCACCTGACAGTTATATCGCCCGTGTGTGTGTGTGTTTGTGTGTGTGTGTGTGTGTGTGTGGATGCATGCAGAGAATGGCAGCCAGATGGTGGAGGTGGTCTCAGGAGAGGGGAACTGGGGCATAGTTGCCACCGCTGGCATGCGTAGCCCCATCCTGACCTCCCTTTCTCTCAGAGTCTCGAACCGCGTGTCTGACAACGCACGCTGCGACCTAGGAAGGAAACCACGTGGATAGATAATGCATTTATGCAAGAGATTTCACCGATAACATGCAACACGCATAAAATGAAAGTAGACCCATAATCCCTCTGCTCTTAAAACCTTGAAGCTCGGCGTAACGCCAGATTCTGTCATTTCTCAAGTGGCAAATCAGCCTGGCGCATTTGTCAAAGGTAGCATAATGCATAACACTTTGTAAGTGTTGTTCTACATCTTTATTTGCCGGATCACAAAAGCGAGCGAGGTGACAGGAAGAATGGGGCGACATGCACATAATGTAAGGTCCTCGGTGGGCCACAGCTGCACCGGGCCAGGCTTTGATTCTTGCATGAGGTTGCTTTGTGAAATGATCTAATCCGATGGGTTATTTATGGAGTGTCATTATTTATTTATTTGATTATTTTGTAAATTATTTATCTATTGAATTATTAATCCATCCTCATGACAAGCCCTGAATTATGCATGACTTAATTTGAGATTATTGCATTCAGATGCCACATTGTTGCAGTGGCGGATCGCGTTCGCACGTCACACGTGGAAATTAAATCACCCTCCCAGGCCATTTTGTCTTCATTTGAAACAGAAGCTGAGACAGGTTGCTGCAAGAACATCAGCCTGTTATCAAAACAAGAGCGACTGCATTTATCTTAATGCCAGAGACATGCTCTGACCTTTTGCAGGCCGTTTCCACCTGATGTCCCTCTGTATGTACAGGTAACCTCAATCCCGTGCATCATTTGTCGGGAGAGACGAAGGTTTGGCTATCGTCACATGAATATTTAGCATGATTTTTTTTTTTTTTGGCATAACTACCTTCTTATATTTAAAACCAAAAGAGTTTGCAACTAAATCTGTCTGTCTGGAAGTACAACCTTTCACATCAGCCACATAAGATGTGAGAAGTGTTTTCAACTCGATGAATATCTTTTTTTTTTTTTTTACCATTTAGGGTCTCAACCACCAGTCAAGAATGACTAGTTTAAAATAATTATTTAATTTCAGTGTTGTTTTTTGAGCATCTAATTAGCTGTCATTTTGTTGTGATATATCATTAGCAATGAAAAACCCACCAGATTTGAGCCAAAATAAGTTTATATTCATATTATTATTTAAATTCCAATGGGGTTTTCCTCATATTTAAGCTATTTTCATTTGCAGTGTCAAATATGAGTGTATACTAATTTCTTCTATATATTAACGCACTATTTGTGGCTTCAGCTCATTTTCAGATAAATACTTACCATGCTGAATTTATCTTTGTTACATAACTTCCTTTATACTATAGTATGACTGTAAACATGCAAATTGCACATTGCCAGTAGCAGTTCACTTCAGTTGTTTATGGGAAGTGCATTCATTGCATGAATACTTGAGACATGGAAAATAAGCTTGCAGCTTTCTGTGAGTTTGGAAGCATTGCTTTGGTTTACATGAACTGCATCCCAGACTATTTTTTAATGTGTTTAGTGTGTGGACCAGTGAAATGCACCAGAGATCCCTTACAAAGTCGGTCTGAGATTCAGTTCAGAAAAACACTTTAATCCCAACCAAATGAACTGAACTCTGAGGTCAAACGAACACACCAAAAGTGTGAAAATGCCCAAACAATGGAACGCCAACTGAACGTAACATTGGTTTTATATTCACTACATGTCCATCATTTGGAATAATTACGATTTTTAAAGAAATCTCTTATACATATACTTACCGATGCTGCATTTATTTGATTAACTGTAAAAAAAAGTGTAATATGTTATTGCAGTTAAAAAAAACATGTTTCTGTTTGAATACATTTTAAAATGTAATTTATTTCTGTGATGCAAAGCTGAATTTTCAGCATCATTACTCTTTCAGAAATCGTTCTAATATACTGATTTGCTGCTCAATTGTTATCATTTATTATTGGTACTCAATTATTAATAATAGTTCTTAATTTCTGACCATAAAAATACAAAAAAAGCATTACTTTTTTAATCTTTTGATTTTAAACCTACACTTTTGTATAGTAGTATCATGGTTTCCACAACAAAAATAAAAATAATTAAGAAGCACAAAGGTATTCTGCATTGATAATAATAAGAAAGGTTTTACATTGTAATAATATTTCACAGTATTACTGTTTTTACGGTATTTTATTAAATAAAAGCATCCTTGGTGAGCAGAAGAGACTTCTTTAAACAATATTAAAACATCTTATGTATTGCAATCTTTTGACTTTAGACTGGTAGATAATTAGAAAACAGCAGCATTTAGCATTAAACATCAGCTGATGTTTAGATGGTTACGTTGGAGTGCATGTGCTCTGATAATTCATTTGGACCAGTTAGTTTGGTGTGCTATCAAACCTGTAACTTTTTCAAACGACTTAACTGAGGTTTTTACCAAACAAAGTATGACAGCATTTGTGTCATGAGAAACCCGGAATAATAACCCTGAACCTAAAGCAAATAGAATAGCAATTAACCCAGCCACATGGGGTTTGTTTAGTAAATTGCGTATAAGGGTCACGATGTGACAAGTAAAGGTGAGGCGTTCTTCTCCCAATTTTTGTCACACCACACAGTCGATTATCATTGTGGATTATTTCAACGATTTGGTTCTCAGAGGATGCGGTTTCTCTGCTACTTGTGGAGCTGAAGCGTCATGTTTGCTTGTCAGCGTGCATCTGTCTCTACTCGATGCTTAATTCAAAATCTGTGTGTCTGATTTAAAAGCACGACTGTGGGTCCTTCATCAACACTTAGCGCTCGGTTTAAAACTTGCGAGACTGTGCCTTACCTATAAAAAGTGGAGGAAACAGTAAAGCAGGAGATGTATTTTTAAGTGTGCTTCTCTCTTCTCACTCTTGCCGTAATGAAGCATTCATTATGATTATTTTATAGGCCTGAAGTTTTTAAAAACTACAAGAATGCATTACTCTGCATAATGAACAGCTGTTGTGGCAACAAGCACATACATTATGCATAAAAAATTATTTCAATTTTGATTGTAGATGCTGATTTATTGAGACAAGTCTAGCATACTGCCGTAATGGAGTTGGGATATGCTTCTGTTGTGTTATTTCCATAATTAATATCAGGAAGCGTGTTATATGCATGCTTCGTATTTATATGTCGAATCGCACTTGAGCCATAATAAATACGGGCTTGCGTTCAAGCTTAAAACCGAAGTGTGTTAATTATGCATCAGACCACAACTACAAAATAATAAATCCATAATCTTTCATATTTCGTGTGAGCCTTTTAAATGTATCCAGAGACGCACTTTGAGGCTGTTTCGCTGCTATGTGCAATGCGCCGTATATGTACATGCATGTTCTTTTTTGAAGAAAGTGAGAACGAGTGGTGTTACGACGCAACTCTGTGGGGAAGAACTTGTCATTTGAACGAAAACTGTGAATTGAGCTGGCAGTGCCAGTTGACTGTCAGGAGGGTTTTGCGTGGCGTAATTGAGCTAATATGATGACTGGAAGTTCATGGAAAGCCGGAGAAGATGCCCACGTCTCGATCTCAAAGTCCACGTGCGGTTTTCGACGCAATTTACCGCCACGAGGGACAGAGCACAGTAGAATTAATAATTTGAAGACACGTCGTTGATAAATAATTTATTCTGGCCCCAAGGATGGTTAGGAGCAGAGTAAAATGCTAATAAATCATTTGTGGCACTGCTAGTTGTCACTTTCGATTATTTCTGGCTTTGTGATAAACTGCTGCACCTGCCAGCTGCTGTTTTGAGTCAGAGCGGCCAACTTTCCCCAAAAGTAGTCACCCTTTCTTCAACCAGCACTTCCTTCCTGTGTGATGATTCATAGCCGTTGCTTCCAAGCTTGTGATATTGCAGCGGCTGACAGTGGAGCTCTGTATGAGTCCTGTATGAGATGATATTCCCGGGAGAGTTTCCCAAAAGAGTTTAGGGATGAAGTGTGGCATATGGGTACATTTTAAAAATATATGACCTAACTGGGGGTCTATTATTCCCACAGGACCAAGACAGTCCTGTCAGTCACTTGTGCTTAATTGGGTTGTGTTTATAGGTAGCTAATGAAGTGGCTTTGAGTAGCGTCTTTATTCCAACTGAATATGGAGACCTAAGGATAGGCCCACACAGAATATGCACATATTTTGTGCTTTTCTATGCTGATTATGAGGGAAAATAGGGTTTGATTGAAATATGGTCAAATGTGTTCAGAGTTCTGGTATAGGAAAGATATGTATTTTAAACCCTTTTAAAAGCAATTAGGGATGTGTCATATTTTGATAGATGGATTGGTGATTGCATACACAGCATTTATATTTTACATATATTTATTTCAACTGTTAGAATATGAAATAAATCAAAGAATAATGTAATGAAAAGATTGTATTTTTACAAATATAAAATACTGTATTTATTTCAAATTAATCTACATTATATATTTTTATTTAAAATGTATATTAAATGTTGTAGTTTTTATTACACTAAATTTAAGGCTAATAAAGATAATATGAAACTGAAGCTAACAGTATAT
>NW_015505329.1:420800-441766 GCF_001515645.1 Sinocyclocheilus grahami
TGGATTGGTGTTTGCACACAAGGATATTGGATAGCTTTTAAACAAATCAAATATTAATATAAATACAAATATTTTATATACATATTATATTTTAATAAATGATAATACATATGTTAATATTAAATAAATATATGATTTTATATTAATATATAATATATATTTATATATTCATATGTATTTAATTATTAATGTTAAAATTAATAGTAAAATATAAATATTTTAGCTTTTATTACACTCAAATAAAATTGTAAATTTAAAGCTAACACCTTTTTTTTATAAAGGGAGAGTCAAGAATTGATATCTAAATATTTTAGCTTTTATTAAATTGAATTTAAAGCAATTGAAAATTAAAATAAAAAAAATTAAAGCTAACAAATCCTTATTCTTTTTAATATGGTATTTTAATTTCTGGCATCATTTGCTTCAGTTAATCAAGTACCACTTTTGTACATTTTAATGTAAACTAAAAAAATATATAGTTTTCTGTTTTTAAGTAGCTCAGCTGCTAGCAATAATAATGTCAATGTCATGAGTTCGATTCCAAGGTAACGCACAGACTGAGTAAAATCTATAGCACCGCAACTCGCTTTAGATGCATAAATGTAAAAGTTTCACCCTTGTTAATTTCACATCTCGAATCATTATTTGAATATGCCTTGTTTTTGGGCATCGGTTACTTCTCGCCCTCAGGGATTCACGGCAATAACAAACCCTCGAGCGGCATCCAAACCCCGAGAGTCGTCGTCCTCTTGGGACGCGGCAGCCCGCCTGAGCACGTGACTCAGATTCTTATCCTCCACTTTTCAAAAGAAAGTGATTCAAATGTTAATTAACTGTTACTTATAGCCGACGACCTCCAGCGCATTTGCCACCTGTGCCAGAATGAGGCGAAATGGCCCTTGAAGCCTGGAAGTGTTGAGCAAACAGTCCTCCGCACAAGGTGCAATCACTGCACGGAGAGATCGGCGTACCACCGGCGGAAAAATACCCCTGCGTCTGCTGTGCGTGGAATCTTATTAGGTAATGACAGAGTAGGAGGTAATCAAGTTGAGATTGTGTCTTTCTCAGAAAGAGGACAAAAGGAAGCACTGGAATGGAGGAGCTCATTCGAAGAGATGAGATGAATGTATAAGCAAATTGAAAGCTGAAAAATTTCCACGTGGATCTCTATTGAAAAAAACGGCCCTCGTCTCTTCTCCTTTTCTTCGGCCCCCCGAATTAGTTCCTTCAAAACCTGTTAAGGGTTGAAAGGAAATAATATGTTGTGAATTGTCTTCTCTCTGAACTGATTAAGTCAATGCTTATAATCATAGCTCCTTAAAAAAAACATGTCTAGTGTCAACCCATCTCGCCCTTTTTTTATGAACATATAAATTACACTGATTAACACTGTTGAGCACTGGTATGTATTTTCACTTTTATTTCAATACAACAGATTGCATAGTGTAGCGATGTGAAAATATGTTACGAGGTGTAAAAATGTCTTTTTAATTCTGTGCGGCAACAACACATTGCCATTGTTAACATTCAGAGACGTGTCAGGACGTCCATATTTTGTCACACATTGAAATGAAACCAGCGCACGGTACGGAGCGACGGTGTGCTTGGCAAGCAGCCCATCAGTGTTTACCACACCACCACAATGCCTTTGTTTTTCATTGCTTTGCTTTGTTTTACGGCCCCCATTCACTTCCAGAGAAAAACTTGTGCCACTTTACCAGATGCCACTACTAGTTCTCAGCTGAAAAAACAACCATTTCTGTGCTGATCCGGGCCATTTGGGTGGTGGTTTAATATAATATATATTATTTATTTATATATATATATATATATATATATACTATGTATATCCAATATTTAAAAGGCAAGTGGCACAAAGCTATATGTAAACATTAAATGCACTGATGGTCAGATCTGCATTTACAGAAATTCGGCTGTAACAGCAGTGCAGGACAGATGCAGGCCGATCCACAAGAGCATCCCGCTAGTGTGTGCGAGTGAAAGCACTCTTGAAGTCAGGGCCCGTTGGAAGTTGTGCATAGGCAGAGCTGCATTAATTGGAGGTGTCACGGCCTTCACCGCAGCTTTCACGCTTCACTCCCCGCCTAATGTAAATTAGAGGCTACACAAGTTATCCATTTGAGATATCGAGCTGGTATAGAGATAAAGCCGTGCACTTACTCTCCGCAGGTGCCCGGGGACCACGCTCCGTTTATCTGTCACCTGCATTACTGCACGCAGCCACCCGCTGCAGGTGCCATCAAATATTAAACGCTAACCTCCTTTCCTTAACTGACCAAACCAAAGTGGACACTTGGGCCCCGAGGCGAGCCGGAGAGTTTTTCTTCTCTTCAGTTTTCTTTTATTTCAAACCAAAACAAAGCGTGCTTGACTGAGGCAGGCTTGCTTTCAGAAACGTGATCTGGTATTTTTCAGCTCACAGGAGTTTCTTGTCACTGTTGTCTTTGGCTTGCTTAGTTGGGGTTTAAAAGACACTTGAAGCAGACATAACACACACAGGTTCAGCCAATCTCATGTCAATCTTGAGTACCAGCAGAGTAGTATTGCATCCTTCATATCTCCGAAGAGTCTTTAGTTTTATCAGATTTCTAAAAGACAGATACAGCTTTACGCTTCTATCCAAAAACAGTCGAGCTCCTGGAGGCGTGCTGTGGGCGGAGCGAAAGAATCACGAGCACGTAAAGCTTTTGCGTAGAGATCGTCTGCAAGCTGTGACGTTGACATAAATAAAACAGAAACTTTATTGACTTCTATTTTATTTAAATTGTCTATCAAACATTTGTCACCGAAATGCCGAGAATAAACAAACACACTTGCACAACGTTGCTGCCCTAGAGAAACAGACTGCATCCACTGTTTCCCAATGCTGGCTTCTTTGGGAAGCGGAACAATGTTATCTTTCCCTCACAACCAAAAACACACTTCTTTGGTGACATTGTTGATTTCGCGGTACAAAAACAAAATTACTAATCCTTCTCGAGCAGGTAATGTGCAGTGCTGTCGGCGACTACTGTAACCCGAATGAAGCACGTTGATGGGCTGCTCTTGCTCTTGCTCTGGTTGATGTGTGCACGCGCTCTTTCCGGGAGAAAGTGCTCATACAAGAAATCCCACCATTCATGATGTCATACAGGGCCATTAGTAAAAAAAACTTTGCGGAACTTCTACGAACTCGGAAGGAGTGTATTTGGCACAGTAATACTCCGTCATACGTCCACCTCGTTTTTGAAACTTTGGCTATGTTTAGCATGAGAATCCAACTCTTTAGCAGTGTAAATACTTCAGAATGCATGAAATAGCATTAGACCTCCCCTTTAATATTCAGTAATATTATCCATTTGACTGCACAAACTTGAACTGAAACATTGACACAGTTATTGAACTGAATTAATGTGAATTGAAATCATTAATTGATTAACTTTACACAGTTGTTGAAATGAACTGAACAGCTCGAGCTGAATAACAGCACTATTCTCTTCTGTAGAGTTGCTTTATAGCTGAATCAAATGTGTTTCATGATTGATGAATTTTGCAGCATTGACACTGTTAAGGGGTGTTCACACAGAATGTGTTTTTCCATTCCAGTGCTCTACTTTTCCATTGTTTTTCTATGTAAACACAAGCTAGACAGACATGTGACCGATGCACCAGGGTCTCGTGCTTTTTGTAACGTCTCGCGCACGAATGCCACATTTTTAAGACGCCTTGCCAAGTTAAAAATATTCTACACGCAGCGCCGCTCATCATTGTCAGTTACAAAACACTGGACCAATCAGAAGACCCTGGTGGCTGGGCATGGATTGCAAGCTTTTGCTTACATTAGCTAGTTTTATTTGAAGGCAACATGGCAGAGAAGGCACTCAGATACCCTGAATTTTATAACATTTCTTCAAGCAATTATCAGAACCTGTTTCTTAAAAAAGGAGAAATACCTCTGTCACTGAATATACCTGGTTATATCACGTCTCAAAACCAGTGTCTCAAGTCAAGACCCTCACTTTCTGTGTTGCACTTTTTTAAAACTATTCCTGAGCACAGCGTCTGATGTTTTAAAACACAAAGACGCGTTCATTGTGAATGGCCCCTTACTGAACTTACTTAATCTGAATAACGACACTATTGTCTTCTTTAGAGCTGCTTAAAGCTGAATTGAACTCAATAATAGATGATTACTTTAACTTTACATGATTACTGAACCGAACTTAACACTGAAATTATTTGATCTGAATAATGACACTAATGTCTTCTGCAGAACTACTTCATAGTTGAATTAAGTTTGTTTCATAGACCCACCCCACTTAGTTACTGTTGCTATGTTTGACAGGCCATGCCACTCTCACACCACACATCATGTTCTCACGCAGTGAAAAATACGTCTGCGGAGCAGAGGACACTGACAATGTGCAACAGACAAGACAGAGCAGGTTTCTTTTGGTATGAAACAAAGTCTCAGCTTTCAAATTTTTTTATATTTTTTACGAAATTCAAACAATAAATACCATTTTGGGGCTCTTTAATGTGTGGTGACAGATCGCTGTAGCGCCTCAGTTCAAGCAGCACATGAACCGATCGTCTTTTCATATTTACTACCGTATTGACCCGAATATAAGACAATGTTTTTTTCTTGGAAATACATCTGAAAGATTTAACTTCTACTGTTAATAAGATTTTGGTAGGCTACTATTAGATGGATAGCCTAAATGTCCTAATTCAGATGGGCTACCTGTATTTTTTTAATGGTATATCAAAAAGTGTATATTTGCTACATTTTTACCAGTTTTTACCATACTTTCAAAACAAAAATTAAAATAGGAAAAATATGCAATATGAAAATAATTTAAGACAAAATGTGTTTTACTGAGAAAAAACAAGATTTGTTTTTTAAAAATCCTTTTTCCAAAAGGTACATCTGGGAAAAGGGGGGTCGTCTTATAATCAGGGTCGTCTTATATTCGGACCAATACGGTAGTTAAAGCCCGAAAGGTTTCAACCATGGAAAGACGTCAATACACACAATTTTTCAAGTTTAAGACCACCGAAATTAATCTACTCTCCTGTCCTGTCCTGGATTCGGTGTTATGATTGGTCAGATCGCCTGTCAATCAAACTCCCTGCGAAGGGTCAATTGACAAATTTTGCAAAATCAACACTGATATTGAACTGAACTGAATCAGCACTGAACTGACTCAAACTGAATAACACACTATTGCCTTCTGTAGAGCTGAACTGAACTCACTTACAGTTATTGAACTGAATTGAATCAACATCGAATTGACTTGTATGACGACACTACTTGTCTTTTAAGAGCCGCTTTACAGTTGGATCAAATTTTAATTGATGAATTTTGCAGCATCGACAATTACTGAATCAACATGAACTGACCTATGAACACTTTTGTCTTGCGTAGAGCTCATGAGTTTCAGAATCAACGAATTTTGCAGCATCGACATTTATTGAACTGAATTGAATCAACACTGAACTGAATAACGACACAGTTGCCTTCTGTAGAGCTGCTTGAAGCTGAATTGAACTCACTAACTTTACAGTTATTGAGCTGAAGTGAATCAACACTGAACTGATTCGAGCTGCATAACGACATTATTGTCTTCTGTAGAGCTGCTTATAGTGATAATTGATGAACTTTACAATTGTTGACCTGAACCGAACCAACTGAACTTGAGCTTATTTTCCTGGTTATCACAGTGAAGCTGCTTTGAGACAATAAAGTGCCATAGAAATGTAGGCGGCTTGACTTGACGAGAGTGACACCGGAGGGATTTCCACTGCCAACTCTGAGACCTACATTTAGTCGGCAATTTCAGGAGTTTTACCTCGGCTGTTTTAGTTTCGTGCTTTTAAATGTTGTCTTATCTCACACATGATCAGAGAGACCATCTGCCCTCAGGTCCGTCAGAAACGCGCCGTAGTGCCTCCGTTGGCTTTGGCTTCCGGCGACAGACACGTAAGTGACAGCAGGCCGCTTTACGTCTGCTCGCTGACACGCGCCTAATCTGATAACGAATGGGGACAGGTTGCGTTCCCTGTACCTGGCAAGTGCTTCCCAACCTGCGTGCATGGATTTCCTCGGATAAGACCCGTCTTGGCAACTGCTGGGATCCTCTGGAGAATAGTTCTAGGGTGATTAATCATTGTTTAGGCGCGGAGTGTGTGGGAAGAATGGGAAAGCGGCGTTTCACACCTCTGAGGCAATTAATCCCTGTGATCTCCACCAGGTTTGTCTTGTAGATAAGTCAGGGTACAAAACTGTTCCTAATTTATCAACCCACTCATGCCATCCAGCATAAAACACACAATTTATTTCCAATCATTTATAGTCAAATTTTAAAAAGAGTGACTTTGCCACATCCAAGTGTGGCATATATTAGCTTCATATAAACTAAGTACCCGAGATTACAATGGGAATCTTGTTTTATTGTGCACATCTGGTCGAGTCACAATGCATTTTCTCATTTGCCAGCTAAATTTTGGAGCAAATGTGGCATAAATCATTTTACTAATAAGAAGCGTTAGTGACGTGAAGCCATCTCGGGAACAAAGGAAGAACATATGGCCTTAAAATCGCGCCGAGTAATGGCCTTTGTCATTCGCCACAGTGTCTACGAGGAATTTAATACTTTTATTAAGAAAGAACACAATAAATTGATCAAAAGTGAGAGTAAAAATTTTTATAATGCTACATAGGGTTTATTTTTTATTAAAGAATCATGAAAAAAAAAGATATATATCATGGTTATATATTAAGCAGCACAACCGTCAGCATTGAGACTAATCAGAAATGTTTCTTGAGCAGCAAATCAGCATATCAGAATGATTTCTGAAGGATCATGTGACACTGAAGACTGGAGTGATGATGCTGAAAATGGCATCACAGGAATAAATGACATTTTACAATATGTTCACATAGAAAACCGTTATTTTAAATTGTAAAAAAACAAACAAATTCTACATTTTACTCAACATAAACTAACCTCCGCCAGGCTTTTTCTTTGTTAGGAAAAGACCTTCAAGTAATGGTGTTTCTCATTCGCCATCATGTCAAAGAGGAAATTCTCCTTGACTCTCGATTAAACACCACGTAAAACACATCGCCACTTAAACGCAATCAATGCGGCCATTATGAGATCACAAAGCCTATTCTTCGAGCACATCTAGAAGGCATCAGCTCTTCGAACAATATAGTGATGGATGGACTAAAAATGACACCATGCGTTTCTTTATTATGAGCGCACTCATTCCAGGTCTGTGCGCGTGGATTCCAAATCATATTTGCCTCCTAAAATAAAGGGGGGGGTGGGGGGGGGTTCGGTGCGCGTGCCAATAATAGTAAAATGCTTCGAGTTTTAATTGCATCATTACGTCCCCGATATCAGCAGCTCGCCTGCCAATATCAATATTGCCAAGGCATGGGTGGAATATAGATGGCCCAGGGTGAGCGTGGGTATCCTCAGAGCGGCCTGTCTGCCAGCTTCATCTCTCCTGCCCGCTGAGAAAGGAGAAAAGGAAGTAGGCCGGAGATCAGCTCGTCTTTCTATTGTCCCTCTGTATTCCCTTAATTACTTATGGATCTTGTTTGGCTTTTGATGGCAGCCTTGGATCTGTAGTTGCAACACAAAGGAATAGATGCATCCGGTGGGAAACATCGTATTACGGCCGTGCTTGTGTGAGTGTGTGTGAGAGAGAAAGAGCAAACAATTGAGAAAAGGAAGGAGAAGACGGAGGTGCTTGTGTATTGGTAGACGGCAGACCAAACAAAGGCGTCTGGAGGAAGGGAGCATGACGGTGCAAATTGCCGGTGTGATGATCTCGTGCGGGGCAGGGTTACACATCCGCTCCGTCTTCCCTGCTGGTGTCTCAAACAGGTCTCTTCGTGTGTATCAGGCTAGTGTGAGCTGATCTCTTCAGCAGAGATTATGACAGATGCATTCTGGGATTGCACAGGAACCAACACTGCGTTTTAGGTTTAGACACAACAGGCCAGGACAACCTTAGGGTCATTCTCAAAACAACTGCTCCTTTGACTTTTCAATCATGAAAAGGATTTCAAATATCCATAAAAACCCCAATTTAAGGCATCAATCTATATAACCTTTTAGTTTTATTAAATGCCTTGACTCTGTTGTTTTGAAAAAAAATTTAAAATTATGTGAATTTGCTGGGTACCTTTCTTTCTTTCTTTCTTTCTTTCTTTCTTTCTTTCTTTCTTGATCTATGTTAAGCATTAGTGTATGTATGTATATGTATGTATGCATATATCCATTTATATATTGGTTGGTTTGTTGTAATTATTTTTTTAATTATTGTTTACTCATTTTGTTTTCCCAGATTAAGCATTAGGGTAAAAAAGTATTTTATTTATTTGTTTGTTTTATTACTTTGTTTTCCCAAGTGAAGCATTAGAGGAAAAAATATTTATTTATTTATTTAAAATTGTTGTTCTTCCCTATTTTTTTTTATTGTTTGTAATTATTATTTTGTTTACTCGTTTTTGGTTTGTCCAGGTTAAGAATTAGTAGATTTAGTTTTTTATTTGCTTAATTTATTTATATGTATTATTTATTTATTTAGTTAGTTATTATTATTAGTATTTATTTATTTATATTGTTTAGTCATATTATTTTTAATAATTAGTGCATAAAAGCACTAAATGCACATGTTGATAAAGTTATTAATCTCATTGAAATTTTTCTTCTCTATTAATTTACATGCTTCATTGTTGTTACGTTGATTTTCTCATCCAAATACATTTTCGCTAAAAGGCCCAAAATGTACTCAAGTATGTTTATGTAAACGCTTCTAGCCCCACAAGCTTGATTTTGTGTGTCGTCGTATTTTAAAATGTGTGAGACCATAATTTGTAATCATCACATTACACACTACACTCTCAGCGTGACCTCAAGAGGCGCTATTGCTGAGTAAACGCTCTTCTTCTATGGTCAGTTTTCTTGTTCAGGTCCACAACTGTCATGGCAGAGCAAAAGTTCAATTTTTTAAATATCGTTTTATAGCTAGCTACTTGAATAATAACGCTCCCAGTTTAATGCACAGACTCTAACGCCCCCTTGAGTCCCAGAGCAGCACGTATGTGTTGGCCATGTTTGCATATGCTTCTTAAAGGTATGTTTTTCATCAGTGCATCAGCTGGGAATCAAACCATGATTTTGGCGTTACGGTCAATGTGTGAGCTATTCCAGATCATTCCATGTCCTTATTTTTTCTCTTTTGTCAATAAAAAGGCCAGTAAATAAAATAAAAGACAGTCGTCGCAAGATGATTCAGCGCTGAATGATGTGACAAGATTGACTTGTTTAACTTCTTTGTTCTTTTCCGCTGTAATGGAGGCTCTCGAGCGCTCTGTCACTCTTAATTAAAACGTTGTTTACATATTAATTCCATTTTAAACACAGTCATATAGTTTTGATGATAACAGATGGCACGGTGAGATAATGGAGGGGTTAGTGTGGAGAAAGATTGCACATGATTTATTAAGATTTACTTTATTAGCGAGGCCCAGACGTAAATCACATTATCGCGGCCAACCTCACAACTTTTTCCATGCTTAATGTTTCGCTGAGGCTCCCACATTCGCACATCTGCTCGTTTCAGGAGAAAACGCTCTCGGATGAAGTGTTTTTCTCGCTCGAGTTATAAAGGAAAGGGGTCAGCGATATTGTGATTGAATGTTTATCACGGCAAAATGATTTCCGAGCATGGATAGTTAACTTGGCGTGTTGCATTGTTCATTTAAATGCATTGATTTATGTTTATGTTTCTAAGGGATCGGCGGAGAAAATATTTGCACAAAAGCACCTCACTGTCTTTGTCTTTTTTTTAATCTTTCCCCCAATTTGTTTGATTGGTTGTCGTTTTACCTTTGTCTTCTATTGTTCGTCTGTGAGCTAACAAGCTGGGGTCCCTCAGAAAGGCTGAAGCATACGGTTCAAGATCGTTTCATGCCAGCACTTGTTTTCTTTGTGACATTTCAAGAACGAATCAGAATTTTTATCGTTCAGTGTAATCTGGAAAACATCATTGACCTGGATAGCTCTGAGACGAGACGGCATATCTATGCATTCTAAATACACCCAATTACATAATATTTTAACATAATTTTATCATAATTTTAGCATGATTGGAAATGAAGCATAAAATATTACAATATTTACCTTTACGCTTTAGTGTTCTTGGTAAACAAGTGCACAGACTTTTAATAAAACTATATTAGTGAAAGAAATTGTTGATTGGGATGGAGATTGCGCCATAACTTTTAAATATGTATTTATTTATTGTATAAATTATAGTTTTTGTTTATTTATTTATTATACTGAATATGTTATACATTTTATAATAATAAATAGAAAATATATTATTTATATACATATTTTTACTCAATATATTATTTGACTATTTATTCAATTTATCATGATTTTAAAAATAGATTAATATTTTCAGAAATTTAAATAGAGATTACGAAATTTAAATGATTAAAGTCATGTAAAAACGTTCAATGCGAACTTTAAAAACAGTTATTTATTTGTATAAAAATCTACATAAATCTGCCTGTGGTTGAAGAACATTGTGTGTCACCTGTGACTTTAACTAGTGGTTTAAAAAGTGCTCCGAATTGGTCAGGATAACCTCTACTAGCTCTGCTGGTTTGTATGTGCAGACTGTGCTGCTGCTGTGATATTCCTTGCCTGTTGTTGTTGTGCCTCTGGATGATAGTATATGATAGATGGAGGGGATCCAGGACATCTCGATCGACAGCTGTTGATTGCTTTGAAAATCGAGAAAAGCTTCCAAAGCAGAACAATGAGCTCATTGCTCTTGCAGTTCAGTCGCCAACTGAGCTCTGCAGAGGGGCACTTCATGAATTTCAACCATAGGCACTAACATGAACCCATGGACACAGCGAGGAGAGAGAAGCACAAACACACCAACCCTCTAATGTTCAGCACAAGTTGTTGTTTTAAGCAAGAATTTCCACACAAAATGTATTTGCATCTGCAACTTTTGAACCATATTTGCCTCATTCAATGGGTTAGTGTAATATATTGATATAATTAGTATTTTTATTAAAATTAGTGTAACACATGATCTTGATTGGCTTATGGATTTTAAACTGACAATATGTAATGAACAAATAGTTATTTTTGGCAAGGAATGCAGCAGTTTGATGCATTATTATAAAAGGTGAAAGAAATGGTCAAAAAAAAAAGTTTAAAACATATCTGCTGATTTCAGATATGTTATAAATTTAAACCATTTACAAAGTTCTTATGACTAAATATCTGTGACCTCTTAATAAAGACCCTTAATGAAAATTATTTTTATTTTCTCATTTAGTTTTACCCAGGCTAAACATTTATTTATTTATTTATTTGTTTATTTATTTTATGTATTTATATAATTATTTGTATTGTATGTGTTCACAGGTTAAGTATTAGTGCAAACAATTTATTTATTTATTAGTTTTGTTGTTATTATTATTATTATTATTATTCACTGATTTTGTGTTCCCAGATTAAGCATTAGTGCAATTTTTTTATTTGTTTATTTATTTACAAAGTATTATATTATTGCTATCATTGTTATTATTATATACTGTATGTATATTTATATATTAATATTATTATATTTATTGTTTACTCATTTTTGTACAGGGGAAATGTTATTTATTTATAATTGTTTACATTTATATAAACATATCAGGGAAACATCTGCTCTTTCCCTGATGTGTTCATATAAATGTAAACCATTTGCAAAGTTCTTGTGTGTGATGTCTGACAGCAAGCCGAGTTTAAGCCACTTCTCTGCAACTTCACAGCGCAGCCTTGACACATCTGTGACCTCTTAATAAAGGCCTTAATGACGGCACGTGGGTGTCCGCATGCGTGTGTGCGCGTCTGCAGGGAAGTTCATCAAAGCAAATTAGCGGCGCCTCGATACTTCAGCACTTTTAAACGGAGCCCGTACTTGTTTGCTGTTTTTTATGAATCCATTATGATTAGAAATTAGAGACAGTGGAGTTGGGAGAAGAAACAGCGGATTGTTTTTAACAAAAATTAGCATTCTGTGAGAGATCTATCCCCAGGCTTAATTAAGGCAAATTCAGTATTCCAGTTCATCATTGGCTTTATGTAATGTTAAAAAACAAGTTCTGCTTATTGGCATCTGTTTATTTCTTATTAAAAAAGAAAACATTATACCGGGTGATTTGGCACCTTCGTAGTTTGTGCCTGGGCCTCATATTATGGGAATTCTCGGTTTGTGCGATGATTAAATGCTTAATAAAAAATTCATTGCTGTCGCCAACATCTGCATTGTAGCTCTAACGGCTCACTGGAGTGTGCACGGCTTGTAAACTTTCCAAACGCACCGGTGAGAACCCTGGAAAGTTCAGCGCCGAGTTTGCCTCGCTCATTACGGTGCTACTCCTGCGCCTGCGATTAGACAAAGAACATATTTAATTGCTTTAAAATCGGAATGCATGATAAGAACGGATTAATTTGATTTTTCTGTTTCTACAACTAGCAGATGGTTTATGTCTTAGCAATGCTCATGCTGTAAAATGAGATCCCAGCTCGCCTCTGATTGGTCACTGTTAATGAAGCGTGCTGTGCTGATTATTGATTTAGAAAATGAGGATGACACCGGGATTGTGTGTGTTGAGGTAATAAATTAAAAAGCATGGTGCTTCTTGAATGTAACTTGAATAACATCAAATATTTGATTCGCCATTCAGGTGGTCTCCGGCCTGTCGAAGTAATTTATTATTTATTGTGAGTTTGTATGATTTTCCTAGGCGCTGCTAACAAGCAGATGGTCGACTTGACTTATTTATGTTTTGTGTTTCTGAATGACCGATCAGGTGCATGATGGGAAATTCAATGAGCTGCTTGTCAGAGGAGAAACAATTCATTGGAGAGCCCACCAAAGCTGTGTGTGTGTGTGCTTTGTTAAGATCTGTCTGTCTCTCTCTGTCTCTCTCGACCCCCTCCCTCTCTCTATCTATCTTGCATTATTATTGGCTGTGGCAAGAGCAGCTGTTTCAGAGTGGCGGCCCTCTCTGCATTAATAACTTTCCACTGGTGATTAGCACGCAGAAGTGCGGTCCAGTGATGGAGCTAATGTAGTCCTCTCGAGGCCTGTCTGTCTCTCCTGAGGCCTGTCTGTGTCTCTGGGTGCTGTCTTACATCTTTACCTAGAGCAGGGACCGGCCCACGTAACAGATCAAAACCTTACCGCAAACAATGCATCATGGTGGCTGTTTAGTCGGCAAGTTTTGCAAACAAAATGGTAATTTAATTCAGCATCTTTATTATATCCCGAGCTGGCTTTCTGTTAATGTAGGTTATTTAGATGTCTAATGAATAAAATCTACTGAAGCTTATTTTTGCCACAGAATTTAAAGGTAATTGTGACATTTTATCTTATTAATTTTTTCTCACAATTCTGGGGGAAAAAAAGAATTGTGAGATAAAAATGTGCAATTAACTTTGTAAAACACAATTGTGCGATGTAAAGAATTGTGAGAAGTAAACTCAGAATTCTGAGGGGGATAAAACAGAATTGATAGATGTAAACTCAGAATTTAAGAAAAAAAAAACATAACTGCGAGATGTAAACTCTGGACTCCGAGAAAAAAAGTCAGAATAGTGAGACGCAAATTCCAAGATAACCGTCAGAATTGCAAGATGTAAACTCAGAATTCCAAAAAAAAGTAATAGTTGCGAGATGTAAACTCAGAATTCCAAAAAAAAGTAATAGTTGCGAGATGTAAACTCAGAATTCTGAGACAAAAGTCAGAATTGTGAGATGTAAACTCAGAATTCCAAAAAAAGAATTGCGAGATGTAAACTCAGATTTGCAAGAAAAAAGTCAGAATTGTGAGATGTAAACTCAGAATTCCAAAAAAGTAATATTTGTGAGATGTAAACTCAGAATTCCAAGATAAAAGTCAGAGTTACGAGATGTAAACTCAGAATTCCAAAAAAAGAATTGCGAGATGTAAACTCAGATTTGCAAGAAAAAAGTCAGAATTGTGAGATGTAAACTCAGAATTCCCAAAAAAGGAGTAATGATTGCGAGATGTAAACTCTGAATTCTGAGAAAAAAAGTCAGAATTGGGAAATGTAAACTCAGAATTCCAAAAAAAAAAGAGTAATGGTTGTGAGATGTAAACTCTGAATTCTGAGAAAAAAAGTAAGAGTTGGGAAATGTAAACTCAGAATTCCAAAAAAAAAAAGAGTAATGATTGCGAGATGTAAACTCTGAATTCTGAGAAAAAAGTCAGAATTGTAAGATGCAAACTCCAAATTCCAAGATAACCATCAGAATTGCAAAATGTAAACTCAGAATTCTAAAAAAAGAATTGTGAGATGTCAACTCAGATTTGCAAGAAAAAAGTCAGAATTGTGACATATAAACTCAGAATTCCAAAAAAAGTAAGAATTGCAAGATGTAAACTCAGATTTGCAAGAAAAAAGTCAGAATTGCGAGATGTAAACTCAGAATTCCAAGATAAAAGCCAGAGTTACGAGATGTAAACTCAGAATTCCAAAAAAGTCAGAATTGCGAGATGTAAACTCAGAATTCCAAGATAAAAGTCAGAGTTACGAGATGTAAACTCAGAATTTAAAAAAAAAGAGTAATGATTGCGAGATGTAAACTCTGAATTCTGAGAAAAAAAGTCAGAATTGGGAAATGTAAACTCTGAATTCCAAATAAAAGTGAGATATATGAGATGTAAATTCTTAATATCCATGAAAAAGTCAGAATTGCGAGATGTAAACTTAAAATCCTCATACAAGGCTATGTCTGCCTGTATTTTTTTATGTTTGTCTTTTTAGATATTTTGCAATGCACTCAAAGTATGCTGTATGGAAAAGAGCAGCCTACAAAATATAAATAAATAACTAATTTTGACTCTGCCTGAAAGTCAGCATCTTTTGAATATTTTGCCACCTGTTACTGTCCACAGGCTAAGTTGTCACGCAGTGACGCCCGTGTGGCAGGTCTTCATTCCCCGCAGGAGGTGCAGAGCAGCAGTGCCGCTGTGGGTGAGGAGGAGGGAAGCCCCTTGTGGATTTTTTGCATCATTAACTATTTACGTGATGCCACTTCATGTTATTTACACTGGACTGATGGTAATGCTGTTTAGAACTACTCAGGAGAGCACAAAACTGTGTGCACGGCTCCTCGCTGCTGTTCAGAAACACCACCTGCAGATGCAAACACACAGAAGTAGGTCTGCTTGCCCCCATTCATACCCGGTAATAAAGTTCGTAAAAACTGCACAAGGAGTAATATTTATCCATACAACAGCAGTTTTGGGTGACCACACCTGTCAAGCTCCAACACGGACACAACAGCATTAAAGTATTCCAAAACTATTGTATGACTTCAGAAGATTATAATGTAGTGCACACATCTTATGGTGATTATTTGTCCCTTTCAGAGTTTGTCCCATGTTGTTTTTCACTGGCGAAACTCTGTGGAAATTGCTTTACCCAAAAGGAAAATGTATAATTAAATAGAAAATGTAACATATATTATAGCATTCAAAAGCTTTGTAAGTTTTTTTTTTAGATCTATTTTTTTTTTTAGATTAGATCTATCATCTAATCTTGATAATATAAGTTGTGCCATATTTTGTATTAAATAAGAAAAAAAGAAAAAAAAACATTTACATGAGCAGTCTCAAACTTTGGAGTTTATTATTCATAAAAACACAGTCCACATTTGATCACGGGCTGCTATTTATCTAAAAAAAATCAGGCTTTCGATTTTGTCTAAAATAAGCTGTCAAGTTTGGGACCAAATGTTTGGGATGTTGGAAAAGTGCAATACATTTGCTTACTTTCACTTAGGAATTGAATTTTAATGTTTACTACAAATTTTAATATTTCTTTTTAATTATTATATTTTAACATTTATCTTATGTATAATTAAAATGTGTTTATTTACTTTTTTATTATAAGGATTTTAAATATAGCGCACAACTTTTATGGACCACCTTTTTACGGTGCTTATTTGTCCCCTTTGAAGTCTTTCGATCACTCTGTTCATCACTTTAAAGAGGACGCAGGTTGAACCTTGTGGAAATTTCACCCCAAGTGCACAAAAGGAAGTCACACATTGCGTTATTAATAGTATTTTCCCCCACGCATTGCACATCTGTACTGAAACGAGAGTTCAGCTGTTTCAGAAGACAAATGCGTGCTTCACGTTTGCGGTTCTCTCTCATCTCTCCTCTTCTTGCCTGTGCACCACTCCACAGACTGCAAATGGAGCCGTGTGCCTAATCAAGCAGCTGTTCCACACACAAACACACACGTGTGTGTTCTCACTGTTAGCCCTATTATCATGGGCACATTATTGAACCATTATTACAATGTAACGGGGGCGCATTTTGAAAAGTTTGGTTGCATTTGGTCATCTTGTGTATTTGGAGCCCATTTCTAAAGCAGGCTTATGTTTTAAATGGGGCATATCATAATTTTTTTGTTATATAAAAGTCTATTTATAATCAGAAAAGGTTTTTTCTGCTCTCAAAACAGGCATAAATTAGTTTCTCATGTCTTTTAAGTACACATACAGTAGATTTTTTTTTAAATGTCTGAATTTAATTGCATTAGATTAGATCTTTACCAATTGGTCTTGAGGTCATTTTTTCCAGAGTTTGACATGCAGCCAAAAAACAATATTGCTTCATACTTTTAAATGTAACAAACTTTTTTAATGAAACAGTGTGCTAGATAAAAATGCTTCTTAGGCGTCCAAATACTTTTTGGGGCAGCTGTATATAAAAATATAATTGCATTTGTCTTTGTTTAATTGAGAAATCATATTCTTTATTTAATTGAGACAGCAGATCTGCCAAATACCAAAATTTCACAGGCCGTCTTATTTTGTGATTCACAACTGGCCACAGCATTCCAGGGGCTCATTTTTTTTAGTAATTCTTCTGAATGAAACAGGTCTTATTTTCATGCCGAGTTGAGTCCCCCGTGTTTGTTTTGAAGTCATGATCCAAACACAATGGGAAACAATGGAGCATACTCTGACCACAGCCTCGCTCGTGGATGAGGTTCATTTTTCGTCGTTGCACTACGACTCAGTTTTCTGTTATCTTGAGCTCCGTCACATGGGATTCCTCTCAAACAGGGAAGTTTTTATTGAACGTCTAGCTATTTGTGGCTGCTGTGACACGCAGAATTCCTCCACCACGATAATTAGCCAGAAATGAACAAGGTTGAATTTTGGTTGAATTATTCTAGACATTTATTGTAAGATCAACTGTATCATACATGTGAGTTGACTGTGGAGGTCTGTTTCAGTAGTATTAACTCGCATGATGTTGGTGTCATGAATCCGGTCCGTGCACTTCCGCTCGCTCACCACCTGAGATCACCCGCTCACTACTATGAACTCTTGCACCACACTACTGTTGCACTTCACCCAGACTACAGTTCCCATCATCCATTGCACTAATTACACACACACAGCTGAATCCAATCAGACATGCTACACAAGCCATGGACTTCCTCTCTCTCACTGCCGAGTACTGTATAGCGTTTATCACTCTCCTAACGATAGCTACATTACGGAGCCTTCTGCCCTAGTTTCTTGTTCACAGTTTCTAGTCTAGTCTAGTTTTGTCTTGCGATTACCTGTTACCTTTGGATTATCTGCCTGTCTTAGAATTATCTCGTCTTGCCGTTCGAATACTGTTTGCCCCTCGCCTGGACCATAGCCTGTGTTTCGTATTAACCCTTTGGAAAACCCGGTTTGGACATTGTTCGCCGGAGATCGACCACGCCTGCTCACTGGACTACTCTTGTGTCTTGCCCTCTATATACCTGTTTGCCATTATCTGACCCTTGCTTGTTTTGACTCTGTTCTAGATTAAAAGCTTTGCATATGGATCTGCACGCCTCTCGTCTCGTCAGTTCCGTAACAGAATATTCGGCCACACAAGGATCCAGCGGCTTTCCTGAACGACACTGGCCAGGTATGGACACCGCAAGACTGTTATTAGCTCTCGAGCAGGGCACCCCATCACTCGAGAGCTATATTCAAGAGTATTTAGATCTCGCATGCTTCTCTGAGCTGCCGGACTGTGTGCTGATAGACTTACTTTTTTTTTTTTTTTTTTATGTATTTATTTTTATTTTGTATTTATGAAGTTTTACATTATTTTTTTTACATTTACTTATGAATTTTTTATTTTTATTTTAATCAAGCAGAACCGTACACAATGCTGTAGACACATACAGTGGGTACGGAAAGTATTCAGATCCCCTTAAATTTTTCACTCTTTGTTATATTGCAGCCATTTGCTAAAATCATTTAAGTTAATTTTTTTTCCTCATTAATGTACACACAGCACCCCATATTGACAGAAAAACACAGAGTTGTTGACATTTTTGCAGATTTATTAAAAAAGAAAAACTGAAATATCACATGGTCCTAAGTATTCAGACCCTTTGCTGTAACACTCATATATTTAACTCAGGTGCTGTCCATTTCTTCTGATCATCCTTGAGATGGTTCTACACCTTCATTTGAGTCCAGCTGTGTTTGATTATACTGATTGGACTTGATTAGGAAAGCCACACACCTGTCTATATAAGACCTTACAGCTCACAGTGCATGTCAGAGCAAATGAGAATCATGAGGTCAAACGAACTGCCTGAAGAGCTCAGAGACAAAATTGTGGCAAGGCACAGATCTGGCAAAGGTTACAAAAAAATTTCTGCTGCACTTAAAGTTCCTAAGAGCACAGTGGCCTCCATAATCCTTAAATGGAAGACGTTTGGGACAACCAGAACCCTTCCTAGAGCTGGCCGTCCGGCCAAACTGAGCTATCGGGGGAGAAGAGCCTTGGTGAGAGAGGTAAAGAAGAACCCAAAGATCACTGTGGCTGAGCTCCAGAGATGCAGTCGGGAGATGGGAGAAAGTTGTAGAAAGTCAACCATCACTGCAGCCCTCCACCAGTCGGGGCTTTATGGCAGAGTGGCCCGACTTTTTTGGTTGCAATCGAGGGAAAGATGAATGCGGCCAAGTACAGGGATATCCTGGACGAAAACCTTCTCCAGAGTGCTCAGGACCTCAGACTGGGCTGAAGGTTTACCTTCCAACAAGACAATGACCCTAAGCACATAGCTAAAATAACGAAGGAGTGGCTTCACAACAACTCTGTGACTGTTCTTGAATGGCCCAGCCAGAGCCCTGACTTAAACCCAATTGAGCATCTCTGGAGAGACCTAAAAATGGCTGTCCACCAATGTTTACCATCCAACCTGACAGAACTGGAGAGGATCTGCAAGGAGGAATGGCAGAGGATCCCCAAATCCAGGTGTGAAAAACTTGTTGCATCTTTCCCAAAAAGACTCATGGCTGTATTAGATCAAAAGGGTGCTTCTACTAAATACTGAGCAAAGGGTCTGAATACTTAGGACCATGTGATATTTCAGTTTTTCTTTTTTAATAAATCTGCAAAAATGTCAACAATTCTGTGTTTTTCTGTCAATATGGGGTGCTGTGTGTACATTAATGAGGAAAAAAAATTAACTTAAATGATTTTAGCAAATGGCTGCAATATAACAAAGAGTGAAAAATTTAAGGGGGTCTGAATACTTTCCGTACCCACTGTATATGGTCAGTATTTATGACAAGAGTATTTATAACATATCTGTGATGATCTTGGTGACGTATTCTTAAGCAAAACTGTGAATATTGCAGTGATTATGATAACATTAGATTATAAGTGCATTATATTTAGTCGTTCTGTTTTCTAAAGGCCATTTCATTTGACAAGTTTCATGTTCCTTCCTGTTTTCATGTTAGTATGTGAGTGCTAAAATAGAGATGTTTTAAGTATAACATTCACTCTTAGATCAGAAGCATAATGAAGTTACCATTATGTTGATTTTTATGCAAAGTAAATCTTCCTTTCAGTCTTGTGATGTTTAAAATGCCCCCATTTGAACTATTATTTATATTGAATAATCACATAATAACCAGCAGTTCTCTTGTGATTTTTATAGTGATAATCAAAGTGCCCTATGAGAGGCAGAAAACCACAGCAATTAAAACAGACACAGTGGAGAAATGTTGTGATTTTGATAGTCAGAACGTCTCGTTTTTTAAGAGCTGTAACCTGAGGGAAGGCTGTAATCTGATGTCGATTCGTGATCATTGACTGAGCTCTGAGATTCAGATTAGCACGCATAAAAGAGAAGCGCTATGACAATAGTATTATGACACTTTGAAGGCCCATTATATGTAGATAAACTATCAGGGATGCTTTATCGGTGCGACATCAGCTCTTGGGTTATGCTCACGTTAATCCAATTCCCCAGCCGTGTCTGACTCTTAAGTTAGTTTTCTTTGCTACATTTTATGAAGTTCATTTGATAAACAGAATGCTCCAATTTATCACATTTTCAGTTCACTATTTAATGTTTTTTTCTGTTTATACGTTAACTTTTAATTGTTATATTAAGGACATATTTATATTAACAAAATAGTTGTTATATGTCCCCCACTGTACATATATACACACACAACATATTATTTATATATATTTTCATATTTTATCATATATAGATTTTTATTTACATATATATATATATATATATATATGCACACACCCACAGTGTACACAAAATAATATATATAATATTAGAACATGATTATAATTATAATATTATAGTTATATATAATATTTTATTTTATTTATATTACAATGTACCCATTTTTGCTGTTGATTTTTATAAATATACTATATATACACTTAACTCCTATCTATCTATCTATCTATCTAGTGCACACAAACAAAATATTGTGTGTGTGTGTGTGTGTGTGTGTGTGTACACAACAAGAGAGATTTTATAAAAAGCTCCACAGACGCACACACA
>NW_015505329.1:441849-475948 GCF_001515645.1 Sinocyclocheilus grahami
TTTTTATTTTTTTTTTTTTTTTTTTTTTTTTTTTTTTAGATATACAGTATAATACAAATACAATTCAACCGATTATGACAAAATTACAATGTACTTTTTATTTATTTATATCATTTAAATTTAAATTTAAATTTTTTAATTTTTTAACCCAAAAGGTCGTGGGTTCGATTCCCAGGGAACACACATACTGGTAAAAAATGTATATAATGTATTTGGATAAAAGCGTCTGCTAAATCCATAAATTATTATAAATTATTATAATTTATCTAATATCTCACAACAAAAAGAACATGGGATTTGTGCCTGCTGAAATCTTGGATGGCTGGTGAGAGAAGCCAGCGGTGGCAGAAACACAGACTCTGGTCTTAACACTCTTCCCGCTGTGAGCTTTGATTGACACTTCTGTCATCTGAATTCTTTAGCATGGCAAATGTTCTCAACCTAAACCCTGTTTTGTCTGTCATCATAATTTATTTAATCATATTTTACCATACCTTCCACCCTTCCCCCATCCTCTCTTGCCACAGATACACACTTTTTTCTCTCTCTCTCTCTACACCATAACGTAAACTAGCCATTTTTGTGTCGCATTTATCAAAGGAACAGCCGTGTGATGTGAATTAAGACAGATTATTGGTCAATAATTCAGAAGATGCCGTAGATGAACTGGACCCACCAGACCACCCACCTGATGCTGGCGTGAAGATCTGGAATGTAAATAAATAATAGCATTCTTTTCAGTTGTGCTTTAATAACATAAAATATTTAGCTATTTGGATGATTGAAATTACAGGTTGCCTGAAGATGCGGTGAGGGAAACGCCGGCCGATGTGTGTAAGCGGGAAGCTGTCCAGAGCAGGAACATCACACACACTCAAGCCCCAGGTGACATCTGCTGGAATATTTACAGAGAGAAGCGACAATGAAATACTACTTCCTGTGCAGTATGCACTGTATGCTCCTTTTATTAAATATAACATATGAAATAGTATGCATTATTCAAAGATAAACATTTCAAAAGGCATTATTCCACATTGTTGTCACATGATCTCATTGCTTGCTTTTTTTAATTCCATGAGTGGCACACAGTTATCTAGGAAATGAAAATGGCTATTTTTAATCTAACTATGAAAAAAATGTCCATTATTTGAAGTTTTCCAGAATACATAGTACATACTGCAGAAATAGAAATTGTAGGTGGTAGTATTTTATGCCGAACAGCCACAAGTTTAGACACACCGGACATGCATACACTGATTTTTCAAAGAATATTGGAGTGAATTTTAGAAGAAAATACTATTTTAGTCTTTCTTTGATTTGATGTACTAAAATAAGTAAAACTATGCAAACAGACACACCACACATACACACACACACACACACACAGTAGTGCATAAGTTATGTTTTGTTTAAAATTAGTCTTACCAATTAAAAAAAAATAACATCACAGGTCATATTGTTATGCAAATAATTTTATATATTATATTATTTGGATGATACTTCAAGCTAGTAAGGAAAATAACTAATTATGAATTTTGCATACAGATCAAGGGCATGAATTGTTAATTTTACAGTAGTGTATAAATAGTTTTTATATTTTTTTATTTCAACTTAGTCTTACAAAATTATTATTATTATTACTAATTACAAAAAAGTCTGCTATTTCGATCAAGATGACATGCCATGAATTGAGTAGTAATCTGAATAAATTCTTCTAATGTTTTGCTCCAAAGGTTTATTATTTTTGGAAGTGCGCTGAATACATTGATATTTCTATCCAAAATAATTATACCGTAAACATGCTGGCACCCATTCTCTTATTACAGAAATGGTAACTACAATGAGAAATGGAGCAATTAGAGAGGTTCACATGCATTATTTAGTCCTCATTAGCTTCCTGTGACATGGCCGGCTATGGACCAATGAAAAGTGTTGGCTGCGCCCGGGCAATTAGTAAAATTAGTGGTGCAGGATTTGGCGTTAGTTCAGGCCACATGGCCTGCGAGATACCAGCCTGGTGTCAGTCCACTAATTTATAACTTTGCATGCGAAATAATGGGTTTGAAAAATCACAGACAGGCCGCCGACGCGATATCTAATGGAAAAGGCTTCGCGGGCCGGCGTACGGAAGGCCAGGTTTGTCCGAGGACGCCGGCCAAGAGGCAGGCCCCACGCTAGCCCGCCGATGATGAGGCGCGGAGACTCCAGTGTGTCTGTAATTAGCAAGCCGGGATGTGTTTGTTTTCATCTCTGCATGTTTGCGCTGATAAAGTTTGACTTGCCAAAAACGTCGGTCCCATGTTGGAGGCGGCTCAAGCTGTTTTCCGGCATCCTTTAAGGATGGGCCCAAACGGGGCTTCGCTATTGGTCAGCGGCATCGTGCACCTGTTCAAAAGCGATCCATTCGAACACGATCGTGCCACCAGGATGATACAATGCTGGAAACAATTAACATGTAGTAAAAACTGATTTGTTTACTTGGCTCCACTTTTTCCAATGGGTGGATAAATACGGCCTTCCCCTCTTTGACTTCAAAACACCCACATGTTGGCGCTGTACCCCCACTTAACTTTTAGTTTAGCAGCCATACAAAGTATTTGTAATTCAGATTATGACAAGGCTTGACAAGTTCTCATCGTGTTTGTGCAGAGCTGTAGGAGGACATGCAAGCAGCCTCTTATTAATATGAGAGAGAATACAGGAGTATAAACAAAGTAAGCAGGTGCTCCCAGCTTTAGAAAAAACACAAGTTAACATGTTCCAGAATTGCGGGCCGTAATTATACTTTCCCGTTTTGTGGGGGGGGGGAAAGAGCTGTTTTGCATTTTAATCGTGCCAGGTAAGTTGGTTGATTTCCTGTTCTAATACTTAAGTTTGACATTAATAATTCATATCGCTGCCAGTTTTCCATTTTTCACACACCTGTGTTATTGTTGGGTGTAATGACGAGGGTTCGGCGGGGCCCTTTCGGCGGTGTCATCGCAGGTGAGAGCTGCACACTTGATTATGTAAAACAACTTGTCAGCCTTTTTATTTTTATGTAATGTTTAGTGTCAAAAATGTTGTGATTAATTACTCCTTAACCTCGACACAAAAAGGGGACTCAAAGAGCATTAAAACGCATTCTAGCGACCCGTGATCAAATGCGGACTGTATATTTATGAATAATAAACTCCAAAGTTTGAGACTGCTCATGTAAATGTTTTTTTTTTCTTCTTTTTTTCTTATTTAATACAAACTATGGCACAACTTATATTATCAAGATAGATAGATAGATAGATAGATCATCTGTACAAAGGAGTGAACCATAATTTCACAAAATTGCTTTTTTGATTAATACAATAAATAGTACAGTTAATTTTTTTGTATTTTATTTTGAGTATTTTATTATAAAGTAAATCTTATGAACCAAGTACAGACATTTTTGAGTATGTTTGTAATTATATAAAGTATAAAAATCTGATAAAAAATGTATAGTATTTAATTATATTAATATTTTATTTATATAAATATTTTATAAGTTTTATTTGTTTTACATTTTTCAAAATCAATTTGTATTATATAAAATGTAAAATGTTATGTAAAACTGTTTAATTTAAAAAACAAAAAAAGCATGTACAGTTGAGAGTTTGAATATGAATATAAATATATAAAACGAAAAGGTAAATAAAATGTATAAATGCTTTTAAAATGGAAAAAGAAAATTTAAAAATTCAAATCAAACCTTTTAAATAAAATGTGGTCATTTGGAATCTACCAGGGTCATGACGTAACTCGATCTTTAGTGTAAATGTCCCGCATGTGACCCCAGCAGCGTTTGAGCTCTGTTAACATGCTCACGGTGCATGTAATCAACTCATCATCATGCTAAAACCGAGAAAGCCCCTCGTGTTTCCGCAATCAAGTTTGTCCTTGAATATTCCACACCTGTGAGACAACAGATCCATTTATGATTTTTTTCCCCCCCAAATACATGTTTGTCCAGCGTCAACTGTATTGGTGTTTACTCTGTCGCCCTCCCAAATGTTGTGTTTGTTTTTTCTCTGTGGCTCTGAAACGCTCAAATTGCATTTCTCAGATGCTGGATCCCCGGAGGAGTGCGTTCAGTGGCAGGTGTCTGAGGGAGTCAAATCTCTGCTCCTGTTGTTCGGTAATACATCTGCCACACACACTTCTGTGAGCCGTGGAAATGCATGCCGATGCTGCTCTGAACGTGTGCAAACTTTTCCCCGCTGTTAACTTCCAGTGTTTTGGAGGGAGAAAGAATCAAACTAAAGCGCACACAGGGTTCCTTATGGCAGTAACATGTAGTTCTTGGTTTCCAGTGCATTGCATTTCATCTAGCTGTTGTTATTTCTCTGATAATTATATAACTTGTTTTATTTTTGTTTTTAAGTTTGAGCAACAAAGCCCGACACAATAGTGCATTTGCTCTGTGACGATCCCCCACTGGAGGCATTGACTTGCTCTTAATAGATGTTGAACTGTAAATCTGAATTGAAAGCCTGGGTCACTGTGCCTCATTGACTCCCCCCCCCCCCCCCAAATACATGTTTGTCCGTCGTCAACTGTATTGGTGTTTACTCTGTCACCCTTCCAAACGTTGTGTTTGTTTTTTCTCTGTGGCTCTGAAACGCTCAAATTGCATTTCTCAGATGCTGGATCCCCGGAGGAGTGCGTTCAGTGGCAGGTGTCTGAGGGAGTCAAATCTCTGCTCCTGTTGTTCGGTAATACATCTGCCACACACACTTCTGTGAGCCGTGGAAATGCATGCCGATGCTGCTCTGAACGTGTGCAAACTTTTCCCCGCTGTTAACTTCCAGTGTTTTGGAGGGAGAAAGAATCAAACTAAAGCGCACACAGGGTTCCTTATGGCAGTAACATGTAGTTCTTGGTTTCCAGTGCATTGCATTTCATCTAGCTGTTGTTATTTCTCTGATAATTATATAACTTGTTTTGTTTTTTAAGTTTGAGCAACAAAGCCCGACACAATAGTGCATTTGCTCTGTGACGATTCCCCACTGGAGGCATTGACTTGCTCTTAATAGATGTTGAACTGTAAATCTGAATTGAAAGCCTGGGTCACTGTGCCTCATTGACTTAAAACCACAAAAAGCAAATGATGTCTTGTGTGTGTGTGTATATATATATATATATATATATATATATATATATATATATGTACATTTATTTTTACTAATTTATTTATTTATTTTATTATTTCACCTATTTGTGGAACAATGTTAACAGCTGTGAAGAATGATAAACTAATATATTATATATATACATATACATATCTAAAATTGCATTTTTTTTTTACATTTTTGTTATTTATTTTATGTAACTGATTTTTTTTGTGTGTGTAAATAGTTGTAAAGAATTATACAATTCTCAGAAAAATAATCATTTGTAAAAAATAAAATAAAATGTATTTTTATTTAAAAGTTTGTTAATGCTTTACTTAAATCCTTTATATATAATGCATTATAAAAATAGTTTTAATGCATTAATTATGCCTTGTTATGAACCTTATAATGCATTGTATGATCTCATGAATGCACAGTTATAATACTTATCTATTCATTGTTACACCTTTAGAAAGTAAAATCCATTAATGCACACAACAAACAAACCTTCAAATATTAGAATGTATTGTATCTTTGGTTACAATTAGCATTGAAAATATATAATATAGTAGATTCATAGATTATGAATACCTTTATAATGAATTATACATAAAGGCTTTAAGTATAAGTGTTACTAAAAGGTTTAATTTAGTAAAAAAAAAATATGTCATATAATTAAATTTTTAAGATTTAATTTTCAGTGTATAAATGAATGCACATTTAATGCATATTTGATTTTTTTTTTTTTTAAAAGGCTGCATTTCCACATATGCAAATATCACTGTTCTCCTTGTGCTACTTTTACAATACACACTATTATAAACTAAAGTTGGTCTCTCAGATGTTGTCCACTAAATTCTTAATTTTCTTTTCTCAGGTCAGCGCTGGAAAAGTTGCTCTTCCGACTGACGTGGAAAAGTGGGATAGATCTCGGAGAAGCCTTGACGTTCCCATCCAGAAGAATTCCAGCACCCCCTAATGTCACAATGGAGTTACTGAAGAACTCAACTCACAACAGCACAACAGTTTAAAAGCAAAAAAACAGCCAAGAGGTACTTGCATTTCCAAACTCTGGTGGAAGCTGAGAGGAACAATGTTAGAGTAATTGTCAATAGTGCCGCCAAAAGTTTTAAAGTTGAAATGGAGCAGTGAGTAATTTGGCTAAATCGGTTTCATTTATGTGGGAGTACACAAAGCTAGAAATGTACCCTCGAGGTGCAATAAGTCATTTCCATGTTTTAAGTTTGTTTTAAGTGCTCACACTGAGAGAGGAATGATGTGTTATTGCCCCGAGGTAAAGAGACAAACTTCCTGCACATGTTCTCTGAGGAGACAAGAACTTCCTGAGGTTAAAGGTCAACTCTGACTGTGTTTAGGATGAAATACTTGCTTACTAATTACTGAATATTGCTTACAATTTGGAAAAACATCAGTATTTATAAAGCAGTATGTCCAAGAGGTACTTGCATTTCCAAACTCTGGTGGAAGCTGAGAGGAACAATGTTAGAGTAATTGTCAATAGTGCCGCCAAAAGTTTTAAAGTTGAAATGGAGCAGTGAGTAATTTGGCTAAATCGGTTTCATTTATGTGGGAGTACACAAAGCTAGAAATGTACCCTCGAGGTGCAATAAGTCATTTCCATGTTTTAAGTTTGTTTTAAGTGCTCACACTGAGAGAGGAATGATGTGTTATTGCCCCGAGGTAAAGAGACAAACTTCCTGCACATGTTCTCTGAGGAGACAAGAACTTCCTGAGGTTAAAGGTCAACTCTGACTGTGTTTAGGATGGAATACTTGCTTACTAATTACTGAATATTGCTTACAATTTGGAAAAACATCAGTATTTATAAAGCAGTATGCATAACTGTCATGTGTTTTAATATAGTTCTATGCAGTCCAATCAATAATAATGACAGAATTGTTGATATTAGTGCAGAAGTAGTAATATGGTAGTATGCTTTCCAAACAGAACCAGGATGAACGATACAAGCACCATCATTCCTCTGTTTCAGCAGCATCTTTGGGGCATTAGTTAGTCACAGTTACATTTAACATATTTAGTCTTTCTTTCTGTCATAATTTGGCTTTGAACGTGTTTGGCATATTCTCTGTTTAACTAACAGCTTGAGGGACTCGATTTGGAGAAGTGTAATAGAATTATGAGCTTATTAATATGTGTGTTTGCGGGTGTTGTGCGAAATCTGGTAGACATTGTCATTTGCCCTGCTGCCTTTCTGCCTTTGCTCAGGTGTTAATAAATCTCTGAGAGATATGCAGAGTGATTTTTGATGTTACATATTATGGGTGTCAACTAGTCTCATGCAACTAGTTCTGCTGCATGGAATATGCAAAGTACAGTAATGCTCAATTACAATTACAATATTATTCAAAATAATCAAAGTTTTTTTTATTGTAGTTTTACGTTCTTGTTCTCCATGTTGATGTCTGCATTTTCAATCTTTTTTGTCCTTTATTTAATTATTTATTTACTTACTCATTTATTATTATTTACATATTTTTATTATTATTATACAGACATTTTCTTTTCATATTTCCCATATTGAAAAACCACCTTTTCAATATGGAAAAGTCATCTTACATATGACCCACTTATATAGGATACCATAACTCTGAAATAATCATGCATTATGAAATATAGTTAATGCATTATGTGTCTGAGCATTGCATCAACCCGCCTGCCTGCGTTTGTTTGCCTTTTTATCTCGTATTTCTACGGACTCGTCAGAAGTTGGCGGTGAAACGGTGCATGATTAGTATGCATTAAACGCCGCTGCTGTAGTTGTAAAAGTAGGGCCTGTTTGTACGTCCTATAACTGTGATGCTGATGAGCACGCGGCCTGTTTGTTTTCCCTCGTGCAGTAAACAGACTCATTTGGAGCGCGAGCTTGATTTCCCCTGAGCGTGCGCTGCGGCGTGAACACTACCTGTCAGCATCAGCACACCTGAGCTGCTGAGCATTAACCATCAGGGTCGCTGACACAAGCCAGGCGCACCCAAATGAGCGGAACGATCACTCAGCAATAAGACACCGGCTCCATCATACGAGAAATATCATGTTTGTCACCACATCTATGAATGTCTTGCCCCCCTAAAGAACTACATTGCATACTGTATTGTGTAATGCAGGAAATTTTGAAGTTAACTTCAACTTAATGGACAGTGCATAATAGAAAAATAACAATGACTTGATATGATTCAACTGATTATGGAGAATTTGCATGAATGTTGGCAGGTTTTTAGCGTTTATGGTTTGAGTAGGTGTTTTGAGCGATATAAAAAACCCATGATTGAACCTTTAAGACAGCTGAAGAAAAGAGCTTGTCAACAGAAGGATTGCTATGATCACATTCAATTAATTACAAATGAAATTAATTAGCATTAAATTAATGCCACGCTTGCTTTAAACATGTTGGTACATTTTGCTGATTGGCAAGAATGTATATATTACAAATAAGGCAATAAAATACTGCCTACATAGAAAAATATCAAAAGGTATATTAATGAACAGCCTAATCAAATAAATTAACTCAATTTTTATATCATAGGTGTGCATTTGATTGCCTGAAATAGCACTGCTTTTGAAGATCCGTCAAAGCGATGTAATTTCTGGGTGATATCAAACAGTCGTCTGATTTTATGCTGTTATGTCGTTGCACAACAGGTCATAAGGCCCTAATTACACTAATCACATTTGAGGTGACACTGCGGGCACGGCCCTTGACCGAGTCTTCATTATTCCATGTCACCAACTTTTATTCTCATCGGCCAAGAGGCTGATTCTACAGAAGACCATTTTGGTATAAGAGTCCATGGAGAAGTGCGTGAGAGAGAGAGAGAGAGAGAAAGAGAGAGAGAGAGAGAGAGAGAGCAGTTCTGAGGATTTATAGAGGAGAAAAAGGGTGAGTATATGGCACTGTGCAAGAATGGGGTACAAATGCTCATTCTTAGATAGACAGATAGATAGATGAAGTACAGCTATAGTTACACATTTAAATATTTAATATATTCAAGACATCGATCGTTGGAATTTAAACGGGCATTCATCCATTTTTTGTACTTAAAACGCTATTGTGAGTAGGACTAATTTCTTACCATTTCTTACTAATTTCTTACCAGCATTTCATCCAACGCCTCGTTGCTAATTCCAAAATGTCATTTTAGACCTAGTAACGGAGGCTTAAGCCATTGATAGCAGACTAATGCAGTTAATATCTAAGTTATGAGAGAGAGAGAGAGAGAGAGAGAGAGAGAGAGAGAGAGAGAGAGAGAGAGATTATACATATGAAATAATATATATATAATATATAATTTTTGGATTGGGTTAGGTTATTTTTATTATGATTCAGTAACTTTAGTACCTGTAACTGGGTTGTAATGTAAGCTATTTTTTATTTTTAAATAAAATTATATTTTTTAACAGAATATCATATGTATGACGTCTGATAAAATATATATAAATATAAATAATTATTATTTACTTTTTATATTTCATATAAATGTGGGATAGATGTAATGTACAATAACGTGAGACGTAAGCTAAATATAACTTTTTTTAATATTATGTATTTTCAACAGATTTTCTAATTCATGATGTATGGTTTTAATTGTTGGATACAGTCAAGAAGGTCAAAACCTCAAAGATAGGACAAAAAAAAAAGCTAAAATAAATATTTAATTTGTTCAAAGGTTATTTTTCATGCAGTGTTAACCGTATGTTAGCTCATAGTTTATCTAACATTAGATGTATGTATCATATGCTTTAATGAAAGTAATGGGACATCAAACTGTATCGTGTGTGTGGAAAGTGCCATGCATGTTTTGTGAGGTTAGAGACACATCTCCGGATATACTGTATGTGAGCGGTTTCAGGCTTTGTTTGAAGGCACTAATAGAGCAAGCCTGTTTGGAAGGCAGCACGTGTGTGCTTTCGCCTCATCACATCACTTCTGTGCGTAGAAAACTAGAGCGTGACTGCCACATTTGAATATGAAATAGCTAAAGATTTCTGTTTCAGACACCTTGTACATTGTGCAAACAAAGCCACCAATTCCAGGGAAGAAAGACGAGTGAATTTAAAGCAGGCCTTTGTCGTTGTTTATAACTGTGTTGTCTTTGTTCCCATTTTTCCTCTGCAGGCAAAAGAATAGGCTGAAATATTTTTAAACAGTAATTACCTGGCCGGGATCCGACAGAGGGGGATTAATGGAGGAACGCGGAGCATCAGGTTCCAGAGATGTGTGCTGGAAGGTACGATGAGGGAGCGACGCGCTTCTCCGTCACACTCGGGAAATGAGGAAACGCCAGATTTCTGATGTCGAGCTGTTTCTCTGTTCTTTTCCACCAGCACAAGTCATCAGCTCACGCCAAGCCCTTCACAAACCAACAGGAGCCATTTAGTCTTTCAAATACAGTCTGGGAGATGTTTCAGGATTTCCTTTTTTCTTCTTTTTTTGTGGTGGTTAAATTAAATATATTAGGTGCTAGTTAACACTCAGCATACGTTCATATAAACCAGACCTCTGGACTTTACATTTCTTGGAGTGATGATCTACATTGACTTTCACAAATGTGACCCTGGACCACAAAACCAGTCTATTTGTAGCAATAGCCAAAAAAAACATTGTATGGGTCAAAATTATCGATTTTTCTTTTATGCCAAAAATCCTTAGGATATTAAGTAAAGATCATGTTCCATAAAGATACTTTGTAAATTTCCTACCGTAAATATATCAAAACTTAATTTTTGATCAGTAATATGCATTGCTAAGAACTTCATTTGGACAACTTTAAAGGCGATTTTCTCAATATTTAGATTTTTTTTGCACCCTCAGATTCCAGATTTTCAAATAGTTGTATTTCGGGCAAATATTGTCCTATCCTAACAAACCATACATCAGCTTTCAGATGATGTATAAATCTCAATTTTGAAAAATTGGCACTTAAGTGGTCCAGGGTGGTCCAGGGTCACAAATTAGTTGCAAAAGGCAAAGCAGCTACTTTTGAGGTCTTGCTCTTTTTGACCGAATATTATGGAAGCCCGTTTCTGCCACTGAATAAAAAATCTAAAAAGATAATTGCAACTTTTATCTCACAATTTAGTTCACGTCTCACAATTCTGAATTTTTTTATCAATTGTGAGTTATAAAGTCAAAGGCTACTTTCTTAAAATTGCGAGTTTATATATCTTGCAGTTCTGACTTTATTTCTCAGAACTGCAAGTTTGAATCACACAGTTCTGACTTTGTAACTGGCTCTTTTGTAACATTTGTAACATTTCTATTGTAACATTTCTATCAGGTAATTCTGAGAGAAAAAAAGTCAGAATTGCAAGGAAAATTAGATTTGTGAGGTTAAAAAGTTTTATTCAATTAATATTCAGTGGTGGAAAAGGGCTTCCATAGAACATTTATGTAGATGCAAACAAAAATGTTGACTAATGTGAATGAAAAGTCACTCAAAATGAAGTCAGACACTTTAAACTGAACTAAACTCAGAAACATGTATTAATCCTGCACTACTACACATTAATTCTACTTAAATCATCATAACATTTTATTTACTTTTTCTGTTATCTTGGGTTTCTTTGGGACGGGGATGATGGTGGAGCGTTTGAAGCAGGCAGGGACTTTGCACAGCTCCAGTGATCTGTTGAAGATCTGTGAGAAGATGGGAGCCAGTTGGTCAGCGCAGGTTTTCAGACAGGCTGGTGTCACACCATCTGGGCCTGGTGCTTTTCTACTCTTGTTCTTGGAAGATTAAGGAACATTTCAGTCAACCAACCTTCCTCAGACTTATACTAGAATTGTATCCAATGCAGCATTGAAAACGTCCTTTAAGTTTATGGGTGTTTTCTTTCAAAACTAAACTCTGACCCCTTTAAAGCTGAAGTGTAAAAGAATATATTTTATCTAGTTTAATATACATCGTCAACTATAAGTAAGCCATTTGAAGCCAGTCTTTCTGAAAATAGTCAACACTATGTCTCTATGGCTGGTGATTTACACAGTTTCTGGCCCTAAAATTGGATTTAGATCTTATTTTTGTCGATTTTATTTGTAATTGGGTGAACTTTCCATTCACACTTGTTATATGATTTGAGTTCAGTTCACTTTAGAAAATATAGTGCCACACACACCTGAATCATACGTAGATGCATTTGATAAAAGTCTAATATAAGCCTGAAGTTGACCGAAAAAGCTTTAAAAAGAAGCACATTTCAGTTCTGTTCACTTTAAAAGGGTCTGACTTTATTTTAAGCGTTCGCATTAGTCAGCATTTTTGTTTGCATCACATAAATATTCATAAAGTCAAAAAAAGGAAGACTTAATAAGTAACTTCTTTACAACGTTTTGCAACAAACTTGTAAAAGTCAATACAGATCATAAAAGACAGTTGAACAGGAATCATAAGGTGACAAGTAAGTAATGGGAAAGTTAAATTTGAAGTGCAGTCTATCATTTCTGTGTTGCCAAATGGGATTTTTATCCTCCAAACACTGCTTGTCTTCCGTTGTTCAGAACAAAAATGAAAAACGTTTATAAAAACCAGGTACTTGTAAATATTCATATGGTCAAAAAGAGGAAGTAGTTTCTTTTCAGGCTTTTGAAACTAACTTGTAAAAGTCCATGTAGACCATCACTTCAACAACAAGTAAAAGTCCTTTAAATGCATATCAGTCACACATTAGTATAGTGATTTGGTTGGTGGCACGTTTGCTTTATGATATTGATTGCAGTATAACCGTTTTGTGTTTTGAGTACAACAAGCACATTGATCACTGGTGCATGCAGATTTACGTTACAAGTTTATAGAATTGTACAGTAAGAAAGTTATTTCCCTTAACCAGGAAATTAACGTTCTTAGAATTGACAAGACAGTTGACCCTGAGTGGTCAGCTAAATATCTACAGTGGATCTAAAATATGAATAATTAATTATAACTAGTTATGGTTAATTATTCATATTTCCCCATGAGCTAATCCGCTACAATTTCATCGTCAGTTTCATCTTAATAGTCTCTTCTCATTGCATTTGTGTACAAATGTTTTGACGCTGTAAGCTCCAGTCTATCGGCTAGCTTTTATTTGCGAGATGAACTCAAATTGAGGCTTGAATCTCAGTAAGGCGCATCAAAACATGCTTTTCACTAATACAGAGGTCTGTGGTTAATTGAGAGCGCTTCATAAATGTGTCTGATTTATAATAGGACATAAAGTGATTCCTTCCATAAACCACCAGTGCAATCTACGGTCTAATTACAACAACACCATAAATCACGAATAAATCTGCGGAAAACACAATATAAACAAACAAAACTTTGCTGGAAAGTAAACAGTATTAAAACTATGAAAAGCAGCAGAACGGAGTCATAAAAGCTCATTTAAAGGCTGATATTATGAAGATCATAGAAAATTACAACATTCTATAGATAGTAAGCAATCCATTATTGGTGTGTAATGGGCAGGAAGCTGTGTTATTATGTCTGAAGTTTATCAGTCTAGTGGCTGTCGCTCGATGAAGATGTCATGTGACTCAAATGCAATGAGAAAGTTGAACAGGAATCGTAAGGTGACACAATAAGTAATGGGAAACCTGTGGCACCAAATAGGATTTTACGATTGTTTCCTGACAGGTTTCCTCCTCAACCTCCCATTGTTCAGAAAAAATAGACAACGGTCTATAAAAAACTGGTTCTAGTAAAACTACTTTATTATATGATATTTTTTGTGATTTATGTTTCAGTGGAAAAAGATGTCCATGTTATGGTTAGGCCAGGGAATTCAACCAATGAGATACTTATATATGCACATTAAACTGGGAAAGCAGGACACATTTTAACAATGAAAAATGACACACTTCACTTTTAAACTTTGTAGAATGCAGTCACAAGTTTTTGTGTATTTCTTTGAAACAGAAATTGTTGTATCCTCCATACATGTGATCCAGTTCTGCTGTCCTTCTAACAGCTCTGTGTTTCAGATTTGTTGTTTTGCGTTCAGATTTGCCATTTGCACTTCCTAGCAGTGTTATTTTAGTATCATTTATGCACTGTTTTAGTATTTATTAATAGTCTAAATTAGCTTTATTTTAATATATTTAGTTTTCTTTATATTTATAGTTTGTTTTCGTAAATTGATTTGTTTTTATTAAAAACATTTTAAATAGCTATATTAAAATGTTTTTATTTCAGTTTTACTTTTTCTAATTGTAGTGAACTTTTCAATTTAATTTTCATTTAAGTTCTCTTTTATAGATTTTATAATGTTATTTCAGCTTTATTTCAATTAACAAAAATTGTTTTCAATCATTTTAGCTTAACTGCTAAGCAGATTGAGATATTATTATAGTGATAATTCATATTTTAATTGGTTTTTATTTTTATGTATTCTGTTTTCAGTTTAATATTAGTTAAGGTTTTAGTAATTGTGTTGTGTGTTTTTGTTTTGTTTTGTTTTGTGTTGTTGTTTTTTTCAGTTTTAGTTTCACTAAATTAGTTATTTTAGTACATCAAGATAAACTAAATGAAAATGGGAAATGTTGCCTTCACAACTAGCTGAAATAAGTTTAAGTTTACTATATGTGATCCTGGACCACAAAACCATTCATAAGGGTCAATTTTTTGAAATTGAGATGTATACATCATCTGAAAGCTGAATAAATAAGCTTTCCATTGATGTATGGTTTGTTAGGATAGGACAATATTCAAAGGGGAAGCCGTGGCCTAATGGTTAGAGAGTCGGACTCGTAACCCAAAGGTTACGGGTTCAAGTCTCGTACCGGCAGGGATTGTAGATGGGGGGAGTGAATGTACAGCGCTCTCTCCCACCTTCAATACCACGACTGAGGTGCCCTTGAGCAAGGCACCGAACCCCCAACTGCCGCAGCATAAGTGGCTGCCCACTGCTCCTGGTGTGTGTGTGTGTGTGCACTTTGAAATTTAAGTGCAGAGCACTAATTCCAAGTATGGGTCACCATACTTGGCCACATGTCACGTCACTTTCACTTTCAATATTGGGCCGAGATACAACTATTTGAGCATCTGAGGGTGCAAAAAATCTAAATATTGATAAAATCGCCTTTAAAGTTGTCCAAATGAAGTTCTTAGCAATGCATATTATTAATCAAAAATTAAGTTTTGATATATTTACGGTAGGAAATGTATCAAATATCAAATCTTTACATAATATCCTAATGATTTTTAGCATAAAAGAAAAATCAATAATTTTGACCCATACAATGTATTTTTGGCTATTGCTACAAATATACCCCAGCGACTTAAGACTGGTTTTGTGCTCCAGGGTCACATATTCCAAGTCTTCTGAAGGAACACAGTAAAAATAAGTTGTTATTTAGTGAAATACTTTCATTGCATTGAAAAAGGGAGTTTGGACATGATACATTTCTTCTTTTGTATTCCACAGTCAATAATATTCAGTTTTGAAACTATTCCTTTAAAAACCAGAAACATGCATTTATACACAAACATCAACAACAACAGCAGCAGAGATACAAAGACAGACCGAACCATGAAACACAAAGATACAAAGTCGCATTATTGTGCTGTAATCCTGTTAGCGCAGTAAACATGCTGTCACTGACTTCTCCACCCCACCATTCACTCCAAACCAAGAGCATCCAGCACAACTCATTAATGATCCATGCTGGGACAATCCTTTATTATCCGAGCAATATTTAATATTCAACCAGCATGGGAAATCAATGCTCGTTTGCGCTAAACTCATTTAACGTGATATACCTTCTCTGAGCTCGTAGAAGAACAATAAAATGTCAAAAACTCAACGATGGTTGCCTCATTGTGGAAATAGATGCACATGTCCATCTATAAATGCTGTTCAAAGTGCTCCATTATGCAGTCTCCTGTATGATTGACCAAATTCAGATCATCTTGCATCTGGAAAGCAGAAAATGACAATGCTCTTGCCTATATTCAGCTCCTATTAGCATTAATACCATCTGTTAGTCATCAGGAGAAGTCACTCATGCCTTAATAGTCTGTCTTTATGTATCATAAACATTTTAAGCTCAAAGCTGTCATAGATGATTAAGTGTTCCATTATCTTTGCTTTTCTTCTCCAAGTTTCTGAGCTTTCGAGAGAGTTCTGAGGATGAAGGTTTATTCGATTAAAGCGATACGCTGCCACAAGCTGTGCGTTTTACCACAGGAAATGCTTTAAAAACCCCTGAACCGTGGTAAAATCATGGTAATGCACAGCCTTGGTTGTTTTTTTTACTTTTAGAATTGTGGTTTATCAATGTGTTTTAATATTAAAACCATGTTGAAAACAGATTTGGATCCTCTTGTACTCCAGTTATTTGGGAAACGAAGAATATTGCGGTCCATGTGGCGAAAAATGAATAATCTGTAGAACTGTGTGCGAAGCCTGTTGTTGAGTACGAGAGCACCTGCTCATCAAAAGAGTAATATGAATGCACAGTGGGGTGGTGTGGGTTTAGCTTCACCAGCTGCCATCTGCTATCAATATCATTAGCATTCGCCATGACCAATTGTAATATTAGATTATTGAATACCCAGAGGGTGATGAATACAAGCACAAAATTCTGCATATCATTACAGCATATGAAATGTAGAGAAGTATCTGTTCGGGCTATAGCCTTTTACATTTGAAATTTGCCTTCAAATCATGACTTGGGATGTGATTTAGGTTGCATATCTTTTGTAGTGCATGTCACAAAGTGAGCTTTAGCGCAATACTTTTCTGGAGTTCTTATTTATGGTTCGTATCATGTAAATATCAACTTTATTTCAAGTGTTGTTATTTTTAACTAAAACTATTATAAAGCATTTCTGTTAATCAAAAGAAAATGTAAATATTAGAAGAAAAACTTAAAAAAAAAAATAATAATTTTTAAGTGGCCTTGTCAGCTAACTGAAAAAAAAAAAAGAAATAAAAATGTTAACGCTAAATAAATATAAAAAATATCTAATAAAAATAAAAACTAATAATAATTGCAAAAGCACATAAAATTACTAAAACTAAAATTATATAAATGTAAACAAAAATATAAATGTTAAAGTTTAAAAATATTAGTAAAGTAGTATATAAATAATACTTAAATTGCTGAGAAATGCAAATAGGAAAACAAACTGAAAATCTAAAAGTAAAACAACAAATCTGATAACAAATATTTTAAAAGGATATAAAAATATTAAACATAGATAGTATTAATATAAATATTTAAAAAATGACAAAAGCACATCAATTAATACTTTCATTTAAACTAAAATTCAAATGTTGAAGTAAAAGCTAATTAAAAATATTAATAAATAGGATATAAATAATACTAAAATAACAGAGCAGGTGGCAAAACAATCTGAAAATGAAACAACAAATATGATGTAAAATATATTAAAATATTAATTATTAATTTAAATATTTTTTAAAAACGTTAAAAAGTACATAACAAAATTACTAAAACCTACATAAAACAAATTGAAGTAAAAGCTAATTAAAAATATTAATAAACAGTATAATATTACATAAAAGTTCAAATGGCGAAAACAAACTGCCAATCGGAAAGTAATACAATAAATCCAATATTATTTATATATTTTTAATTATATTTAAATATGAATAATATCAATATAAATATTACATTTTTCTAAAACTATAGAGTTAAAAAATGAATGTGGATATCAGAGCAAATTGTTTGATCTCGCAAGAATTTAATTAGAATTTATTTTGGCAAATCTGAGCACAGTTTGAGACATTTCTGAAACTCCAGATGAGACACATGTAAGATCACTGGAATTATTTTCGCAGGAGACAAACCTGAGAAGCATGCTGTCTAGGTGGAACAGATGAGATATTTGAGATCTCATTGGTATTTTTGTTTTCATACAGATATCTATATGAGCATATACAGTCCACAGTCTGTTTTTTCAGATCAGATTAACAACACTGAACGGAAACATTTTTTAGGTTTGACACACATAGTGACGAAAACAACTCGACCACATGGTCTTTTCACATTATGCTGTCTGTCACCTAAACCCATCTCAGACCAAACGCTTCACAGTGAGTGGCTGAACCTCTTCCTGTCATGTAGAAGAATTTGTGCTCCTCAGACATGTCTGAAGACACATGATCAGCTTTTGAAGAAAACCTTTGACATGCCCAGTATTCACCAACTGGAGCAAATCTGCTCTACAGGCCATCTATAATTCAGATATTATTCAGGTTTTGCATTAAATATGCACCACTAGCCATCTGCTGCACTCTTCATTGCTGGACGCTGTATGGCCTACTGTAAAACCCAAAGTGTCGCTCCTATTCTCAGTTTTTGAGCATATGAAAATTGTATCAATACCACACAGGTTTTTACCACAGTAATCATCCATAAACGCGGCTGATTTACAGGGTGACTCATCAGCAACTGAAAGAGTGTTGTTATTTTTTTCACAATAGTCAGTAGGTATACATGATTATGCTCCATGGCCAATCCCATAATGCATTGCAACAAGGTTTGTGAATAAATCTATCCAATAAGGTTGATTTTAAGACAAGACACTACAGACAAAAGCACTGTTTTTTTATGGACTGGTCAATTTAGAGATTATAGGCTACTTTGTTTGCGTAACTTATTGAGCTAGAGGAAAGAAAGCATGCAAAATAGATTGATTACAGTCTTTTACAAATGCTATTTTGTAAAAAATTACAAATCTTTAAAGTCACTGAGTTTTTTCTCTATGCACTGAACCAAAAAAATCTCAAATTCAGTAGCACTTACATACACCAAACTTTGCAGTTGTATTCCTTTCCATATTCTGAAGATATTTGCTGAGTTGTTTCTTCATATAAAATGAATTTATCATGATTTGATATATGACCTCGCATATCATATAATATTTCATTCATAAAACCATGATTTTTTTCTGTTTTTTTAAAATGTAAAAAAAAAGACAAGAAACAAGAATTTGTAACCTGACTTTATCCATGTTCAGATTTCTATTCTGGAAATGTAAGCAAAATAATGCATATTTAATTATATAATGCCTCATTTGCGTATTTCAATTTATTAAAAAAAAAAACTTGTAATACAAAATAATTGTCTTAAAGGTGGGGTATGTATTTTTTCAAAAACGCTTTAGAAAACTGAGTCGGGCCGTGTACCAAAACAAACTTGTAGCCAATCAGCAGTAATGGGCGTGTCTTCTCATGATGTGGAGGAGAGAGCGCTCAGTGCACAGGAGGATGGACTTTATAGCCGAGCCGAGCGACAGAAAGATAGCGATGACGGGTAAAAATCAAAAGAGGAAAACGTCTGCGGAACAAAAAAAGGCTTACGATAAGGCAAGAAGTAGGACCCGTGTAACTATTGGATCAGCTTTCCAGCGCTGGAGAGAACTCAAGGAGCGGAAGGCCTGCGATCGGACGCCGATGTTGCTTTGTTTCTTCTCGATAGGTGAGTAACACCATGTCTACACCGGACGTGACAGTTGTCACGCCTCACTGCAACAGCTAAAGTCCGTCTACACTGGACGCGATTAAGCGACCGTTGAAAATCAATTGAAATTTGTGTCAATACGTCATAAATAGAACGCAGCAGCAGTTTTCTGTTGGGGATTTGTCATGTCACGCCGCATCCAGTGTAGACAGCATCACTGATTATAATGAATTCTATAGTATTTTGTCGCGCACGCCACTCGCGTCCAGTGTAACATTGGTTTTGCTTTGTTTCACAGAACTAATCATTGCCTGGGTTGCGTACGTATGTGTGGGGCGGAGCTATCAAAATAGGGATGATACCCTTTTGGGGTAGGGGCATGTTTGTTTTGGTGATTTGAAATATCAACATTGGCTACCAGAAATCACTTACCCCACCTTTAATATTGTGTAAATAATGACCTGGGGAATGTATGGTATATCTATTAGTAAATTTTTTACCTTATTCACCTATGAAGTCTTACCTTTAATATGCTTTTTTTTAATATTAAATATTATTTTAATATTTTATTTTCATATGTAATTTTTACATGCATTAGTTCAATACCAAATATTAATATTAAAATTAATAAAATTGACAATTTAACAATTGAATATTTCTGTTTATGCTTGCAGAACCGCAAGATGGCCGGCTAGGCTTTGAGAGTGCACAACAACACTGGCCATCCTGTGATTGCTAATGCATGTGCAATGCAATACAAACAGGTGATTTCAGTTTTACCAGCAATATTTTTTTTTCAGCATAGCCTTTTGTGCTCAATATGTGAACTTCACCCTGTTGAGCCTTTGTCAGTAATTGTGCCATTCTCAATACAAATATATTTGCAGCCTGCTTTTGTCGACTGCAGCATATATCCCTCAAAACCACATGGGTGTATTGCTGACAAATCGACAGTTTGAGGCTTTCATTTCAAGGGGCTGGAAAGAAGTCGATCTGGTGGTTCTCAGGAAGTCAGTCTGTCAAACCCTTTGAACTTCAAAAGAGCCGGTGTGCTGGTTGAACAGTAGCTGAAGTCTCGTGATGTCAACAGGACACACAGTGACCTTTAGAGAAAGCAGACGCTGAAGGTTTTCATTTGCATTGCTGAGGGTGAAATTTTCTATTTTTATTTGCATGTTTATGTACAGTATATAAACTGAGCTTAACAAGTACATACAAAAGCACCTGCCACTTGACTTAACGCCACTTGAATTTCAATGTGAATACTGAAAAACCAGGCCAAAATATTTGATATCTTCAAAAATTGGTTTTTTAGAAGGAGCACTAAGGAAAAGTTCATTTACATTGCATGTGTGCCATAAAATCATGATCAGTTTTTAACCTGAGTAGCACATTTTGGATGTTACAGTGTACTAATAGCGAATAGCTTAATAGATTTGTAGCAACAATATGTAGCAAAGGTGATTTTAAATGTCCATCTATTCTCATTCCCTTCATAGCATACTGTATGTTGATAAGCGACCCATATTATATGTATGTATGTATGTGTGTATCTATATATATATGTGTGTGTGTGTGTGTGTGTGTTAATGGTTTTAGTTTATTTTTAATTAATTATAATCACCCTGTTGAGGACAAATTTGCTTTTTAAGGTTTTTTAGGGTAAATGTAGGGTTTAATCTATAAGCTAAAGCTGAAGTATAAATGGATTGGCCTAAAAACAATAAAAGGTTATGTTAAGTTCCCATTGAGATAGCCAGCTAAACATACATTACTAGCAATCCATAGCATCATGTCATGGCCACCTGCCAATTTTGCAAAGATTTGCTTTGCTGCAAAGTGAGTTATCAATATTTCTGGTCTATTTTCTCTGAAAGACTGTTATTTTAAATGTGTGAATCTGCTAGAGGATAATTCTGTCAATGTTTCGCATATAAATGTGCTGTAAGTGATTAATCAAACTTCCTTTTGGGGTAAGTTTTAAGCTCTCAAAGTTTTTATTTTTTCTAATGTAAGTCTAGGGTTTAATCTAGGATAAAGCTAAAGTAGAATTGGCTTGAACTAAAAATAATAGAATGTATGCTCAGCTAATCTTGAAAATATTTGCACACATGCTTCAGTGCGAGGTGAGTTATCGATATTTTTGGTCTATTTAAATGTGCAAATCTGCTAGAAGTTAATTTTGTCGACTTTTGTCATATAGGTGGAAAGCTAGCAGCCATTTTTGTCATGATTTCATGGGCGTGCTCCTTCATTGTATGTTGAAGTAGAGTACAGGTAGATTGTTATCCCAGGACCTATTCACGTATTTGACAGCGTGTCTGAATTCAAGGCTGAGGGTTTTATTGTAGCGTCGGCTTCTCATTGAAATAATTTATGTGGATTGCACAGATGTTGTTCAGATCCTTGTTTTTTCCACTCAATTACAGAATCCATCTTGCTGTTTTAATTATCCTATGAAAAGCCCATCTTCCTCTCCCACTCCTCTTTTTAAGCTCATATTAAGTCCCCCTGTATGGTCTGGAACTCTTTCAATGTGCCATCACCATCTTTGCGCCTTCTCTCTCATAGCATTGTGCATTGTTTGTGTTGGCACCTCAGGTTTGTCGAGGGGTTTGATGGAAACGCTTTGTCGCCGCTTTTTGGATGATGCTCAACTGAACCGAAAGCAAATCCATCATGTTATGTTTTACTTCAAGACAACATGAAATCAAAATTGCCCATATTTATTTTGTTAATGCATGCTCCAGAACTTATTGTGCACAAGTTATCACAATATTCACTATAAATGACTTTCCTTCTCTGGTGATGTAACAACGACTTCTTATTTTTCAATCCCTTCTATCCACATGACATATAGAGACCACTTTTTATTATCTAAATATTTCTATTCAGACTCTATGACTTTTTAACTATTTAAATATGACTGTTAATGGTGATTACCAATGGAAGCTATTATATAACAGAAGGTATGAATGGTAACTTGCATTTATTTTATTTTATTTTATTTTACTTTACAAAAGTGAGACTTTTTAATATCAGCATAAAAGTGCTCATGCTTTTCAATGAAAAATTTCCCCTCACTTGCAATTTATAAATCTATTTTTTCAATATGAACAGCATTAATTACTTTTTACCACTGCTTTTTTATTTATTTTATTAGTTTATATTATTTATTTTATTATTTCCTAATATTTATTTTATTTATATTATTTAATTTATTAAATTTTTGAACGTCTGATTTTTGAATTTCTGAACATTATGAAAATTTTTAGCACTTAAGCAGAAAGGGAAGATTATTTTATTTTTCATGTTATGTTATGTTATGTCATGTCATGTCATGTTATATGTTATATGTTATATGTTATATGTTATATGTTATGTTATGTTATGTTATGTTATGTTATGTTATGTTATGTTATGTTATGTTATGCTATGCTATGCTATGTTATGCTATTTTTATGTTATGTTGTTATGTTATGTTATGTTTGATGTTATGTTATATGTTGTTTTGTTATGTTATATGTTATGTTATGTTATGTTATGTTATATGCTATGTTATGTTACGCTATGCTATGCTATGCTATGCTATGCTATGTTATATTATGTTATATGTTATATGTTATGTGTTATGTTATGTTATGCTATGCTATGTTATGCTATTTTTATGTTATGTTGTTATGTTATGTTATGTTTGATGTTATGTTATATGTTGTTATGTTATGTTATATGTTATGTTATGTTATATGCTATGTTATGTTACGCTATGCTATGCTATGTTATATTATGTTATATGTTATATGTTATGCTATGTTATGCTATGTTTTATGTTATGTTTTATGTTATATGTTGTTATGTTATATGTTGTTGTTATGTTATGTTATGTTATGTTATGTTATGTTATGCTATATTTGATGTTATGTTATATGTTATGTTATGTTATGTTATATGCTATGTTATGTTATGTTATGTTATGTTGTTATGTTGACCATGTATATCAAGCTCCAGAATGAATGAATGAAATGCAGTTTCATTTTTGTGTTATACGAGATTCAACTGAACAAGATTTTCAATAAAATCAAATGAAATGTACAGCCAATTTTATTATACTTTTTTTTTTTTTTAAGTTGAATTAGGTGGAAATGTTTACAGTGTGTGTATTCCTGCCGTACTACTTCTCTATTTTAACTTGAAAAGACCTAAAGTTTGTTCTCCACTGTTGTTATTTTCGTTCTCCCCAGTCATTACAGGAGAGCTGCTGTATTTCCATATTCGACTTGGAGACTCCAGCGTGAGCTTGTCATAGCAGGAGACGTTCTCTCAAGTACAGTACAGAGCCAGTGTTCTTGCAGCTAGCCATGCTGCATTGTGGGAAAAAACTGTGGCGTACATTCAAGCCTCCAGCTAAACACGGCACTTTGACGGCTCGCTCCAGACCGTACCTGACATTTGTCCCCAGTCCGACCGGCTGTGGCATGAAAAATTCACTGAGACGAGGAGCTGGAAGAAATCGAAATTTCTCCTGCGACTTTCACTGCGGGGAGAGCAAGGTGAGCAAAACTCACGCTTGTCATGGATGCACGCTCCTGACAAACAGAAGTAGATGCTAATGGCGAATTCGTGACAGAGCAGAGTCCCACCACCATATGGCTAATTGCCACAACAATATCTTCAGTGTTATTAATCACGTTTTCATAGTGTGCCATGATAATTGGAATAATTAGAGCAAGAGCAGACACAGGCCTTGCTCTCTCTTTTAACATCTCACTGAGACCGGGCGAAGTTAAAGCTTCCCCACCTCCCCCTCCTTTGTATGTGTTCTTTATGGATTTTCTCATACATCCATATGTTGTGCTTATTTTTCTGTTCCCTCCTCATCTCCGATGATTCGCTCATCTCCCGGCATTGTGTACGGTTGTCCTCTGGAAAGCGTTGAGCATAATTAATGGATGAGTCTCGTCTCAGGGTGGGGTCGGGCTCATAGGTAGCTAAATGAGGCCATCGCACGCCCCGCTGCTGATTACCAATGGCAAAAAGATGCTTAACTTGTCCCTTCAGTGAAAGTAAAGGAATAGTTCATACAAAAATGAAAATTCTGGAAGTATATAAATGTCGTTCCAAAACTGTATGTTGTTGTATTTGGGGAGAATTTTTGACCATGTATATATTTAGCTCCAAAAAAAAAAAATCTGCATAAGATCATATTATAGCTTAGTGTGAAGAACAGACTCAAATTTTGGTTGATATTCACTGTAATTCTAAAATTTCATTTTCGAATATGAATATGAATTTTTTAGAGTTTCAGCAGAGGAGAAGAGTAATTTCCCTGCATTTTTTTGTTTTTTAAGCCTTTTATTTTATTTTACATTTTATTTTATTTTCAAGTCTCAGCCGTTTTTATCAAGCTACTGCATAATTTAACAATTTAAACTATTCTCTTTATAGAAAAACGGCATATTCAAATATAAATTTTGACCATGTCTTTCAAGCTCTGAAATGGAGATTTAAAAATCAAAATCACCATATAAGTGCTTATGTGTGCTTATGTGTAAAGAACACAAGAGATCACTGAAAATCTTCCCCTCAGCAACTTTTAAATCAAATTTTTGAATTTGAACATGAATTATTTTTTTAGAGCTTCAGCAGAGGTTAAGATTATCACTGTTAACACTATTATTACACTAAACAAAATTATAAATGCAACACTTTGGTTTTTGCCCCCATTTTTCATGAGCTGAACTCAAAGATCTAAGACTTTTTCTATGTACACAAAAGGCCTATTTCTCTCAAATATTGTTCACAAATCTGTCTAAATCTGTGTTAGTGAGCACACATGGCCAGCATACTCACCGGACATGTCTCCCATTGAGCCTGTTTGGGATGCTCTGAATCGGCGTATACGACAGCGTGTTCCAGTTCTTGCCAATATCCAGCAACTTCGCCCAGCCATTGAAGAGGAGTGGACCAACATTCCACAGGCCACAATCAACAACCTGATCAACTCTATGCGAAGGAGTCTATGCGAATTTAGACAGATTTGTGAACAATATTTGAGAGAAATAGGCCTTTTATGTACATAGAAAAAGTCTTAGATCTTTGAGTTCAGCTCATGAAAAATAGGGGCATTTATAATAGGGGTGTTGCGTTTATAATTTTATATATTTATAATATAATTTTTTAAATAATTTTTTTAATTATTCTTTTTGGTCTCTGCAGTTTTTTATCTAGTTACTGCATAGTTTAACAATTTCTTTAAAGAAAAAAATGCCATATATAAATCTTAAGTTTGACCATGTCTATCAAGCTATAAATTGGAGATTTTAAAACATTACCATGAAACTACCATGAAAAAAAAACATATTATAATATTATGTGAACAGAAGAAAATTTGGTTGATATTCACTGAAAATCTACATCTCGCCACAACTCTGAAATCTAATTTTTGAATTACAACATGAATAAAATGTTTGGAGCATCAGCAGATTTTAGGTCTATACAAGTTTTAAAACCATTAAAGAGCAAAAACATTTTTTTTTACAATATTATGTGAGGGACAATAACAATTTTGGTTGGTATTTTCTGAACTCTCAAATCAGATTTTTGAATCTGAATGTAACTAAATTTTTTTTGTGTTTTTTTTTTTTTAATCTTTAGAGTTTCAGAGGGGGAGATTATCCCTGAATGATTTAATTTAATTTCAGATTTTATTTTATTGTATTACTTTTACTTTTATCTAATTACTGCATAGTTTAACAGTTTCTTTAAAGAAAATGCCATATATAAATCTTTCATTTTTTTATTTTATTTTATTTTAAAATTTGAAATTATTTGTATATCTTAAGTAGAGGGCAGGATTATCTCTGTTGTCACTATTATTTTGATTTAATTATTATTTTTTAATTATTCAGATTTTAAGTCTCTGCAGCTTTTTTTGCATAGTTTATGAATTTTGTTAAATAAAGTAAAAATAAAAACATTATCAAAACCTGTTCCACACTTCATTTTTAAGAATAATATCTATTCAATATCTATATAACACATTTTACTGAAAATTACACTGTTCAATAAATATCCAGTTCCTCTATGTTATGTTTTAGAGCAGTGGTTCCCAACCCTGGTCCTGGAGGCACCCCAACACTGCACATTTTGCATGTCTCCTTTCTCTGACACACCAAATTCAGGTCTTGGAGTCTCTACTAATGAGTTGATGACCTGAATCAGGTGTGTTTGATTAAGGAGACATGCAAAACATGCAGTGTTGGGGTGCCTCCAGGACCAGGGTTGGGAACCACTGTTTTAGACCATAACCGAGGTGGTCAACGGCCACAAAATGAATCTCACTGCATTCTAATATTCGTAGCTCTGTCATGTCCAGTCTTTTCCAACTGTACTCCTCCTGAAGGCGAACATGATCTTTTTCCTGCAAACAAACGCCGTCTGGTCTGCGTTTCATCTTTAGTATGCAATACGTTTACTAATAGAATTTCTTCCTCAGAGAAACCAGCTGACACGCAAACAACGAGACCATCAAGGACAAAGTCAGACGCCTGGTTGCTTCCGTTGCTCAAGTGCTGAAAACAAGACGTTAGAGGTGGGCGGTATGACCAAAATCTTAAATCACGCTATGAGTGATTTTATATCATGCTAACAGTGGGATAAACAGTATAGCAAGCAGTCACACCATCCAACCCTAGTGCACGCAGTTCACTTCCTACTTGATTTATGTAGTTTGCACTGATGGCATCAGATTTTTTATGCCTGTTATCATCTCTCCATTGCTCTTATTTACCACATCGCACACACTCCAGTCAGGCCTTGTGTTTTCATCGATGGCGGTTTGCTGTGACAGGTTATGTTTAGAGCTGAGTAAGTGGGCACTTGTGCGGCATAAGCAGAAAGCAGCGCTCCGTTAACAGCTGGCGGCGCGCGCACAGCCTCTCCTCTCCTTCACACTTCCTCCGACAGTAATGTGCCCGGAAACTGAGAAAAGCAGCTGCTTGTCTGACCATAAAGCCGGGAGCATGGGCGTTAATTGTTTCCCCACTGAGAAAAAATTAGTTCAGGCCAACCACCAGCTCAAACTCCAGGGAGAAGCGAGATGGGTGGTGGGCCGTTTTGGCTCAGCCAGAGTGGAGAGTGGGGGCAGGCCCAGCCGAAACTCGATTAGACCGTGTGGGGAAGGCATGGAGATTTCGTTCCAGGATGTCCACACACATGCCCAATCCAATCTCAGGTTACTCCAACAACAACGGAAAGCAAGAAAGATAAATAACCAACCCAGACAAAGATAAAGAGACTGTGTAAGTGGTGGATTCCACCTATAATGACTCCATATTATCTATTATAAAACAAAGTTCCAGCACTCAAACCTGTAAAGTAGCTGATATATGCAACCGTACAGCAGCTGAATTTCAATATTTTGGAGTAAACAGCCTGCAGTTGAGCTCATAAACTATGGCATAATATTTTATCGAAATCATTATTAATAAAAGAATGTGACTAGTTATAGAATACTAGTGTCTTTTATTGGATAAATATTACCAAAACAAGAAAAATAAGTAATTATATTTTACATAAAGAAAATTATGCCTATTTTATATATATTTTTTGCATTATGTAATTGTTTTTATGACAAATAAACCCATTTCCCCTCTGATTCTCATTACTAGAATATCCAGATGTTTTTCTTATGCATGTAATGTTGATTCTCATTAGATTCTCATTACTGTAATAACGTTGTCTTATTTAATTTATTTAACATTCCTAGATTTATTTTTTGGAAAATATATCATTATGTCATTCATTACATTCTTTGCATTCCGATAATGAGAATTCAGGGAGGAGATTTCCCCATTTTCCCTCTAATTCTCATTACAATAATATCTAGATGTTTTTATTTATTTTTTGGTAAATCACATTATTTTCAGTGTTGATTCTCATTACTGTAATGCAATTTTCCTATTTAATTTATTTTACATTTCTAGATTTATTTTTGTTTGTTTATATTTTGAAATATATATATTGCATTACAGTAAGGAGAACTGGTTAAGGAAACAGATAAATTATCATGAAATTAATATTAAATTGCAAAAAAAATCCTTAAAAGCCTTTTTTCTTTATGCACTTATAATTCTTATTTCTTCCCTTTGATTTTGGGGTCAAATATGACTTTGTGAGTTTCGTCCTTTCATTATCACTTGAGATTGTGTATTACAGTGATTGTTTACCACTGTTAAGAGAGCTTCAGCGTAATTTAAAACCATTTTATCAGGGCATTATCATATGCACATGATGTATATATGTATATAAATAATTGTCTCCCCTTTTAAGATCACAGCTAATATTCAGGAGAGAAAACATATTCTCACTTACTGGGGTCTCGGTGGGTGGTCAGGGAAAATGAGCAATGACAAAATGTGTCAGCTCTGAAGAGGCGCATGATTGGCTCGTTCTCTGGAGGTGACGGTGAGGTGGCTCTTCATATTAGTTTGCTTTGCACTTAATGAGGCAGCGGGCCATGAAGGTCCAAGCACTCATAAATGATGTATTCATTAAATCAATGGTGCTTAATGATGACTGTAAAGACACAAGTGACCCGGCTTCTCCTGTTGGGCAGCCATAACCGTGGAGACTGCCAGCTGGGTGACATGGACGTTTCCACAATTTAGACTGTCAATGAGATGCTTAAGACTAATAAATTACTCCACTTCAGCTGTATGGAGGTTTTAACAGGGTGGGTGGAGGAGGAGGGTCTCACCAGGTCTGCAGGTGGAACCATCGCATATTTTTAGAGCTAAATTATGAGTTTGAAAACTTTTGAAGCCATTACATCATTTAACTTCACTAACAATCTATCTATCTATCTATCTATCTATCTATCTATCTATCTATCTATCTATCTATCTGTCTATCTATCTGTCTGTCTGTCTGTCTGTCTGTCTGTCTGTCTGTCTGTCTGTCTGTCTGTCTGTCTGTCTGTCTGTCTGTCTTACTGTCTCATTATATATAATATTTCTGTCTGTCTGTCTGTCTGTCTCATCTATCTATCTATCTATCTATCTATCTATCTATCTATCTATCTATCTATCTATCTATCTGTCTGTCTGTCTGTCTGTCTATCTGTCTGTCTGTCTGTCTGTCTGTCTGTCTCATTATATATTATCGATTTGTCTGTCTGTCTGTCTGTCTGTCTGTCTGTCTGTCTGTCTCTCTGTCTGTCTGATTATATATAATCTATCTATCTATCTATCTATCTATCTGTCTGTCTGTCTGTCTGTCTGTCTGTCTGTCTCTCTGTCTCTCTGTCTGTCTGATTATATATAATCTATCTATCTATATATCTATCTGTCTGTCTGTCTGTCTGTCTGTCTGTCTCATTACATATAATCTGTATGTCTGTCTCATTATCTATCTATCTATCTATCTATCTATCTATCTATCTATCTATCTATATATCTATCTATCTGTCTGTCTGTCTGTCTGTCTGTCTGTCTGTCTCATTATCTATCTATCTATCTATCTATCTATCTATCTATCTATCTATCTATCTATCTATCTATCTATATGTCTGTCTCATTATATATAATCTATCTATCTATCTATCTATCTATCTATCTATCTATCTATCTATCTATCTATCTATCTGTCTGTCTGTCTCATTATATATTATCTATTTGTCTGTCTGTCTGTCTGTCTCATTATATATAATCTATCTGTCTATCTATCTATCTATCTATCTATCTATCTATCTATCTATCTATCTATCTATCTGTCTGTCTGTCTGTCTGTCTGTCTGTCTGTCTGTCTTTCTCATTATATATTATCTATATATCTATCTGTCTGTCTCATTATATGTAATCTATCTACCTATCCCGTTCCATCCATCCACTTGTCTGTCTTTCTCTCTATCTATCTCATTCTATAGAATCTATCTACCTATCTATCATGACATTTTAATCTTAGCTTAATTCATTCTAATGTATTGCATATTTCAAACAGATATTAGAGGTCAAGGAAACAGCAGGACCTCAATGTCATACAGATGAATTCAGATGGCCTGTTACCAGAGAGATTCCAACTGGGACGGTGGAGAAAGCGACACCTGCTCTTAATTGTAAGTCTTTAATACAGACATTTTCAGATGCCATAATTTATACGATTGAAATAATTTGCGCTCAGTTAATTTTAGGGCATTTGCACATTCTTCTGCAATGTGTTACCTTTCCTCTTTCCTCTGGAGTCATCTCTCCCTGCGGATCCCAGCCGAGCACATTAGAGGTAAAATAACTCCTCTCTCCTCTCCTCCTCTCTCTCGGCTTATGAGCGTCACTGAGCAGGTCTGCAGGCATAATATCTAAGTTGTCAGGAGCGGTAAATAAGCAGACTGATATGTATTATCTCTGTAATGGCTCCAGGACTACATTTCACTGGTCTGATGCTGTCGTTAATCGTCAAGGATTTCGATTTGGTACAAATCCCAAAGGTGACACTAATGTATCCTAATATATTTGCAACAGATGTTAGTTTTTATTTTTAATGATGGAACAAGAGTTTAAGATTTTCATTATCATCAAACAGCAAGTTTTTAAATGAGGCCTTTGCCGGCAGTATAATGGGAGAAGTGTACCACCTACTGGTCACAAATTGCTTTTGAACACCATCATTAGGTTGCACCATAGTATGTCAACATTAGTACAGTACACAGATAAGATGAAATCATCTTTGAGAGGAGCAAACTAATGGAATTATGTCATTTGTGTATAACCTGTGGTGTTTTGATTGAGGAAAGAGATTTACTTATAATGCATGGAATATTTCACCATTTGACTTAATGTATTTCTTATGATTTGCTGACTGTGATGCATTTTGATCTATAGAATATGAAGTTATTAATTAGATTTTGATCATGATTTTGCAGTGATATATCATTGCTTTTGATTGGATGCACTTATAAAAGCTTGATATGGCAGTTTATTTTGCTATCTTAAATATGCATGAAATATGCATATGCATTTCATTATTCACATTTAGTCATTTTTAGTGCTATTGACCACGACTCATTTTTTGGGTTGCGACCCTGTCTTTGAGAACCACTGCCTTTAATGAAAGCATCACTTCTTTTGCTATTATGTGATGTGTTTGTGACTCTGTCTGTCCCCCTACACTAAGCTTTAGTGTTCTTGTAATAGGAGTTTTATGTCAAATTTATGTTAAAATTTAGTTTTATGTAAAAAGAAGAACGATCACAGGGGTCAAATAAAGGCTACATCCCAGTTTGCATACAGTCCTTCCTAAATAGTTTGTGAGATTCGGATTATTACATCCCAAATTGTAGTTGTTCAAAATAGTACGCTGAAAATGTCTGGCATATTTTCAAAGTAGGCCTACTGTTGCCAACCATCACTCATTTGATGTGATCTGTTACTGAAAAATGGTAAGGCATCCATATTGATGTTTAAACCAAAAAGTGAAGTCATTTAATGGTTATTAATTTATGTGTTTGATTGTATCTATGTAAACACGACCAGGTGCTCTGTTGTATCAAGATGCAATTTTATGTGTTAAACTGTCATGCCACTAGATTAATAATAAGTCATGATCAGCTTCTTTATTAATTCTTAATTATTTTATCTTGCCTATGGCACCAAGTGAAAGAAAAAACAGGTGCATGATGCCTCTGGAAGTGTGTGAATTGGGATTCATCCTTGGATTATTTTGAGATACGAGCAGAGCGTAACAATACAGCCCCCTCCTGTTTTCTCTTACTCTCAGACAGGAAAATGAGACTTGTTTACTTTTTTGAAATCAGGAAGCATGCCGACCTGTTCTTTATTCATACACGTTAAACATTAGACCTCGGACACTTCACTGATCGGTTCAGTGCTGATAGTCTGACCTGTGGGCCTAAATTCTCAAGTTGTACAACTCATTTTCATTACTCTACACTACAAAGTTTAGGTTTGGTAAGATGTTTTAATGTTTCTGAAAGTCTCTTATGCTCACCAAGGCTGCATTTATTTGACCAAAAATAGAATAAAACAGTAATACTGTGAAATCTTATAACAATTTAAAATATCTCTTTTCTATTTTAATATTTTAAAATGTAATTAATTCCTGTGAGTCAAAGCTGAATTTTCAGCATCATTACTCCAGGCTTCAGTGTCACTATACCTTCAGAAATGTGAGCTTTCCATTGGTGTATGGTTTGTTAGGATAGGACAATATTTGGTCGAGATACAACTATTTGAAAATCTGGAATCTGAGGGTGCAAAAAATATATAAATATTGAGAAAATCACCTTTAAAGTTATCCAAATGAAGTTCTTAGCAATGCATATTACTAACCAAAAATTAAGTTTTGATATATTTAATGTAGGAAATTTACTAAATATCTTCATGGAACATGATCTTTACTTAATGTCCTAATGATTTTTGGCATAAAAGAAAAATCTATCATTTTTATCCATACAAAAAAAATTCAAAACTTTTTATTAAAGGGATAGTTCACCAAAAAAAATGAAAATTCTGCGATCATAAACTCACCCTCAAGGTAATCAAACAGTTTCTGGTCCCCATTGACTTCCCTACTATTTCTTCCACACTATGGAAGTCAATGGGGACCAGCAACTGTCACATTCTTCAAAATATCTTCTTTTATGTTCAACAAAAAAAAAGAAACAGGTTTGGAACAACTTGAAGGTGAATAAATGACCAAATTGAACTTTCCCTTTAATAATGGTGTTTATTATAATTTCATGTGTCCTAATTCAGTTTGGTTTCAGCCATGATTCATCCCATAAAAGCATTGGGAGCCTAAATATAATTTGCATTTAAAATAGACAATGCTTTTTTACTCATTTTGTCTGATTTGTGAATGAATCATTCAGACTGGTTTTCATTGAACTGTTGCTTTGATCTGTTTCAGAGCTGGAGAGGACGAGAGGGCCGCAGTAACTCCGACAGAGGTTCATGGAGGACTAAGTGATCACTTTATAAATGAAAGCAGATGCCTGGAATTATGAACTGTCGCTCTGCAGATGGAGGACGTCGTTGATGAAGCGCTTCCCGACCCCACTCATGATCACTCACTTCTGATGCTCGCGTGTGTTCCGCCGTCACGCGTGTACCAACACAATCACGCTTGAGTGAACGGGTTAAACCTGCTCTCAGACACATGATTAGGGGCCCATTTCCCCCGTTTCTTGCGATGCTTCGTATTTTGCGCCCGAGCATCACGTTTGATTGATCTGGTTGTTGTAGCGTCTGTGATTGATGACGGTTGTTGCACGGCAAAAGCCCGCCAGCACTCCTCCGAAAGCAAGCAAAGAAGGGCCTGTCAGTGTCATTGATCTTCTTATAAATGAAATGTTCCGTTTCCCGCTGCATTTTATTGTTAAATGCAGTTCATTAGCGACAAAGAGATTTATCACCGATGCTCTGTGTCGAGTGAATCACTGCACTACAACAGAGCATGCCACGCTGCCTGGTAGGCCAAGCCAACCTGAGGGCAAAACCATCCATCTCATGTG
>NW_015505329.1:476867-482207 GCF_001515645.1 Sinocyclocheilus grahami
TCTGTCTGTCTGTCTGTCTGTCTGTCTGTCTCATTATCTATCTATCTATCTATCTATCTATCTATCTATCTATCTATCTATCTATCTATCTATCTATATGTCTGTCTCATTATATATAATCTATCTATCTATCTATCTATCTATCTATCTATCTATCTATCTATCTATCTATCTATCTATCTATCTGTCTGTCTGTCTCATTATATATTATCTATTTGTCTGTCTGTCTGTCTGTCTCATTATATATAATCTATCTGTCTATCTATCTATCTATCTATCTATCTATCTATCTATCTATCTATCTATCTATCTGTCTGTCTGTCTGTCTGTCTGTCTGTCTGTCTGTCTGTCTTTCTCATTATATATTATCTATATATCTATCTGTCTGTCTCATTATATGTAATCTATCTACCTATCCCGTTCCATCCATCCACTTGTCTGTCTTTCTCTCTATCTATCTCATTCTATAGAATCTATCTACCTATCTATCATGACATTTTAATCTTAGCTTAATTCATTCTAATGTATTGCATATTTCAAACAGATATTAGAGGTCAAGGAAACAGCAGGACCTCAATGTCATACAGATGAATTCAGATGGCCTGTTACCAGAGAGATTCCAACTGGGACGGTGGAGAAAGCGACACCTGCTCTTAATTGTAAGTCTTTAATACAGACATTTTCAGATGCCATAATTTATACGATTGAAATAATTTGCGCTCAGTTAATTTTAGGGCATTTGCACATTCTTCTGCAATGTGTTACCTTTCCTCTTTCCTCTGGAGTCATCTCTCCCTGCGGATCCCAGCCGAGCACATTAGAGGTAAAATAACTCCTCTCTCCTCTCCTCCTCTCTCTCGGCTTATGAGCGTCACTGAGCAGGTCTGCAGGCATAATATCTAAGTTGTCAGGAGCGGTAAATAAGCAGACTGATATGTATTATCTCTGTAATGGCTCCAGGACTACATTTCACTGGTCTGATGCTGTCGTTAATCGTCAAGGATTTCGATTTGGTACAAATCCCAAAGGTGACACTAATGTATCCTAATATATTTGCAACAGATGTTAGTTTTTATTTTTAATGATGGAACAAGAGTTTAAGATTTTCATTATCATCAAACAGCAAGTTTTTAAATGAGGCCTTTGCCGGCAGTATAATGGGAGAAGTGTACCACCTACTGGTCACAAATTGCTTTTGAACACCATCATTAGGTTGCACCATAGTATGTCAACATTAGTACAGTACACAGATAAGATGAAATCATCTTTGAGAGGAGCAAACTAATGGAATTATGTCATTTGTGTATAACCTGTGGTGTTTTGATTGAGGAAAGAGATTTACTTATAATGCATGGAATATTTCACCATTTGACTTAATGTATTTCTTATGATTTGCTGACTGTGATGCATTTTGATCTATAGAATATGAAGTTATTAATTAGATTTTGATCATGATTTTGCAGTGATATATCATTGCTTTTGATTGGATGCACTTATAAAAGCTTGATATGGCAGTTTATTTTGCTATCTTAAATATGCATGAAATATGCATATGCATTTCATTATTCACATTTAGTCATTTTTAGTGCTATTGACCACGACTCATTTTTTGGGTTGCGACCCTGTCTTTGAGAACCACTGCCTTTAATGAAAGCATCACTTCTTTTGCTATTATGTGATGTGTTTGTGACTCTGTCTGTCCCCCTACACTAAGCTTTAGTGTTCTTGTAATAGGAGTTTTATGTCAAATTTATGTTAAAATTTAGTTTTATGTAAAAAGAAGAACGATCACAGGGGTCAAATAAAGGCTACATCCCAGTTTGCATACAGTCCTTCCTAAATAGTTTGTGAGATTCGGATTATTACATCCCAAATTGTAGTTGTTCAAAATAGTACGCTGAAAATGTCTGGCATATTTTCAAAGTAGGCCTACTGTTGCCAACCATCACTCATTTGATGTGATCTGTTACTGAAAAATGGTAAGGCATCCATATTGATGTTTAAACCAAAAAGTGAAGTCATTTAATGGTTATTAATTTATGTGTTTGATTGTATCTATGTAAACACGACCAGGTGCTCTGTTGTATCAAGATGCAATTTTATGTGTTAAACTGTCATGCCACTAGATTAATAATAAGTCATGATCAGCTTCTTTATTAATTCTTAATTATTTTATCTTGCCTATGGCACCAAGTGAAAGAAAAAACAGGTGCATGATGCCTCTGGAAGTGTGTGAATTGGGATTCATCCTTGGATTATTTTGAGATACGAGCAGAGCGTAACAATACAGCCCCCTCCTGTTTTCTCTTACTCTCAGACAGGAAAATGAGACTTGTTTACTTTTTTGAAATCAGGAAGCATGCCGACCTGTTCTTTATTCATACACGTTAAACATTAGACCTCGGACACTTCACTGATCGGTTCAGTGCTGATAGTCTGACCTGTGGGCCTAAATTCTCAAGTTGTACAACTCATTTTCATTACTCTACACTACAAAGTTTAGGTTTGGTAAGATGTTTTAATGTTTCTGAAAGTCTCTTATGCTCACCAAGGCTGCATTTATTTGACCAAAAATAGAATAAAACAGTAATACTGTGAAATCTTATAACAATTTAAAATATCTCTTTTCTATTTTAATATTTTAAAATGTAATTAATTCCTGTGAGTCAAAGCTGAATTTTCAGCATCATTACTCCAGGCTTCAGTGTCACTATACCTTCAGAAATGTGAGCTTTCCATTGGTGTATGGTTTGTTAGGATAGGACAATATTTGGTCGAGATACAACTATTTGAAAATCTGGAATCTGAGGGTGCAAAAAATATATAAATATTGAGAAAATCACCTTTAAAGTTATCCAAATGAAGTTCTTAGCAATGCATATTACTAACCAAAAATTAAGTTTTGATATATTTAATGTAGGAAATTTACTAAATATCTTCATGGAACATGATCTTTACTTAATGTCCTAATGATTTTTGGCATAAAAGAAAAATCTATCATTTTTATCCATACAAAAAAAATTCAAAACTTTTTATTAAAGGGATAGTTCACCAAAAAAAATGAAAATTCTGCGATCATAAACTCACCCTCAAGGTAATCAAACAGTTTCTGGTCCCCATTGACTTCCCTACTATTTCTTCCACACTATGGAAGTCAATGGGGACCAGCAACTGTCACATTCTTCAAAATATCTTCTTTTATGTTCAACAAAAAAAAAGAAACAGGTTTGGAACAACTTGAAGGTGAATAAATGACCAAATTGAACTTTCCCTTTAATAATGGTGTTTATTATAATTTCATGTGTCCTAATTCAGTTTGGTTTCAGCCATGATTCATCCCATAAAAGCATTGGGAGCCTAAATATAATTTGCATTTAAAATAGACAATGCTTTTTTACTCATTTTGTCTGATTTGTGAATGAATCATTCAGACTGGTTTTCATTGAACTGTTGCTTTGATCTGTTTCAGAGCTGGAGAGGACGAGAGGGCCGCAGTAACTCCGACAGAGGTTCATGGAGGACTAAGTGATCACTTTATAAATGAAAGCAGATGCCTGGAATTATGAACTGTCGCTCTGCAGATGGAGGACGTCGTTGATGAAGCGCTTCCCGACCCCACTCATGATCACTCACTTCTGATGCTCGCGTGTGTTCCGCCGTCACGCGTGTACCAACACAATCACGCTTGAGTGAACGGGTTAAACCTGCTCTCAGACACATGATTAGGGGCCCATTTCCCCCGTTTCTTGCGATGCTTCGTATTTTGCGCCCGAGCATCACGTTTGATTGATCTGGTTGTTGTAGCGTCTGTGATTGATGACGGTTGTTGCACGGCAAAAGCCCGCCAGCACTCCTCCGAAAGCAAGCAAAGAAGGGCCTGTCAGTGTCATTGATCTTCTTATAAATGAAATGTTCCGTTTCCCGCTGCATTTTATTGTTAAATGCAGTTCATTAGCGACAAAGAGATTTATCACCGATGCTCTGTGTCGAGTGAATCACTGCACTACAACAGAGCATGCCACGCTGCCTGGTAGGCCAAGCCAACCTGAGGGCAAAACCATCCATCTCATGTGTGATCTGTCACAGAGAACGATGCTGACCCAAAATATGCTATATTGTCCTTAGTGTATGTGACATCGGTAGGCTACATATCAAATGGTTCAGAGCTAAGAAATGAGTTGATCTTCTCTTAAGCTTCGTACGAACACTGGCAGTCAGAAGTTTGGACACATCTACTCATTCTTGATTGACTATTTTCCACTTTTCAGAATAATATTGTAGTCACCAAACTATGAAACGACACAAAAGGAAGCATGGGAATTATGCAGCAAACAAACTTGTTAAATAGAGGAAAATGCTCTTATATTTGCGCTTCTTCTTGGTCTGGATATTTATCCTCTAACTTAATATGGATGCTTTCAAGCATTAGTGAAGGAGGAACATGTGATGAGCACTTCATGATGCTTTTCTTTCACAATTAATATTTAGAAATAATTAGAACGTTTTTAAGACATCAAAAGCTCATGAGATACAGTGGCGGCTGCTGGAAACATTTGGTAGGGCATCACGTCCAATAATTTTAGCATACATCCCAGCGGAGATGCCAACAGACCACTATACCAGTCGCCTTAACCTGACTGTAGATAAATATACAGTAGTCAACATTTGAAGTGGATCAAAAAAGTTCATCAAAGTTGTCCTAAGACAAGAGTGCATTTTTGTTGTAAGTTTTAGGACAACTTTGATTAACTTTTTCGATCCACTTCAAATGTTGACTACAATATACAAATCCATTCAGAATTATTAAACAGAGCAAAACACAAATTAAAAAAGCTAATAAAAACATTCTTAATTTGTCGAATGTGGTGATCTGAAGGCAGCTCAACATGACCAGTGAACAGTTCCTCCTTCCTTATTTTTTTAGTGACGTGACATGTGGCCAAGTATGGTGACCCATACTAGGAATTAGTGCTCTGCATTTATCCCATCCAAAGTGCACACACACAGCAGTGAACCACCTTATAAACCACTTGCCAGACATTTGACCATACTGAAATGTGCTTGAGCAAAAAGCTATCAAAGATCCACATACATGCTCTGTGAGTGAGTGAATTGTGACAGAAGACCCGACCGATACAGTTACCTCCATTTGTACCCTCCGTTTTGTTTCTCTTTTTACTCAGTTTTACTCAGTTTTTACTCAGGAGCATGGGGAAAATTCGCTCGAGGGTCATACCAGACTGTTTATGGCTGTGGCCCATCTCACCACCTATCCGGACGACGCGCTCTGCGCGTTCTATGATCCCAGTCTCCACACCACGTGCAGAGTGCCGGCGTCCG
>NW_015505329.1:497516-536457 GCF_001515645.1 Sinocyclocheilus grahami
TCTATCTATCTATCTATCTATCTATCTATCTATCTATCTATCTATCTATCTGTCTGTCTGTCTGTCTGTCTGTCTGTCTGTCTGTCTGTCTTTCTCATTATATATTATCTATATATCTATCTGTCTGTCTCATTATATGTAATCTATCTACCTATCCCGTTCCATCCATCCACTTGTCTGTCTTTCTCTCTATCTATCTCATTCTATAGAATCTATCTACCTATCTATCATGACATTTTAATCTTAGCTTAATTCATTCTAATGTATTGCATATTTCAAACAGATATTAGAGGTCAAGGAAACAGCAGGACCTCAATGTCATACAGATGAATTCAGATGGCCTGTTACCAGAGAGATTCCAACTGGGACGGTGGAGAAAGCGACACCTGCTCTTAATTGTAAGTCTTTAATACAGACATTTTCAGATGCCATAATTTATACGATTGAAATAATTTGCGCTCAGTTAATTTTAGGGCATTTGCACATTCTTCTGCAATGTGTTACCTTTCCTCTTTCCTCTGGAGTCATCTCTCCCTGCGGATCCCAGCCGAGCACATTAGAGGTAAAATAACTCCTCTCTCCTCTCCTCCTCTCTCTCGGCTTATGAGCGTCACTGAGCAGGTCTGCAGGCATAATATCTAAGTTGTCAGGAGCGGTAAATAAGCAGACTGATATGTATTATCTCTGTAATGGCTCCAGGACTACATTTCACTGGTCTGATGCTGTCGTTAATCGTCAAGGATTTCGATTTGGTACAAATCCCAAAGGTGACACTAATGTATCCTAATATATTTGCAACAGATGTTAGTTTTTATTTTTAATGATGGAACAAGAGTTTAAGATTTTCATTATCATCAAACAGCAAGTTTTTAAATGAGGCCTTTGCCGGCAGTATAATGGGAGAAGTGTACCACCTACTGGTCACAAATTGCTTTTGAACACCATCATTAGGTTGCACCATAGTATGTCAACATTAGTACAGTACACAGATAAGATGAAATCATCTTTGAGAGGAGCAAACTAATGGAATTATGTCATTTGTGTATAACCTGTGGTGTTTTGATTGAGGAAAGAGATTTACTTATAATGCATGGAATATTTCACCATTTGACTTAATGTATTTCTTATGATTTGCTGACTGTGATGCATTTTGATCTATAGAATATGAAGTTATTAATTAGATTTTGATCATGATTTTGCAGTGATATATCATTGCTTTTGATTGGATGCACTTATAAAAGCTTGATATGGCAGTTTATTTTGCTATCTTAAATATGCATGAAATATGCATATGCATTTCATTATTCACATTTAGTCATTTTTAGTGCTATTGACCACGACTCATTTTTTGGGTTGCGACCCTGTCTTTGAGAACCACTGCCTTTAATGAAAGCATCACTTCTTTTGCTATTATGTGATGTGTTTGTGACTCTGTCTGTCCCCCTACACTAAGCTTTAGTGTTCTTGTAATAGGAGTTTTATGTCAAATTTATGTTAAAATTTAGTTTTATGTAAAAAGAAGAACGATCACAGGGGTCAAATAAAGGCTACATCCCAGTTTGCATACAGTCCTTCCTAAATAGTTTGTGAGATTCGGATTATTACATCCCAAATTGTAGTTGTTCAAAATAGTACGCTGAAAATGTCTGGCATATTTTCAAAGTAGGCCTACTGTTGCCAACCATCACTCATTTGATGTGATCTGTTACTGAAAAATGGTAAGGCATCCATATTGATGTTTAAACCAAAAAGTGAAGTCATTTAATGGTTATTAATTTATGTGTTTGATTGTATCTATGTAAACACGACCAGGTGCTCTGTTGTATCAAGATGCAATTTTATGTGTTAAACTGTCATGCCACTAGATTAATAATAAGTCATGATCAGCTTCTTTATTAATTCTTAATTATTTTATCTTGCCTATGGCACCAAGTGAAAGAAAAAACAGGTGCATGATGCCTCTGGAAGTGTGTGAATTGGGATTCATCCTTGGATTATTTTGAGATACGAGCAGAGCGTAACAATACAGCCCCCTCCTGTTTTCTCTTACTCTCAGACAGGAAAATGAGACTTGTTTACTTTTTTGAAATCAGGAAGCATGCCGACCTGTTCTTTATTCATACACGTTAAACATTAGACCTCGGACACTTCACTGATCGGTTCAGTGCTGATAGTCTGACCTGTGGGCCTAAATTCTCAAGTTGTACAACTCATTTTCATTACTCTACACTACAAAGTTTAGGTTTGGTAAGATGTTTTAATGTTTCTGAAAGTCTCTTATGCTCACCAAGGCTGCATTTATTTGACCAAAAATAGAATAAAACAGTAATACTGTGAAATCTTATAACAATTTAAAATATCTCTTTTCTATTTTAATATTTTAAAATGTAATTAATTCCTGTGAGTCAAAGCTGAATTTTCAGCATCATTACTCCAGGCTTCAGTGTCACTATACCTTCAGAAATGTGAGCTTTCCATTGGTGTATGGTTTGTTAGGATAGGACAATATTTGGTCGAGATACAACTATTTGAAAATCTGGAATCTGAGGGTGCAAAAAATATATAAATATTGAGAAAATCACCTTTAAAGTTATCCAAATGAAGTTCTTAGCAATGCATATTACTAACCAAAAATTAAGTTTTGATATATTTAATGTAGGAAATTTACTAAATATCTTCATGGAACATGATCTTTACTTAATGTCCTAATGATTTTTGGCATAAAAGAAAAATCTATCATTTTTATCCATACAAAAAAAATTCAAAACTTTTTATTAAAGGGATAGTTCACCAAAAAAAATGAAAATTCTGCGATCATAAACTCACCCTCAAGGTAATCAAACAGTTTCTGGTCCCCATTGACTTCCCTACTATTTCTTCCACACTATGGAAGTCAATGGGGACCAGCAACTGTCACATTCTTCAAAATATCTTCTTTTATGTTCAACAAAAAAAAAGAAACAGGTTTGGAACAACTTGAAGGTGAATAAATGACCAAATTGAACTTTCCCTTTAATAATGGTGTTTATTATAATTTCATGTGTCCTAATTCAGTTTGGTTTCAGCCATGATTCATCCCATAAAAGCATTGGGAGCCTAAATATAATTTGCATTTAAAATAGACAATGCTTTTTTACTCATTTTGTCTGATTTGTGAATGAATCATTCAGACTGGTTTTCATTGAACTGTTGCTTTGATCTGTTTCAGAGCTGGAGAGGACGAGAGGGCCGCAGTAACTCCGACAGAGGTTCATGGAGGACTAAGTGATCACTTTATAAATGAAAGCAGATGCCTGGAATTATGAACTGTCGCTCTGCAGATGGAGGACGTCGTTGATGAAGCGCTTCCCGACCCCACTCATGATCACTCACTTCTGATGCTCGCGTGTGTTCCGCCGTCACGCGTGTACCAACACAATCACGCTTGAGTGAACGGGTTAAACCTGCTCTCAGACACATGATTAGGGGCCCATTTCCCCCGTTTCTTGCGATGCTTCGTATTTTGCGCCCGAGCATCACGTTTGATTGATCTGGTTGTTGTAGCGTCTGTGATTGATGACGGTTGTTGCACGGCAAAAGCCCGCCAGCACTCCTCCGAAAGCAAGCAAAGAAGGGCCTGTCAGTGTCATTGATCTTCTTATAAATGAAATGTTCCGTTTCCCGCTGCATTTTATTGTTAAATGCAGTTCATTAGCGACAAAGAGATTTATCACCGATGCTCTGTGTCGAGTGAATCACTGCACTACAACAGAGCATGCCACGCTGCCTGGTAGGCCAAGCCAACCTGAGGGCAAAACCATCCATCTCATGTGTGATCTGTCACAGAGAACGATGCTGACCCAAAATATGCTATATTGTCCTTAGTGTATGTGACATCGGTAGGCTACATATCAAATGGTTCAGAGCTAAGAAATGAGTTGATCTTCTCTTAAGCTTCGTACGAACACTGGCAGTCAGAAGTTTGGACACATCTACTCATTCTTGATTGACTATTTTCCACTTTTCAGAATAATATTGTAGTCACCAAACTATGAAACGACACAAAAGGAAGCATGGGAATTATGCAGCAAACAAACTTGTTAAATAGAGGAAAATGCTCTTATATTTGCGCTTCTTCTTGGTCTGGATATTTATCCTCTAACTTAATATGGATGCTTTCAAGCATTAGTGAAGGAGGAACATGTGATGAGCACTTCATGATGCTTTTCTTTCACAATTAATATTTAGAAATAATTAGAACGTTTTTAAGACATCAAAAGCTCATGAGATACAGTGGCGGCTGCTGGAAACATTTGGTAGGGCATCACGTCCAATAATTTTAGCATACATCCCAGCGGAGATGCCAACAGACCACTATACCAGTCGCCTTAACCTGACTGTAGATAAATATACAGTAGTCAACATTTGAAGTGGATCAAAAAAGTTCATCAAAGTTGTCCTAAGACAAGAGTGCATTTTTGTTGTAAGTTTTAGGACAACTTTGATTAACTTTTTCGATCCACTTCAAATGTTGACTACAATATACAAATCCATTCAGAATTATTAAACAGAGCAAAACACAAATTAAAAAAGCTAATAAAAACATTCTTAATTTGTCGAATGTGGTGATCTGAAGGCAGCTCAACATGACCAGTGAACAGTTCCTCCTTCCTTATTTTTTTAGTGACGTGACATGTGGCCAAGTATGGTGACCCATACTAGGAATTAGTGCTCTGCATTTATCCCATCCAAAGTGCACACACACAGCAGTGAACCACCTTATAAACCACTTGCCAGACATTTGACCATACTGAAATGTGCTTGAGCAAAAAGCTATCAAAGATCCACATACATGCTCTGTGAGTGAGTGAATTGTGACAGAAGACCCGACCGATACAGTTACCTCCATTTGTACCCTCCGTTTTGTTTCTCTTTTTACTCAGTTTTACTCAGTTTGTACTCAGGAGCATGGGGAAAATTCGCTCGAGGGTCATACCAGACTGTTTATGGCTGTGGCCCATCTCACCACCTATCCGGACGACGCGCTCTGCGCGTTCTATGATCCCAGTCTCAACACCACGTGCAGAGTGCCGCCGTCCGAAGATGGCCCTCGAGCTAAATTCGCCACCATTGTGGAGTGGACACTGGCGAGAAATGGATCTCCGTTCCCCGCCGGTTCCCAGGAATTAATCGCCAGTGCCACTCCCGACCCAGAGCCCATTCCACCATCTCCCCGATGCGCGGAGCACATGCCCGAGCCCACCGCTGATGAAGAGCCAGAGCCCGCCGCGACCGACGAGCCATCGCTAGAGAGAGCGACAGAGCTGAGGATCGCTGTGGAGCCAGAGGCCGTGACGTCAGTCAAGGTGTGTGAGCCGGCAACAACGCCTGCCAAGAGGGAGAAAGCCACGGACAGTGTGAGTGCGGAGAGGAGCCCTCCAGTGCCTGCTCCTAGAAAGCACCCTCCTGTGACCACTCCTCGAAAATGCCTGCCCGGCTCCACCGCGGCCTCCCAGATCCACATCAACGCGTCGGTCGTCGGCGCCTTCTGCTCCGCCTAGGACCTCCGGATCCTCTCCGTCGCCCTAGCTCATCGGCTCTCCGCCTTGGGCTCCTCCACCATCTGCTCCGCCGCCCTTGGTCGGCCCCCTGGATTCGGCGGCCATTCCTCCTCCATGGCTCCTCCCTCCGTCGGCGCCACTGTGGGTCAACATCATGGCTGTGGCCTGGGTCCTGCTCTGCTCCTCTTGCTCCGGGTCCCTCCTGTCGCCCCTCAGTCTCTGTCTGCCGGCCTCCTCCCGGATATCCGTCCTCCTCCGGAACCTCCTCCCAAGTTCCCACCCACGCCTCCCTCTGTTGTTGCTACGGTGCGAGGACGGGCGTTATGTCAGGATTATGGACTATTCGGTGTGTTTTTGCCCCTGTGACCCAGTTTCTTCCTCATGTTGATTGTGTTCATTTGATTCCAGGTGTGTCTCGTTCCTCCCCAATTATCCTGCCTTTAAAAGCCCTAGTCCTTTCAGTTCTTGTTTGTCGGGTCTATTTGTTGAATGTCCTCCTTGTTCTCGGTTTTCCTGTGAATTATTAAAGACTGTGTTATTCAAGTACTCCTCATTTCCTCATTCCTTGCTCCTTGCTCCCTGAGGGAATTGTGACACTCTGTTTGTTTGCACATTAATAATACCAAACTCGCCTGTCTAATAATGTGCATCTCCTATATGTCACTGTAATCGTCTTTACCTCCATTACAATTGCCATCCATCAACATTTTACTGGTAAGATACTGGTTTGCTTTATTCATGCAGTACAGACTAGTCCTGACTTCAGCTTAAAGATAATTAATAGAGATTAATATAATTAATGTTTGTTCCCACCAAACGTTGCACATTCGATTTTTTTATATTTATATTTAGCTTTAATTTATGTAATAAAATATTTTAAAACTAATAGTTCAAGTTTTAGTAATTGTTATAGCTTAAATTTATTTATACAATATATGTATGTAGCTTTAATTTATAGAATATAATATTAATATAATTTATTTTAGTTTTAGTAATTTTGGTATTTAGTACTTTAATACATATTGTTTTCATTTACTTGCCAAGGCCACATTTAGACACTGATATTTTTATAGATACTTTTCAGTATAGAAGTATTTATATTTATTATGACATGATTCTCTCACTTCATCTGCCAACTTGGATGGATTTTTTCTTTCTTTCACAGATACCTGCAAAGCTGCCAAAGGATGTGGTTAAATGAAGGCCATCATACACTATCAAGGTATTGCCATCTAAAACCATTACTGTACATTGGTACCACCACGTGTGTATTCTGTAACTGCAAAGTTATAACGTTTTACCTTAACTATGCAGACTATGTACTTTGCTTCTGAAGTGACAGACTTTCTGCTTTGTGTTTCATCTTTAGTCTACAATATTTCCAATTATGCATTAATGCATTATTTCCATACTATCTCAAATGGTGAGCACAAAGCTGCGCCTCTGTTTACCGCTGTTAAACATTGTTTGTGTGTGAGTGATTAGATGGCAAACTTTCCTCTCAATGAGACGAGGATTTGTCCTGAGCATCGCGTGAGATGTCACACTGATGCATGAATACAGTAACAAAGATGAATGAGTCACTGACCACAGCGTAGGATTGATTTACTGTTTGCATGAGATGACCTGCTGAGGTTTGACGATATATGCATTGTTGACACCCACACAAGTTATATTTCCGTTTTTTCTTTTGCATTAATTTTTGCATAGTACTTCATTTGTCAGAAAAGTTGTTTCCACTTTTTCTGCACCGATTTTGAGAGAAAATCTGCAGAATGAATTTAAAAGCACTCTTATTGGTCAGTGAAAGCATTTATCAGATCACCAAACTGGTTAAATTCAACAAGAGATAACTGGTCTGGAAGTGGTCAGAGAGAACCATCGGAATGCAGAAAAATCAGGGTATTTTAAAAGTGTGATTTTTCAAGCCTGAATGAGACAGAGAAATAAAAAAAAATCTAGTAAAAATATAAATAGTCAATATAATTTTCAGCTAGTTATGCTTAGTTCTAACATATTCTTCCCCTAGAAAAAAAACTCTTTGTGGGTGTAATCCAGGGTTAATATTGTTAACTTAAAACTACAACCATAAAAAGTGAATTAAAATGTTAACTGAAATAAACTATATCATATGAAAAACTAATTTATTTAAAAATGTAAACAAATGTATTACTAGTAAATAAAAATGAATGAATACTGTACAGACATATTTTTAAAAATAACGAAAACTCACAAGACGATTACTAAAACTTTCAAATTCAAGTGAAAACTGAATTGTTTTTTTAAAAATCCCATCATCACTGGAAAAGTCATGGAAATTACTCAACTTAAAAATATGTGGTAATTCAGTTGCGTGCCTGACGGGTCAAATGCATTTCTTGGTCAGAATGATTAATTGTTCATATTTATTTATCTACTAATATTTACGCTATTATAGTTTACTCTTCATACTCCATTAATTTCAGAGTTAAACAAAAACTTATTTAGCTTCAACAATGGCCGTCTGCTAACAATGTCTGTTAAGAATGACTCTAATCTGCCTGTCAGCCAGTATCATTTATTAACTTTTTTCTGTTGACAATAGAGGGATGCCCTTCATAGACATGAAATGAACTACTGTACACAAGGGTATGTTATCATACACTTAGCCTGACTGCAAAACAGGGCAAAGGGTTATTCGTAGTCCTACAGGTAGATTTGGCTTCTATTCGGAGATGCGAGAGCAGCTCGGCTCTCATCCATATTCATCTTGTGAAATCGGGGACTGTGGCATATGGTTGGTACTCCTGTACACCCCATAGAACGAGAGAGACAAGTTCAAAATTGGATTTAACACTCCAATTCCCCACTGACCTCATGGGCTGACACAATTACTATCCTGGAGGTGTTTAAGGCAGGTCTTATCTTATTACAATAGCTGCGATCCACACGTGACGCTTCCAAATGCGTATCTATCCCAGTCTGGACTTTTTGCAGCCTGAAGAAATAGCAACTCTTCCCCACGATGCTCAAGTGTTTTACAAGAACAGCTGATGCTGTTCGGTGTCTTTGCATATGTTTAAACCTTCTTTGAACAGCACCTACTCTGAAAGGATTGTAAGGTGACAACAAGTTTGTGAGGATTGTTGACGACAGGACAATTGGGAACGTCGTTTTGGGCCCAAAACATACTCCGTGCATGTATATAATGCTGCAGGAATGAGTCCTAAAAGTAATGAGTTTTAATGGGTTCATCATTCTGAAGTCAATGGATTTTTGGTTAAATGCCTGAAATAAGGTCTGTGGTGAACACAAGCACACGATATTTTCACGTTTTATTTCACAACATAAAATACATCAGTAATACCCCAACTGTGATTTTTTTTTTTTAAAGCTTTTACTTGTCTTGAAAAAGGAGGTTGTCTGAATATGACTGCAGCGGTTATCTGGGACATTAAATGCCATCAAACTAAACAGGTAAACTCATCTGCTCACAAGTTGCTTTCACAGCCTTGTTGTGTTTCTAATTACATTCTTGCAAACTATTCTAACTCCGGGAAAATAAAGACTGAAAGAGTTGGAAGCTTAATGGTGGTGACGTTGAATTCATGCGACCGTGTTGTAGTTTGTTTTTAGCCCAAATGTAGCTGTTTTATTCTGGTGATTGTATTTAGGCCTCAGGGTTCATTTGTGAAGATTATCTTTATAAACAAAATGTGTAAAAGTCATAAGCTTCTGTTATTTTCTGCATTAATCCAACAGCCAATGGAAAAATCCTATTGGGTTTTTGTCGAACCAGGAACCAGTGTGATGTGAACCTCTGAGGTGGCCAACAAAAACACTATCACTGTCATCACTACAGTGCTCTATGTGAGCACAAATGCTTAAGGTGATTCAAAACACTGTAAATCATAATTAGGGTTAGCGTATGTGTACATACAATTCTGCATCTGCAAAATGTTATTATCACAGACGTGACAGAATGACGCAAAGACGACCGACCCGAACCACTCAAATTAGAAAACATTATTACAAGCTTACCGTTGTGAATCGGGCTAAGGTAAGGAGATAGTTTTGAACAATGATTGGTTATGCTCAATAATTGATTTTGGATCATTTTTAACCAAATAAAAAGTTAAGCAATGCAGCTTTAATTATACTTCTTTTACGGAATGAAGTATATTGCATGGCATAAACTATATGTTACTCAGAGACTGACATGTTAGGCTTGTCTTAATGTTGCATTCAGCTGTCATAAATCCGTTGACTTGAAAATCAAGTTAATTTTTTACCAGGAAAGAAAAGGTTTTGATGCACAAATGGCAAAAATCTAAACTTTTTTGTTTTGTTTTGTTTTTTGCCCAGAAATGTAAGCCTAAGTATGTCCGTCTTTATCCACATACAGTATATTTGACTATAGGGTGATACATATACGGTAATATATAGAAAATCTCAACTGCCTGATTTTTATTTCACTGCAAAATGTAACTATATTATCACCCAGCTCTTCATATAAAGTTGTATATATAAGTATGTCCAACTTTTTTTGGAGAAGTCATGGCCTAATGGTTAGAGAGTCGGACTCGTAACCCAAAGGTTGTGGGTTCGAGTCTTGTACCGGCAGGGATTGTAGGTGGGGGGAGTGAATGTACAGCGCTCTCTCCCACCTTCAATACCACGACTGAGGGGCCCTTGAGCAAGGCACCGAACCCCCAACTGCTCCCCGGGCGCTGCAGAAAAAAAAAAAGGCTGCCCACTGCTCCGTGTGTGTGTTCACTGCTGTGTGTGCACTTTGGATGGGATAAATGCAGAGCACTAATTCCGAGTATGGGTCACCATACTTGGCCACATGTCACGTCACTTTTTCTGCATGCATACAGTTACTCACATAAGGTACAATATATGCAATATATGGTAAATCTAAACTACTTGATTTCTTGTATCGTACTATATTATTGCCAGCTCTAATCTGCTAAATGCAACTATAATGCATGAAGAAATTACAATATTATAAACATTATCACTATCATGAATTTCTGCAAAGCTGCTTTGAAACAATGTGTACTGTGAAAAGCGCTATAGAAATACTTGATTTGACACTCTTTATTATGATTATCTTTTAGCACTTTAGAATAATAATGTCATTTAAAACTACACTGTAATAATTTATAAATAAAGATTATTGAAGTATATTTACATTAAAACACAATTTCACTTACTACTTCTAAATTTCCTGTATAAATGTGGTGCTGTTTTCAGCAATTTATTTGTGAAATGTACTAGCAATTTCTGAATAAAACGGTTTTTGTCAGAGTATGAAATGACACAATTGGAAGTACGGGAATGAATGACCAAAAAAAAAAATCTGAACTACCTTCTGTTTTAGTTCTGAAAAAATATTTTTGTGAAGAATTCATTGAAACTTGTCTGGGAATAATTCTTTGGGTGTGTTTCTCTGCTGATTAAGAGCTCGGGATGTTTCCCTCTTGCCGTCTGTCCCAGCTGGGCCGAGGTGAGCGCAAGGAGGCAGGTATCAGTGCTGACAGATCGCACTGTTAATTGCTAATTGTGTCTCTCATTAGGCGCTGGGGTGACAGGTGTTGTTAGTGTGTTGTGAGTTTTTCTGCTCTCTCTCATGACTTGTGCTGGTTCCCCAGTGCTTTACCACAGATCGAAGCGCTAATGGCTCCCCAGAGATATCCCATCAACCCCTTGGCACAGCGCACCGAGAGTTCAGCGTTTGATACTGTGTTGCAGTCACTCTGGAATTCCCAGCAGAACGGGATTCGCTGTCTATCTCTGCCTGCTGCTCTCAGGTTATATGGAGAAGTCATTCTGAAGCGGCGTGTTTATCTAGTCATTTGGGGTGAGTGGAGTATCTAATATCAGGCCTTTGTGGATGAAATACGGTTCCCCAAAGGTCTGAAAACTGAGTATCGTTTGGTGATTAATAGGGAGCTTTTGTTTCATTCATTTATTATTTTGTTTCATTATTGTTCATCATTTACACTGGATTGTGTTTCAGTCCATATTGTGGGTGTATAAGTGGCATAAATTGTTATAAAACAAACCCCTTTTAGATATTTTCATTTTTAATTATTTAAAATATCAAAGATTACCCGTTTAGGAAAGTGAAAACCTCCTGTAATGTGCTCTAGAAGTCTAAAGGCCTATTCACACCGCGTCCGATGCAACTATATAATCCAAAACTATAGTCTTACAGTGCTGAATCTTCATCATTCTCAGGCCAACATAAAAGAACAGCTTATCATTATTGTATGATATTTTGAACTTATTTTGGACCGTGTAGCATTTCTGTCGTTGTACATGTTTTGCATGACAAACTTTGTGTTTTAAAAATAGTTTTCAAGGGTTTTAAAACCACTGACAATCCTTGCTCACTTTGTTTACCTTTTTAAATAGAAATATATATATATATATACATACATTAAATGTTTTTGCACGTAAACACAATCCACATCAAGTACAATGCTGAATTTATGCTATTCACTGAACATTTTCATATATGTATTTATAAATTTCATATTTTCAATAATTTTTTATAATAATTTTGTTATAATTTTTTTCATATTTTATAGTATTTTATCATGCATCTTTTTAAACTAAACCATTAGAAGTATGTCAAATGTATGCTACTCTCTGAAAATGTTTTGACTCAATTTTTCACATGTAAAAAAATTAATAAAATAAAATTGAACTAACCACCCAATAAAAATAAAGCTAAACTCTTCACATATAGTATACTGCTCAATCTTTATTCCCTGAAAATGTTCTTACTTAATTGTTCAACATCTGTATGATAAAAAAAACTGACCTAGCCACCCAATAAATAATATTTTGTCATGCGTGTTTTTTCAGTCTAAACTATTAATTCGCCATAATTAGTTCACCATCTTAAAAAAATAGATATAGCCACCCAATAAATAATAGTATTTATGAAAAATATTTTGTCATGCATGTTTTTTCAAGCTAAAAATCAAAACTTGGTTTCAAGACTAGGCCCTGCAAACCAACTGCATGCATGACAAAAATAAAATGTGTATTTTCTGCTCATTCGGTTTCCTCCATAATAGAAAAGTAAATATTTGTAAACTGATTTTTCAGAAAAAGTTCAGACACTTAAGATGCATACAGTAGCTTGATTTATGATTTTTGCAGTAAAATAGAAATTTGGCTTGAACAGGCCCTAAAGGCTTACTGAAGTTCTTTGGTCACTCAGTTTGCTTCGTAATAGAAAAGTAAATGCAGTGATGATTGTTTTCATGATTGATAATTATAGTTGTGTCTCAAGTGCTGATGTCCCTGTTTACCTTGCTTATCTCTCTCTCTCTCTCTGTCTCTCTCTCTCTCTCTCTCTCTCTCTCTCTCTCTCTCTCTCTCTCTCTCTGGTGAGCCGTGTTGTCACCGGCTACTAATTACAGCCTGAGGTGCTGCAGTTCAGGGTCTCCCCAGACCACCTCAACCCTGCAGCCCTGCTCTCTGATATTACTCCCCTCTCCTGTCTCAGCTTCTCTCTCTGTGGACATTAGCTCATCTCGCTGCTGAATATTAACACCGGTATTAACAGGCTAGCCCACCTGGCGTCAAGCACGGAGTGTCTCCGTATATTAGCAGAGGGACTGTGGAGAAGGACCGCTGGTAATAACTCCCCTGCCGCCGGCTCGCTAATGAAGCAGTCCCGTCGTGGGATCTGTGTGCGGGCGAATTCGACTCAAGGGACGCAAACCGTCCTGCAGGAGTCCTTTTGAGTGAGAGCTTGAAACTCTCCTCTGAGAGAAACATTCTCCCCATCTTTCAGGTTTTGTTTCCAGTCAGGAGAAAAGAAACAGGAAAATCCATTGTTAATATTATTATTCATCAATGTTTATGGTTAATCTATAAAAAATGTGTGTGCATATATTAGCCTTATTCATTTTTTTTTTTTAATAGAAATGAGAATTTATCATATGGAAAACCAAATTTGTCATAAAGGTAACTGTAAATGAGTAAAACAAGTTTTTTTTAGTTACTCATTTGCTAGAAAGTGCCTCTATTTATAGTTATTTTGGTTATGCTGCTACAATATATAAATGTTATGTTTTGCAAGGCATTTGTCTTGAACATTAGGGGGTATAAAAACAAAGAACGGTGAAGGGAAATCTAGATTAAATTCTAGTTAGAATTTTATCATTTTTAATTATTTGCAAATAATATTTTAAAATATGCATACATTATTTATGTGTCCAATATGTTGAAAACGCAAAACTTTGTCTTGTCACATTCAGTTAGGAATTACATGAATCATATTGTAAACAATACCATATTTTCAATTCAAAACAGTGAAATTTGAGAAAAGTGGAGTAGCCTAGTTTACATCACTGTATATTACTGTCAGTCATTTAACGTTTCAATCATTAAAACAGTTGTCAAATATAAAATTTTTCATGATGTCCATCTTGCCTAACTCCCTTCCCGCTGGAATTTGCATGCTTCTGTGAACAGCAAACCCCACCCACTTTGATTTAATTGGAGGAGTTTGCAAGAATTTCAAATAGTGGGGAGGACAATTTGGCCATTCCTATTTACATCAAAACAATTTGGAAAGCAAAGTCAGTATGTGTATTGCATTCTCAGAATAGCTGAATAAAGGTACAGTCAAATTTGCCTTTTTTGGCAAATTTTCGTGGGCAAAATCCAGTTATTTCAATTATTTCAATAAATTAATTATGAATTATGCATGAGGGTGAAAGATTTCCTCATGCTGCTTTAGCAACGAGTTCAAGTCAAGTTGGTCATGAGTTTTTGCTAATTTTGCTATCTTGATATTTACAATGAAATAAACATCCAAATTGCAATATTTAATCTTTATAATTTATATAACAACCCCTAACCCTAAACCTAATGTACAGGGATAGTGATAGCTTATGTTAAAGGGGTCATGAACTGATAAATCAAAATTCCCTGGATCTTTTGACATCTAAGAGGTCATTGTACTATAAAAACATCCTGTAAGTTTTAGAACTCAAAACTTTCTCATTAGTCTAAAAACAGCTTATATTGAAGCCAATCTCCCAAAACGACAGGTTGTGGAATGTGTCACTTTATGACGTAATAGTGTGGCTAAACCCCGCCTCCGCAGGAGAAGATCAATGCCTGCTTCTACATCACTGCCTGTTTAGCCCCGCCCACCAATTCTACATCACTGCCTGTCTATTCACGCATGCAGTGTAAATAAGGGGAGAGCCAAACGCAGGTCTACACAGAAACCAAACGATAAAAATGTGTTGTGAAAAAACTTTGCATCGCCTTCCTTCTGATCCTAATGCCGGGTTCAGACTACACAATATTTTTGTCGGTCACGATAGTCACTGTGTCAGATTACACGATTTTGACTCTTAAAATCTTGTCGTGTCGTGGACAAGAAACATGTCAGACTACACGTTGCTTCCCGACCATTCATCGTGTGTCGTCTTTAACGTCTCGTGATGTCATCGAGAAGGCGGAACTTCCGAAAACAAGAGTGTAAACATTGCTGAAGCGCCTCCGCTATAGTTCGCCAGCATTTTTCTTTCTATGTTCTGTTGTGGTAGTCCCTCGATGACACATCATACAGGCAGGAGTACTGTTGCCACAGTGCCACGAACCTTTCCTCCATCTCATAACTCCACCTAGCAGCACCATCATCTCTCATTCGTTTTGCCATGTTTGAAACCTCTGTATGAAAGAGCTTCTGTGCTGCTATTGGTCAACGTCACCAATGTGACAGAACTCGTCGTGGACAACGGAGAAAAAAAATGATGAACTTTATTTTTAGTGAAGTTCCAGATCGCGTCAATAAGAACTCGGTCCTTTGTTCACTTCATAGACAGTAGGCCTAATGTTGCACCACACAATTGTGAGGAACTGTTTTTACTACGTGTTAAAAATTGCTTTGTCTGTTATTATCATTTGACATGTACTGAGTATTTATGTGTTTTTAATCTAAATCACAGCAGTGTCCATCTATGAAGGATATCGGCTGTCAAACTAGAGGTCTGCACAGGCTTTAAACTGAAGCCCGAACCCGACCCATAGCAGAGATCGTCTGACCCAGCCCGACCCGACCCGAGCGGCACAGTTCAATTTAGAGCCCGAACCCGAACCCGACCCGAACCCGAAATCTTTTTTTTTTTCTCCACAACGAATAGCCAATTTAATAAAAAAAAAATGCTGTATTTCACGATTGCATGCAATGGTCAGTAAACAAATACATGTAAAGAAACTTTCTTTAAATCATTAAGGCTCGGCCAGTTCACAAGGCAAAAGAAAAAACACTTACCAGTTATGAAAGTTTATGAACATCAGATGCCTCGGTCACATAAATTCTGTAGAGTTTTTGAATGGTTGTATACGACAAGACGATAATTCTTCCATCGTGCAAATTATGGTCATTTTCGTCAGTTAAGGCTCGTTAGCATTAGCTTTAAATCAGACACAGAGATGCAGTGCGGTAAGATCGCATTTATTTGAATTAATTAATTATATAATTTATTTGAATTAGCGAGAAAGAGAGAGAGAGAGGGGATGAAAGTTACATGTGTGAACCTGCGTCTGCGCACCTCTCTCTACAAGCAATGAGGCTTACTTCAAAAACAGCGATTTTACCCCCTCATTGCAGAGAAATATAAAGTTGCGAGTCAGTAGCCTGTCGAAGCTATTTTACTAATAAAAGTTTCCGTGCTGTGTTGTCATTGTCGTGTGCACTAATGTGCATCTATAAAAGCAGCGTAGCCTAGGCTACTGCATATAGTTTTAGTTTAGCTATAAACCCGAGCCCGACCCGAACTATTCATTAAACATTAACCAGAACCCGAACCGAAACCCGAAAGTATTTCGGGTAGCAGACCTCTATGTCAAACATACACAACTGTTAGCCAATCATAGGACGGTCAAAATAGGACAGAAAATAGCCTATTACATCTAAATTATGATGTTTTTTGATGTAAAATCTTGATAACATTATAAGTGGACCTCAAAGAACAGTACTAAATAATTTTAAAAAAATGCAGTTCATGACCTCTTTAAAGAATTAACCCTTTAGGGTGTGGTCTCATTTACCTTTGCTTGGTTTGAAAGTGAATTCTGCCTGAGCTGAGCTTCATACTTTTCTACACTATTGACAATAGAAAATGGACCCTTTTTCCTCTCAAAATGTAGCTAAATTTCACTAATGTGACCGCACCTTTATGAGCCCTGTCTTGAAAGAGCGCTTCGCTTTAAAAAGCATGTGTTGGCGTGAGTTGCTGTGCACATGTGACTATAGCAGAGCTGTGTTTATTTATTATAATAATCAGAATCAACAGCTCTTCACAAACAAAATATAGTTCAGTAGACTTAATGTAGGGTGCTTACAGATGCCAGTCAATGTACCAAATTGATATAATGTGTTTTTATCAGAAATGTCAATGACTTTGAACGTGATTCCAGGAAAGTCAGAACTATTCGTTTTACAATGTGTACTTTGTTACTGGTTTATTATTAGTATCAGTTGTCTCTGCTGTCAACAGCTTCCAGCAAGTAATGCCGGGTTCAGACTACACAATATTTTTGTCGGTCACGATAGTCACTGTGTCAGATTACACGATTTTGACTCTTAAAATCTTGTCGTGTCGTGGACAAGAAACATGTCAGACTACACGTTGCTTCCCGACCATTCATCGTGTGTCGTCTTTAACGTCTCGTGATGTCATCGAGAAGGCGGAACTTCCGAAAACAAGAGTGTAAACATTGCTGAAGCGCCTCCGCTATAGTTCGCCAGCATTTTTCTTTCTATGTTCTGTTGTGGTAGTCCCTCGATGACACATCATACAGGCAGGAGTACTGTTGCCACAGTGCCACGAACCTTTCCTCCATCTCATAACTCCACCTAGCAGCACCATCATCTCTCATTCGTTTTGCCATGTTTGAAACCTCTGTATGAAAGAGCTTCTGTGCTGCTATTGGTCAACGTCACCAATGTGACAGAACTCGTCGTGGACAACGGAGAAAAAAAATGATGAACTTTATTTTTAGTGAAGTTCCAGATCGCGTCAATAAGAACTCGGTCCTTTGTTCACTTCATAGACAGTAGGCCTAATGTTGCACCACACAATTGTGAGGAACTGTTTTTACTACGTGTTAAAAATTGCTTTGTCTGTTATTATCATTTGACATGTACTGAGTATTTATGTGTTTTTAATCTAAATCACAGCAGTGTCCATCTATGAAGGATATCGGCTGTCAAACTAGAGGTCTGCACAGGCTTTAAACTGAAGCCCGAACCCGACCCATAGCAGAGATCGTCTGACCCAGCCCGACCCGACCCGAGCGGCACAGTTCAATTTAGAGCCCGAACCCGAACCCGACCCGAACCCGAAATCTTTTTTTTTTTCTCCACAACGAATAGCCAATTTAATAAAAAAAAAATGCTGTATTTCACGATTGCATGCAATGGTCAGTAAACAAATACATGTAAAGAAACTTTCTTTAAATCATTAAGGCTCGGCCAGTTCACAAGGCAAAAGAAAAAACACTTACCAGTTATGAAAGTTTATGAACATCAGATGCCTCGGTCACATAAATTCTGTAGAGTTTTTGAATGGTTGTATACGACAAGACGATAATTCTTCCATCGTGCAAATTATGGTCATTTTCGTCAGTTAAGGCTCGTTAGCATTAGCTTTAAATCAGACACAGAGATGCAGTGCGGTAAGATCGCATTTATTTGAATTAATTAATTATATAATTTATTTGAATTAGCGAGAAAGAGAGAGAGAGAGGGGATGAAAGTTACATGTGTGAACCTGCGTCTGCGCACCTCTCTCTACAAGCAATGAGGCTTACTTCAAAAACAGCGATTTTACCCCCTCATTGCAGAGAAATATAAAGTTGCGAGTCAGTAGCCTGTCGAAGCTATTTTACTAATAAAAGTTTCCGTGCTGTGTTGTCATTGTCGTGTGCACTAATGTGCATCTATAAAAGCAGCGTAGCCTAGGCTACTGCATATAGTTTTAGTTTAGCTATAAACCCGAGCCCGACCCGAACTATTCATTAAACATTAACCAGAACCCGAACCGAAACCCGAAAGTATTTCGGGTAGCAGACCTCTATGTCAAACATACACAACTGTTAGCCAATCATAGGACGGTCAAAATAGGACAGAAAATAGCCTATTACATCTAAATTATGATGTTTTTTGATGTAAAATCTTGATAACATTATAAGTGGACCTCAAAGAACAGTACTAAATAATTTTAAAAAAATGCAAAATGCTGTATTTCACGATTGCATGCAACGGTCAGTAAACAAATACATGTAAAGAAACAGAATCATTAAGGCTCGGCCAGTTCACAAGGCAAAAGAAAAAACACTTACCAGTTATGAAAGTTTATGAACATCAGATGCCTCGGTCACATAAATTCTGTAGAGTTTTTGAATGGTTGTATACGACAAGACGATAATTCTTCCATCGTGCAAATTATGGTCATTTTCGTCAGTTAAGGCTCGTTAGCATTAGCTTTAAATCAGACACAGAGATGCAGTGCGGTAAGATCGCATTTATTTGAATTAATTAATTATATAATTTATTTGAATTAGCGAGAAAGAGAGAGAGAGAGGGGATGAAAGTTACATGTGTGAACCTGCGTCTGCGCACCTCTCTCTACAAGCAATGAGGCTTACTTCAAAAACAGCGATTTTACCCCCTCATTGCAGAGAAATATAAAGTTGCGAGTCAGTAGCCTGTCGAAGCTATTTTACTAATAAAAGTTTCCGTGCTGTGTTGTCATTGTCGTGTGCACTAATGTGCATCTATAAAAGCAGCGTAGCCTAGGCTACTGCATATAGTTTTAGTTTAGCTATAAACCCGAGCCCGACCCGAACTATTCATTAAACATTAACCAGAACCCGAACCGAAACCCGAAAGTATTTCGGGTAGCAGACCTCTATGTCAAACATACACAACTGTTAGCCAATCATAGGACGGTCAAAATAGGACAGAAAATAGCCTATTACATCTAAATTATGATGTTTTTTGATGTAAAATCTTGATAACATTATAAGTGGACCTCAAAGAACAGTACTAAATAATTTTAAAAAAATGCAGTTCATGACCTCTTTAAAGAATTAACCCTTTAGGGTGTGGTCTCATTTACCTTTGCTTGGTTTGAAAGTGAATTCTGCCTGAGCTGAGCTTCATACTTTTCTACACTATTGACAATAGAAAATGGACCCTTTTTCCTCTCAAAATGTAGCTAAATTTCACTAATGTGACCGCACCTTTATGAGCCCTGTCTTGAAAGAGCGCTTCGCTTTAAAAAGCATGTGTTGGCGTGAGTTGCTGTGCACATGTGACTATAGCAGAGCTGTGTTTATTTATTATAATAATCAGAATCAACAGCTCTTCACAAACAAAATATAGTTCAGTAGACTTAATGTAGGGTGCTTACAGATGCCAGTCAATGTACCAAATTGATATAATGTGTTTTTATCAGAAATGTCAATGACTTTGAACGTGATTCCAGGAAAGTCAGAACTATTCGTTTTACAATGTGTACTTTGTTACTGGTTTATTATTAGTATCAGTTGTCTCTGCTGTCAACAGCTTCCAGCAAGTTCCTTCTACTACACAAATGGAGAACTAATAGTTTATGGATATATATAGTTGTCATAGGAACTAGTATAACAGGCATCAAGGCCTTTATTTTAGATCATTTCCAATTATTTAAACCCACATTTCCACTCTTTAAATCATTGTGTTTTAGGATTACTGACTGACAATAGGACGGACAGATGGATGTGGTTGTGATGCTTTATGAGTGATAGATTTGATCACTATAGTGGGGTTGGGATTGCTCACCCTGACACCAGAAGTGGGTTTTTTTTGTCATGTAAAATGACCTGTTCAGTCCTCACAGTTTAATAGTCTGTATTAAAGTGCTTTAAACAGGCCTGTTCCTATTGGATTTATCAAATCAGATGTGACAGGACGTCATTTAGACACAAAGCACAACAGTCCTGAGCTCTTTTGTGTCTAAAAGAGAGGGAGACCACCTGGGAAGATATGGAAATGAATATGTGTCACTATTATCCACTGGACTAGTTATCCATCATAATAGATTAGCGATTAGTCTCATTAATACTCAGGCCTTTGTCAAACTGTGACAAAGGTGTCATGTAAGAGTTGAGAAGACTAGATAGATAGATATAGATATTTGAATGTTTTACCCAGCTCCTCGGATATTGATGCAACGTGACTGTTTTTGTGATGTAAACGTTGCAAGGCAGAATCTATCTGTTGCCACACTCCTCCGTGTCTATTAATGGTCACTGTGGGTAAAATAAGGAGTAGGCGTTTGACGCTGCGTTGACAGCCGTATGATTTATCTAAACCTGTCCTTTCTGTTTGCACCACCATGCTCGGTTTTGCTTGCGTCAGTCATAATAAGCGTCAGCGTGTCTCTCCGCCGAGGCGAACGCTCCCACAGCCAGCAGGTTTTGTTCTCCTCGTCTCTTCTGGCAAACTCTATTTAAACAACCTGGTAAACATGCCTGTCTTCATTCATTATTTCATCCCTCATCATGATCAAGCTTCTCAATTTAATGAGGCAAATAGATATTTCTGCAGTGATTGTCTCTCTCCCTCCAAGTATTAAGAATATTAAACGGACACATCTGTTTTTAATTAGCCGCTAAAGTCACCTCGACGCTGCCTTCCATTTTAATGTACTTGGGCTGTGTTTTTATATCCGAGTAAACAGCCGAGCGGTTGCATCAGCAGCTAAATGACAGAAAACCAAGCAGCCGTATCTGTTGTCCTTTAGGCCTGGTCTAAATTCCTGTTCCTAGTCTTAAAAAGACACATGTATAAAAGTGAAGGTCTCTCAAGTCAGAATCCACACCGAAAGGTGAAAGGTCACCATTTAAAGCGAGATGTTTGTCCTCAGGAGATGCCACAGGCTGTTAAACGCTCCGTCAAGCGGCACACACACAGCCTGAGGGAATTATGGGAAAGGTTACTCTGGTCTTGTTGTTTTTTTGCAGACGTTGCATATTAGGGTGCTCGCAAACGGAGGTCTGGGCTGGGAATGATTTGAGAATAAGCACAGACAGGTGTCCGCGTACTCTCAAGCTCCCTCTGCTGGCCCTCCGGGGACCGGAGCCATAATTACATACACACAAACACTCAGATGCGCGCACACGTGCAAACAAAAACACACATGGTTTCTTGAGCTTCACCTGCCCTCTAGTGGAGCATGAACTAAACAAACTGTCTGCATCCTTCTAGTTCACAATAAAGTGAGTTTTCGAGTTAGTATGCAATTTAATTGTTTAGGTTTTATTCTAAAATTTAAAAGAATAATAATTTATTCCAAAATTGTATTGCTCATCTGTTGATCTTTCATAGCTCAGAAGACACAATGAAGTTGCTAATGTGGTTTCTGCTCATTTTCATTACTTGAAATAAAATCAATGTTAACTGAAATAAAATGAAAGATACAGAAATGTGTTACTATATCTATAACTAAATATAACTAAAACTGAAAGAATTAATCAAAACTATAGACATTTAAAAAAGCTAATAAAATTCCAAAAACACACCACTAAACTACAATAACTAAAATTAAAATAGAGAAAGCTGACGCGGGCTCCGCCGCACGTGCTTTTATAGCTTCCTGGTCATGACGTCATCCGCCGTGACGTCCCGTTCAGCTATTGGACTGATTTCACATACGATTCAGAGCGTGGATCGCGGAAGGCGTTCCCCTAGCGTTTGTCGACGCAGCTCGAGTTCCTGAAGAGGAACTAATTTTTAATGAAAGCTATAACAGTATCTCATTGATGCTGAAACAACACTGGTTGTGTTCAGCACAATCTATATTTATTTTTGTTGCAAATTAAGCTGTATTTGAATTCATCCGCATCACATGATCTTTTTTTTCTTGTGTTGATTTTAATAATTTTTGAGGATGAGGGCATGTCACACAAGCTGTTCTTATTGGCATATGTTTGGCCGTTTCTGCTACGTGACAATAAAGGAAATGGGAAATATTTTCACTTCTCCTTATACAGTTACGTCTGTTTATTCTGCTATCCAATTTATTATTTGCATGTTGTATTTCCCTGCCGACGGAAACCAGGGTTTATTATAGTTTACCAAAAACATTTTCCAAAGATTATACTATATGGGCATATTTAAAATATGGACAAAAAAACAACAACAACAAAATTACTAAAACGTGTGAGACAATAGTTGATATAAGTGTGGATAGCATAGTCCAGATGATTTGGCCTTGCATGGGAAAAGGTTATATTTGAGTAGCCTACGTAATTAATGTTGAATTAATACATTTTGCAGACTCAGGCAAATCTGAACACAATTTGACAGATCGTTTGCCTCAGAAATGTAGGTTTGCTACATTTAATATACATTTTAGAGATGTGAGAATCTTTTACTTATGAGACAAACCTGAGAAATGGGAGACTTCAACTAATTTGTGCTTCATTTCATCTCATTGGTGAATAGGAAAAACAACTGAAATATCATCATTATTATTATTATTATAAACAGAACATATTCAAATCTTGTTTGTTTGTTTATTTACATCCATCCATCATATACATGCAACTGATAACTATGCAACCAAATATGTGTACAGGCCGATTTCAGTCCATGCAACATCTTGCAATCCAAACTGGATAATTTCAGCAATTATCTGAGTTACTTTCCGATTTAATTCATAAGTGTTAATGTTCACAGATACACTAAATATAATATTTATGCAAAGCTTCATTTTTGTAATGCTAATAACATCTTAAAGGCCCATTCATTGTGCAAATATTCAGATATATTCAGCCTCTGTATTTATAAATATTGTTCAGATTTATTCATATATTTCTGCATTTGTTCTAATTATGTACTGAGGCGTGCCTAACATATCAGAGCTGCTGATAACCATCTGAAAGCCTTTTATGTCTATGCCCTTTGAAATGTTTCATATGTTGCAGAACCCTCAGTGACCACCAGAATACAGTATAAGATCAGATGAACGGTGTGAACTGAAGAAGCATGTGCTGATCATCACTGGCACACAGTAAGGCTGCTATGTTCAGAATAGCATGCTAACATAGTATGTATACTGTGCACAGTATGCATATTATTCACATGAAATTCTATAATCCACAATGCAAAAGCGCTCGACTGGATCTTCAATTTTAACATGCCTATTTTGACTTTTAATTATTTGACTGACAAACATGACAACATTTTTACCTAAAATTGGATTCAGATATTTTATTTTTATTTTAGAAATGACAGCTGGATGTCACTCACTGAATTAAACATGGAATGTAATGAGATAATGTGACCGTATACTACACTCGTTGCATAATGCTTACCAACAGTACACTTACTATTTTTAAAAAGTAGTAGGCAGCATATGGAATATATTGAGCAGTATTCAGAGAAGCAGTCATGATCATAACCTAAGGCTGCGTCTCAATTTGCTCATGCAGCTTATGCACTAAGAGTATGTGCTAAACTGTTGCCCTTAAAAAAAGAAGTTTATTCAAGTGTGCTATTAGTATACTTCTTTTAAACTAAAAATAAGTAAGTAGGCTATAGTTTCAGTCCACTTTACTTCTCAGAAATATACTTTTATGTACTTTGTAGTTGTAAATTAGTTGCGTACTACTGTTACACTTAAAGTATACTTTTCTAAACTAAAAATTGACCAGTTTAGTCCCAAGTGCTATTGAAATAGTACACTTACAAGTATACTATTACTTGTAAGTGTACTATTATTGTACTTGTAAGTGTACTATTACATTCAAATTAGTATACATGCTAATATTCTTAAAATTATTTGAAAATAGATTTGAGGACATAGAGAGTATGTCAGTAATGGGACACCATACTGTACTGTACAACGCATGTTGGCCTTAGCATATAGCTAAAGTAATAGATGAACACTTAAAAAATCCACATGAAAAGTACGTTTGGATTACTCTTTTCAAGGTGCAATAATTCGGGATGCACTTTTTGTAATCCTGCTGTTTAGGATTCTTAGCATGCAAATAGGAATGCATGGTCATTCTGAGTGCTGCTCAACTTGCTTTTTCAAATGAGGGCACATCAAATCTATTCATGAAATCGTATTCTAGTGAACTGATACAAACAGGATGTGTATCTGTATGTGTAAAGGCAAGTGAGACAAGTGTACATTTCTGTGACACTGTACTGGCTCCAAAAACTTCCCCACCTCACACTGATTCAACAAATAGTCAGTTGCAGAAGAATTACATACTTGTCTGTAAGCAAACATGTGCTATAATAACTAGATAATGCTACGTACAAGTAAAATGGATGAAGCTAGATATGAGAGAGATAGATAGATGGATAAATAAATAGACAGTTTATCACTGACCTGTCTAGATGATAAAGTGGATGTATTACAAGGCAATTGTGAGCTGGACAAATGTTTATGAAGCAAATTAAACTTCCTGTCCTCAAACACTGAGTCATATATCATTTAAGCTGAATAAATGCCAGACACACAGTGTTATTGTAGTATTATTTATATACTACTACAGTATGTTATCTATTGATATCTTAAATTAGCATTCATTTTTAGATTTTCAGTTTTCATTTTACTTTAAGTTTTAGGGACTTTTTGTGCTGCTTTATGCATTAATTTATTTTTATTTCAGTTTTAGTAATTGTAATATTTAAACTTTTTTTTTTTTTGCCAGAGCACCATTTCCGATTTTTTTATTATATATTTTTTGCATTATATTCAGTGTGTGTGTGTGTGTGTGTGTGTGTGTGTGTGTGTGTGTGCGCACAACCTATGTTCTTACATTGCTTTAACTCTGTATATTTCCTCTCCTGAACTGGCATAGGGCCTATGATGAAGCAGAAATGAAAGCAGCTTACTTGAGAGGAATCATGGATTCCTGCAGGAAAGGATTAATGAATATTGCAGTTTTTCATGTTTAGTCATTAAGAGATTCAGATATCTGAAACAATTTAGAGAATCTAACTAATGGTGAGTTTTTATTAATGTCTACAATTATGCTGAAGAGAACCACTGATGCCTATTAAAACCACCCTAAATGTTATGACTAATTGGAAGGATTATGAACACTGCGTTGTTTATGAGAACGTAAGGCTGACTAATGCTTATTATTTAAGATTTGTACACTTTCTGAATAAAATGAGTGATAACAGCCTGTGCAAAACTCAATGCAACAGTGATACTAAAGAGCGATACTAGCTGTAGTAAACACCACTAATGAAACACTAGTGTTCAGTGGTTATTCTAAGAGTGAGAGAAGTGCTCAATTTATTGCACAGCCTGTATTAAACAGACTTTCTCTGAGATTAGTGAGTTCTAGCAAAGCCGTTCAAACACAAGCCCCTCGAGCGTGATTTAGCATGCACAAAAGATGAGCATCTTGAGAGGCAAATTAAATGAGTAATTATGTAGTCATGCTCCGTAAATGTACAAAACACTGGGTGCTTTGGGGTCAAATGTTTCTATTGTTGTTTCAGTTTTGCAGATTGAAGAACACATCATTACTGGGGAGCGGCACAAACTCACACACACTCAGACTAAAGTTCCTCGCAGAAGAAAAGGCCACACTGTTGGTTGACCAGAACAAGCAGTCATTGTGTTAGTGAATGAGAAATTCTGTTAGTTTTGTTAAGGTCTTGTGACTTGGTTAATGGGCGACCTTAAGAAACCTCAGCCCTCCCCTCGACCTGTGGGAAAACGTGGAGACAGCCGAGCAAGATCCCTCAAAAGAGGGCTAATTAAACGAGCAGAAAAACATAACCTGTTTTTGTCAGGTCTCAGTCAAGAGGTCAGAAGAAATTTGTTTTGGGTCGCTCCCCCCCCCCCCCCCCCCCCCACACAAGTTAAACAATTTTTTTACATTATGTGATAGTTTATAGCTCTAAAGTGAATGTGGACAGCATAGCCAAGATGATTTGCTCAGGAGAACTATTTGAGTTCATATTGAGATATACATACAGTATCTTTTTATAGCAGACTTTGGTGTTTTGGCAAATCTGAGCACAGTTTGAGACTTTTTTGAGATCTCTGAAACTAGAGTTTATTTCTCAGAAAAATCTGAGAAGCAGGAAGTTATATTAAAGATTGTTTCTGCTACGGGATAAGAAAAATACAAAAATAATTGCAACTTTTCAGAATTGCAGGATATAAACTAGGAATTGCAAGAACAAAAACTCAAGATTTGTGAAATATAAACTCGCAATTTGGAGAAAAAAAAAGAAGTACAAGACACATTTTTTTCTTGCATTTCTGAATTTACATCTCACAAATTTTTTTTCACAATGTAAGAGTTTATATATTACAATTCTGAGTTTTTTTCTCAGATTTGTGAGTTTACATCTCACAATTCAGAGTTTTTGTCTCAGATTTGTGAGTGTATATATCCAACGTGATCTCATGATAATTCTGACTTTTTTCTCCGAATTTTATATTTACATCTTGCAATTCAGATTTTTTCCCCCCTGAAATTTCTGAGTCTACATCATGCAATTCTGTTTTATTTATTTATTTATTTTTGCCACAGAATGAAAAATAAATATAGTAAATGCGACTTTTCATCTCACAGTTCTGACTTTTTTCTCACAAATTAGTTTACTTCACACAATTCTGACTTAAGTTTATCTCTTAACAAATCTCCCTTTTCTCGCAGTTGTGAGTTTATATCTCACAATTCAAACTTCACAGAATTTTTAGTTTATATCTTGCAATCCTGATTGTGAGAAAAATGTCACAATTAATTATTTATTTATTTATTTTTTATCCAGTGGCAGAAACAGGGCAATCTCAATTTGCTCTCTATTTAATGTCATTTATTTATTGGACAATTGAGAAATTAAAGAGATGTTTGAAATTTTTATTTCCTGTATAGGAAGATGTGACAGTCTTTTCTTAGTCAACTTAGTAAGCAGTTAACAACCTATAAAGTCCAAGGAATCCGAGGTTGCTCTTTCATATCTGTGGAGACTTAATGGCATTTCAAGTATCATCTTAATCTCAAATGTTTCTCTTAATAATCTTTAGAAGTGAATTTACTTTTATAAAGTCAATAGTTGTCATACATGGTAAACTGAATGTGGATAACAGCTCAGGACACTTGGTTTTGGATTTGATGAGAAATGTTTGAGCTCATCTTAAGAGCTGTTTAGACTTGATTGCAAATTGGAATCTTGAAAAAAAAATAAAAAAATTTCAGAGTAAAATTCTCAGTTCGCTCTTAATGTATTCTGTCTGGGGAAACAGTTATGTGATTTTCTTACATCAGATAAAATAGTTTGAAGTTGTTCTTTCACATTTGTTTAACTGAGTTCTTTAATGAAGGTCATTGAATAAAGCTTTTTAAAGCGGTCATATGATACGAATTCTATTTTTCCTTTCTCTTTGGAGTGTTACAAGTTCTTGGTGCATAAAGAAGATCTGTAAAGTTGCAAAGACTAAAGTATCAAATCCAAAGAGATATTCTTTATAAAAGTTAAGAGTGGGAAGATTTGCATAGCGTCGCCCAAATGTTCACACAAAGAAAAAAAGGTGTAACTTTTATTCTCGCTGTAGTATTGTTGTTGTCGCCGCCATGTCGTGAAGACGCTGTGTTTCGTTGTGAAAGCGAAACTACTTTGTTTGGCCTTCCAAAAGAGGACGATATCTGCTTCGTCATGCCAAGAGCTGATCTGTGTTGGTCGCTGAGGAAATACATCAACTTCGCGCTGTGGATCGCCGGATCGGCTTTCACCGTGGACGACGCGGAGTCCAGCCCGGGGTCGTCACATGTGGTTGCCGCAAGCCCTCCGAAAGCTCCTTCGTCGAATCCGCCGGCCATGCTGTTCTCAAGCCTGCCCGCCTCTGTTCACTCAAGCCGGCCTCTGCATACTCTAGGCTGTCGATCACTCTAGGCCACCGTGTGTGACGTGGTTTCATTGTGAAAGCGAAACACTCTTAAAAATAAAGGTTCTTCACGATGCCATAGAAGAACCTTTTTGTCTAAATGGTTCCATAAAGAACCTTTATTCAGATTACAAAAAGGTAAGAAAGAGATGGTTCTTTAAAGAACCTTTGACTGAATGGTTCTTTGTGGAACCAAAAATGGTTCTTCTATGGCATCGCTTGAAGAACCTTTTGAAGCACCTTTATTTTTAAGAGTGCAAGTACGTCTTTTATATTGAAAGAATTTGCCACTGACGATTCAAACGTGAGTTTTTTTTGGGCAGTGTAGAGTAGCGCTTGTTGTTTGTCATTTCTCCGAGCACAAATGCAGACATGGGTTTTATGTTTACGCGGCGCGATGCAATGCGTAAAAAGACAGTATAAGTCATTATAATCAGTAATTATGTCCCCACTGGATGCAACAAATGCCTCGTTTATAATGGGTTTTAATGTTTTTGTCTCGTCGCTCCGGCCAGACAGGGCATCATCACAGTATGGTAAGGGGCGCATTTCCGTCACACACTTGAGGTATTCGGCCAATCACAATGCACTGGATAGCTGGCCAATCACAGCACACCTCACTTTTTCAGACCGATGAGCTTTGTAAAAATCGACACGTTTCAAAAAGGCGGGGCATAGAGGAGAAACAATAATGTACATTATGTGGAAAATAATGTGTTTTTTGAACCTTAAACCGCATAAACACATTTCATTACACCAAATACACCAAATAATGTTCTTTTTAGCAGCATTATATGACCCCTTTAACTCAAAGCCCTCACTGACCCGTGTATGTAGTTTGGCTCATCTCTGCATGGCACAGTGAATTTGGTGTCAGGTGATGTTTTAATCTTGGAGGTACGCTTTTACATAAACACTTCCTCATGATTAAGAGGAAACTAAATCACGACAGCTGGGTTTACAGCACATTTAATTCAGAAACTGAAAACAGATCTTTTTTCAAACAAAACCAGAATTAAGAGCCTGAATGTTCCAGTTTTTTCTTGTCTACTGGAAGTTTCCCTCTTCAATCTAAAGCCAATGCTGTTTCAAACCCATATGAGGTTAGTTAATGTCTGTGGAACACAGAAAGATATTTCTTTTATTTATTTTTTTATTCATGAAATCTCTTTACAAATTCTGCTTTTGTGCTCCCTGGACAAAATACCAGCATTTGAGATTGAATGACATGAAGGTGAGTAAACAATGAGGGTGAACTGTTCCTTTAACAGGACACTAGAATAAACAATCTCTCTGAAAGAAAGCAAGGTGTTTGTGATAAACTGTCACTTAGAGTCTTTGGACTTTATCTCGTCTCTCTCTCTTCTCATGAGAGAGCGGTTGTATTCTCAGTGGCCTTTATGTGAGGAGAGAGGATTTAACACAGAAGAAATAGGCCACCATTAGCCATCTAAGCAGCTTGAATGTGTTTATGGAAGCTATTTGCTGGCTGTTTTTGTATTGCAGCCTCGAGGTCTATGTCCCGGTCATGATCCCAGCAGGGACACAGTCTGCGTCTGAAGTGCAGGAAGTGCCACAACAAAACAGTCCGTAATAGGACGGAGTGACTCGGAGGGGTTAGTTAAGAAGCAAGCCGAGCATGAAGCGTTGAATGCTTGACTCGACACGTGAGAAGAGAAGGAAAACATGCCGAACGAAGCCCTCTGGCTGTCGCTCACTGCCGCTGAGAAGTTTTAAATAACATGCCAGCGACACTCATTATCATTTTTTTTTTCTCCTGCGAAAAAAAAAGATTCTAAATGTCTCCTCTAGAGTTTCAGAAGAGATTTCAACAATGACAAACTCTGCTCAGATGTGCTAAGTTTCTGAACATCACAGAGCGTGAGCGTAATGAACTTTTTATTTTATTTGTAATTCTGCGAGTCGATAAGTCCATGCTTTCAACGAGAAACCATCAGACTGATTTATTTTTCCTTTTTTTTGTAATGAAATTACAGGCCTAGTCATGCAAGTGACACACAGCAGCCACTATAGTGCTGTATAACTGAAGTAGGCTTATGGTTTTATTTCATTTCTCCTTTTTATTCGAAATATTTCTAACGTGTTAGGCCTATGAACTATCTTGATTCTCAAATATGTGTAAGTAAATACATTTTGCACCTTTATAGATCATGTTAGTTGATTTTAAAGTCAGAGTCAGAGGCATCATGCCCATTCAAACAAAGGGGCACATGTCTGCTCAGATTTCTGAGTCAAATGGATTTTGAATGCAGCTTCCAAAAGAGAAAAATAGCCGAATAATATATTTTTTATATGTTTGATACAAACACACCGGTGTGATGTGCAGCACATCATCAGCTGCTAAATTCACATTTGCATTCGCTGGCTGGGTGCTGAGCCAGAGACAGACACGTTTTTACAGCACTGAGCTTTATAACCAATCACACACGATTCTGTTGAGCGTATTAATGCAATGGCCAATCAGATGAGTCATCGCTGAAACACCGGAGTTTTGTTCACTGCTTGAATCGCTGACTGAATTCTGCTCTTGCAAATTAATTCTCTCATCAGAAACAACAATGTGAAGATGTGCGTGCGATGAAAGTAAGATATTAATTTCACAGTGTAAACAGCTTCAGTGATTATAATAGGAGTGTGAGAGTGTTTGAACTCTGGCTAGATGTCAATGATAATGTTCTTTGATAATATAAATGTTCTTTGCTCTCTTTCTGTACAATGAAAGTGTTATAATAATTAGTAGGTTAACTTACAATGTTTTTATTAAATTCACACTAAATAAAAAGTCAATCGTATTAAAAATATTGTATGGCATGTAAAAAGACGGATTTTATGTGTAGTTAATATATTACACTAATATTAGGATACTTTGCCCATCGCCAATTATACAGTAGATCAACTAACATGATCTATAAAGGTGCAAAATGCATTTACTTACACATATTTGAGAAGCGAGATATCGAGACATATTTGAGAATCGAGATTGGATTCCTGTTGTTTTTTTATACATAATACATAAACATATACATTTCTTAATTTTATTAGGTTTTGCATTTAGATATACAGTGTATTTAGACATTTAGACTACTTTTTGTCAAGGTTTAGATATTTTTGGTTAGATAAATATCAGGTTTTGCATTCTGATTACAATCAAACATTACATTTTTGTTAGAAAGGGAACACATTTGAAGCATTTTTGTTACTCAGATACAGATTACCTGTTAGGCTAAAATAAGAGCAAACACTAATTATTAAACAGTAAATTGAAGAAAAAGAGGAATAAAAATAACCATAAATAAATATAATTGTAAACTGTAATTATTTTACGCATCGATGCACATGCAACAGATAGCAATTCAGTGTCTCTTGCACAATGGAAGTTTGCACTTTTTGGCACAAGCCATGGAGGGACCAGCTTCCTCATCCATGGAATCTTGCAGTTTTCTTAGGAAGCTCAGAGAGGCTGGTGTGCGAGGAATGTTTTCTCTTGTAATTTTTTCATTTTATTTTCAGTAACATTTTCACATACTCAAAATTTGCTCTATTGCAGTCTTACCAGTTAATTTGTGTGTGTGTGTGTGTGTGTGTGTGTGTGTCTATTTTGCACTCTTAATATTTTAAAGTGTCACCCCTTGATTGCTGTGCACTTTTTTTTCTGCACGGTGGCTGATTTGTAGTTTGTACCACCAAAAGATTCTCTTGAGTTTTCATATTTGCCTGTCATTTCCTATGTCGGTCATTTTTGACCGAAAAGGAGCCAAGTTTGACTTTTTTTTTTTTTTTTTTTTTTTTTTTTTTTTTTTTTTTTTTTTTTTTTTTGACCCTTTAACACACTTTTGTGTTCACATAGTTCAAAATATAAACATTTTTGGTCAAAAATGACCAAAGAGACCCAGAGGGTTACACCCAGCATTTCTCAGTGAGAAAAAAAGTCGGGCCCCATATTGCAAAAAAAAAAAATATATATATATATACATACTGAACAAAATTATAAACGCAACACTTTTGTTTTTGCCCCCATTTTTCATGAGCTGAACTCAAAGATCTAAGACATTTTCTAAGTACACAAAAGGCCTATTTCTCTCAAATATTGTTCACAAATCTGTCTAAATCAAGCTGTTGCGGGCATGTGAGTAAATGCATCTAGCTTGGCTTCCATTTGATCGGCTCATTTGTGCTTTATTGTTTCTTTTGCTTTGTTGCAGCTGCCCAGAGAGCAATATAACAACATAAAAACTAAAACCACTCTGTTTAATTTGATTTTGAAGATGATATGAATCAAACAAGGGCTTCACGCACCAACACCTTGACTGTTTGTAACTAAACCCTTAAACTCAGGTATTTGGCACAGACGTGGGCTGATGTCCTCAGCTGTGTTTGTATATCTTGTTCTGTGATTGTTGACTGGTTCTGTTCACGCCACACCATGATCCACCGCAGATCTTGAACCCTGTGGTAGGCATCAACTCTAATGAACTTTAAAGTAAACTAATCTAGACACTTCTGTGCAAAAGTACATTTTTATTCTAACTTTCTTTAAAACTACAAACCTAAATGAGAGGATCGTGACACTTTAAATCACTGCACTCGATCCTGCTGTCATGCCTTCACTGTCGGCGTGCATGTTGCGGCTTCTTCTGTCTTCAAGCAATGATCATATTTATTAGGTAAGTGCACACGAACGTCACCACAATGTCATAGTCACCACTGGGAAGCTGGAGTTTCTTTGATTTTTTTTCTTGGCATTGGTAGTTGTAAACGTTGAGTCTACAATTTATTTTGTGCGCATTTTGTGTAGTGTCGATGAAGAACAGTGAAAATCTTCAGCTTCACTCTATTTGTGAACTATGACAATGTTGACTGAATGACATTTAAAAATAAATGTGTTCCCTCATAATATAAATGTATTTGAGAAAATTGTTTACTGTTTATAATCATTTCAGAGCTTATTCTTCTTTGTTTTTCTAACACATCAAATCTATTTAGTTGTCTTTAGGATCTTTTTATTGGAAAACAAAAAAATTCTTACTGTTTATTATTTTTTGCAGTATTAAAAATATCATACATTAGGGTGACATTCAGTTTCCATGACATTTATGATTTGATGTTGATTTGTTGTACAGAAGTTTTTTGTAATTTAAACTGAATACACAAAATAAATATATTTTAGTATTTTGTAATTAAATAAATGAGCAACATTGATCATGTGACTTTGTACAGTCAGATGTTCTTGCTTCCATTGAAGCTCAAGATACTCATCCAAAAACATGCTGCATGATCATCAGGTTTTATTGAGTTGTCATTAAAGGAATAGATCACACAAAATTGAAAATTTACTCACCCTCAGGTTTTCCACGATGTTGAAGAGTTTGTTTCTCCATCAGAACAGTTTTGGTGAAATGTAGCATCACATCACTTGCTCACCAGTGGATCCTCTGCAGTGAATGGGTGCCGTCAGAATGAGAATCCAAACAGCTGATAAAAACATCACAATAATCCACAAGTATTCCACACCACTCCAGTCCATCAGTTAAATGTTGCCATTGCTTGCAGCTAAAATATGAATACGCGAGTCATAAAAGCAATATTGCTTTCTACATTGAGAAAGTTATCTAGTCTGAATCTGAGAAATATGCTCAGTTCAAGCACCATTTAGAAGACAAAACCGTTCAAAATAAACATGTAGGACTTTTTCCACTGGAAGAATCGTTATTATAGCTCATACTGACTGGTATTTTGGCAAGAAGCAACAATTTGAAGTTAAGATTTAGTTTTTATCAGCTGTTTGGACTCTCATTCTGACGGCACCCATTCACTGCAGAGCATCCATTGGTGAGCAAGTGATGGAATGCTACATTTCTCCAAATCTGTTCCCATGAAGAAACAAAGTCTTCTACCAAATATGAATATGCATTTTTTGAAATTCATGTACGATTTTTTCCTTTATTAAAAATTGTGGATATTATAATTTGTAAGGAAAAAAAAAACTTTTTCTCAGATGTTTCTAAAAATCTAGAACAAACACATCAGGTCTTGTGAAAGCGTTTCCCCATAATGCCATATTAGAGTGGGTGAAACAACACAAATGATTTTGAGCAGTATTTGTCCATGTCCCATTTCGAGTAAAACCTTCCCAGGTGTCCCCTGCAACAGTCCCAGATGTCCCTGGGGTTTTTCCATCGCTTTCCACAAATTGTAATGTAATCAATAGTAATGCCTTCAGTCCTCGAGCGTCATGTCATTGAATGAAAAATCTGTACTGGCTCTCCGGGGTTGCTATAGATCTCTCGGGATGGGCTGTGATCAGACGCAGCCATCTGAGAGAGATCTATTGGGTAATAACACCAGAGACTCTCATCGCAATCATTATTACGATTGCTGTTACGCAAGCTCATGAGCAAGAGCCAAGTGTGATTCATCTAATGGCTGGAAGGTAAACAGTGGTAGAGAGTGTATATCATCTCTTTCAGGTGTCGTTACTGTGTACTTTAGAGTCCAGAGAGCGCCAGAGGGCCGTGATTTAATGATCTTTCACATACACGACAGACGCTGCTTTCACTGACTCTTTGTTGGTCTTACCTGAATGCTTTCTTATGCTGAAAGGACACAAATTGATCTGATGAAGTCTAGATAACTAGATTTAGTTTAATAGAATATCTTTAAATCCAATGTAACTGGTATCTCATAAAGCCTTTCTGCAAATTCTTGATTATTTATACCCTTCAAAAGTCTGGTGTCAGTAAGTTTTTTTTTTTTTTTATTCAGCAAGGATGCATTCAATTATGGAAGCTCGTTTCCATAGATTTAAAAAAAAAAAAAAAAAAGTAAAAGCAACTTTTTCATCTCACAATTCAGTCTTTTTCTCGCAATTATGAGTTATCACACAAATCTGATTCAGCTTTTCTTTTTTTTCTTTACAATTTTGACAATATTGTGAGATAAGCCTCATTTATCTAATATATCGATTACCTAATTTTCTTTTTATTCTGTGATGAAAAAAAAAACAGAACTGCAAGATCTAAAAAAAAAATTCTCATTATTGCGAGAAAAAAAAGTCAAAATTCTGAGTCTATATTTTGCTATTCTTACTATTTCACAGAATTTTTATATATATATATATATATATATATATATATATATCTTACAATTCTAAGAAAGAATTGTCAAAATATTTGGTAAGACTTTACAATAAGGTTCATTAGTTAACATGAACTAAGCATGAACAATACTTCTACAGCATTTATTGATCTTAATTTCAACATTTACTAATAGATTATTAAAATCAAAAGTTGTATTTGTTAACATTAGTTAATGCGCTGCGATCTAACATGAACTAGCAATGAATAACTCTATTTTCAGTTCCCAGTTTGTATTTATTCTGTGGTGGAAATATATATGTAGAATATATATTCATCAAAAGATTCCTGAAAAAATTTATAAAAGTTATAAATTTTTCCTGTAAAAATGTATGTTTACACAAAAATATTAAGCAGCACAACTGTTTTCAACATTGATAATAATCAGAAATGTTTCTTGAGCATCAATTCAGCATATTAGAATGATTTCTGAAGATCATGTGACACTGAAAACTGGAGTAATGATACTCTAAATTCAGATTTGATCACAGCAATAAATTACATTTTAACAGATATCCACATTGCCATTTTAAATCGTAATATTTTACTGTTTTTACTTTATTTTTAATCAAATCAATGGAAAGCAGAATATACTTCTTTCAAAAGCATTTAAATACCTTACTGACCCCAAACTTACACACACACACACACACACATACATACATACATATATGCACACCATTTTGAGTACCATAACAAACTAGAAACAGTTCATTTAATTAACATTTTATTTCAGAGCACTGGGTCTTAACAGAGTTAAACAATATTCTCTTAGAAACTATCATCCACTCCTTACGGGTATAAATGGTTAACTATAATTATAAATACACAATAACAGCACTGAAATGTATAAACAAACTTTTTAGGTCCAGTTTAATCTCTGGTCATGTGTAAAATCCAATGGAAGTGGTTCACAGGGTCCAACAGTAGACTGGCACAGTGAGAATGTACTAAGAACCAACTAAATGAGCCGGAAACAAACACTCACAAACTAGAAGCAACTAGAAGAAGTTGGTTAAAAAAGGCAATGTAAGACAACTTCAGCAACAAGGCAGAATCATATCTGAACAGTAGCCATTCACACATGGACTACTTTGTTTCCAGGAATGCTTGAGAAGCTTTAATCACAACACTTGACGTACAGTATTCAGTCCGCTCTCAAAGACCATGTGCACACTGCAGGGAAATCACTCGTTCACTTTTTCACTCATAAATTACTTCAAAATTATTACAAAGACATGGCAAGTAGCACATTGAATTTAATGTGAAGTTTAAAGGTAGAAAGCCTAAAATTATATATATATATATATTGAAATAAAACATCAAGTTGGTTAAACCAATGGTTCTCAGCATTGGCAAAGCTTGCAAGGTTACTTTTAAAAATTTCAATTGTAATTAATTTTACATTTCTGGACCTGGTAAAGTCATGTAAATGAATGCAATCTTAAAACACTTGGGGAATTTTGATAATGAGTATATTTTTATGGCATTGCCATCCTTATCCTTAATCCTTCAAATTAAGAGGGGCCTTCAAATGATTTTAATGTGAGTTCATTTTAAATATCCGGACCTGGAAAAGTCATGTAAATTAATGCAATCTTAAAAGATTTATGGCATTTTTATAATTATATATATATATATATATATATTAGGCATGCTGTACTCCAAAATATTTTCTGAGTAAAAATTGTAAAACATTTTTTTTTTTTTTTTTTAATCTTTATCCTCAATACGTCACATTAAGGGGGCTTTCAAATGAGTTAAATTGTAATTAATTTTAATTGCTAGATCCGGACAAGTCATGTAAATCAATGCAATCTTAAAACATTTAGGGCATTTTTAGGGCATTTTTATAAAAATGAATATATATTATACACATACCTTAATCCTTCAAATTAAGGGGACATTTAAATATTGTAGACAATCTGGGGCCTTGGAGTCAAAAAGGTTGAGAACCACTGGGTTAAACTGTTGGCTTTCATCTTTCTTTTTTAGAGACACGTTATGCAAAATGTTCAGTCCTGTATTCTGTACACACACAGAATGACAATTTAAGGAATTTTCATTTGTAAGTTGCTTTAGATAAAACCATCTGCTAAATGACTAAATGTAAATTAAATTAAACTTTGCAATGTTCACATTTGCTAAAGAGTAGCCCAGAGACTCTCACCTATTCAAATGTACAGTAGCTGCTGGTAATGTCTGAAACTAGATTCTCTCTCGAACCACATCCTCAAAATCCTCCTGCATTTATACAAATCATTTTTAAAAAGCCCATAAAGGGCCGGGGCCGTCTCATAAGATCCACATCTCAAGTTCTGTACAAGCAAATAAAATAAGAGCTCTTTAAAACATCCATTTCTCATAACAAAATAATCTGATCCATTAAAAGTTCACATAGCAAAAAAGGTAACAGATCTCCATATTTATATATTTATACTGTATATACACACACATACTATTTTAGCAGACAGAACGCAAAGTAGTTCTTTATTGTAAACAGCTTTCTGCTTTCCTCGAACACATTCGCACACGACATCTCGTTACATTCGTGGCTTCAGTTCTAATTCCTCCTAATACTCAAAAGTTTGTGCTTGTAGAAAGACCTGAAGCGAAGTTCAGCCTCGTCGACACCCACCTGACCCCGGATACCGACAGCACTGAGGAGAAATGGGAAGCAGAGGAGGCCTTGGCTTCACTCGCTTTGTTTGGTTCTGAAGCGTCCTGCGGGCGAGAAGTGCTGAGATCTTTTGAAATGTTTTTGGCCACCCGCGGCTCGCGGTACACGCCGACCCTGGGAGAGGATTTATGGGATTTGGCGGGACGCTTGGGCACCCTCAGTTCTCCTCATCTGTGATGTCGTTCTCCCCGACCGCCTTCTCTGGGATGGCCTTCTCCGGGATGGCCTCCAGGCTGCGGCGGCCCCTGGACTCGGACCCCGAAGAGGGTCCCGCTCCTCCCTTGGCCAGGTTACAGGTGAGGGCGGCGTAGTGGATCTGTTTCAGGTTTTCCAGCACTTCTGCCCGAGCGTGTTTCAGCAGATCAGCCTGGCCCTAAAAACACACAGACACACAAGTAGAGACAAGGGGTCTCACTCACTAATAACTGGATACAAGTATTCTTGCAGAAAATATTCTCATATTCATGCATAGACTTGTTCTTTGCCCTGTTGGAACTTACATACAATCAGCTGTATTTTTAAGTGGAATCTAACGCAGATCATGCTGTAATGCCCATTCTAGGGTCATAAGGATTGGCTGTTTAAAATAAATGTTTAATGGTATATTATTTATATATA
>NW_015505329.1:536678-539778 GCF_001515645.1 Sinocyclocheilus grahami
TATCTGTATATATATCTGTATATATACAGTGGCATGCGGAAGTTTGTGAACCCCTTGCAGAATCTGTAAAAATGTGAATAATTTTAACAAATTAAGAGAGATCATACAAAACGCATGTTATTTTTTATTTAGTACTGTCCTGAGTAAGATATTTTACATTTAGTCCACAAGAAAAAAATAGCTGAAATTATTAAAAAAAAAACATTCAAAAGTACTGTGTGTGGTTTCCTGGATGATCTACGACTGTTTTTTGTTTTGTGATGGTTGTTCATGAGTCCCTTGTTTGTTCTAAACAGTTAAACTGAGCACTGTTCTTCAGAAAAATCCTCCATGTCCTGCAGATTCTTCAGTTTTCCAGCATCTTTTGCATATTTGAACCCTTTCCAGCAGTGTCTGTATGATTTTGAAAACATTTTTTGAATTTGAAGATCAAGGAAAATTTTACTTAATTTGTCTTTCGGGAAACATGCAAGTATCTTATTCCGAAGGGCAGTACTAAATCTAAAAAAAAATTTCAACAAATTAAGAAAAATTTGGACATCTTCACCCTGATGCTCTGAATGCATCGTGTTTCCTTCTGGCGCATCAGTGAATGTTTGAACCTTTTTTAATAGTTGTGTTTGGGTCCCTCAATTGTCCTCAGTCTGAAATGATGGCTCTCAAAATCATAGAGTCACTGCTGGAAAGGGTTCAAATATGCAAAAGATGCTCGAAAACTGAAGAATCTGCAGGACATGGAGGATTTTTCTGAAGAACAGTGCTCAGTTTAACTGTTCAGAACAAACAAGGGACTCGTGAACAACCATCACAAAACAAACAAACAGTCGTGGATCATCCAGGAAACCACACACAGTATTCCCAAACTTTTGAATGGGGTTATTTGAATAATTTCAGCAATTTTGTTTTCTTGTAAACATCCTTTATGTAAAATATCTTACTCGGGACAGTACTAAATAAAAAAAATAACATGCATTTTGTATGATCTCTCTTATTTTGTTAAAATTATTCACAGATTCTGTAAAGGGTTCACAAACTTTTACATGCCATTGTGTATATATATATATATGTATATTGGTTTTTGAGTAAGCACAAATAATGCTTTTTCACTCAAAAACTGAGGTTTATAAGCTCAACTCAGTGAGGCCTACAATCAATCAGTTCAAAAAAGATACAAAACCTGTGATAATTGAAAGAAAACAAGTTGACAAAAAGATTGAATCCAAGATTTGGTGATAAATATAGCATTTACAAGCAATTTTTAAAAGGCCGGTCATTTTTATCCGGGAACACCAAATTATGTAAAGGGTGCTTCTAAGTTCTGTTAATGATTGAGGCCATAAGCAAAATCTAAGATCCGGGTATAATGATGAACATTTGTTTTGATGAATTGAATATAATGAATGAATATTTGCATTTCCAGTAATTGTGACTGGTCGTCTTCCTTGCATGTATTTGCATACTAAATAGAGATTCTCTTCTTGTATCTATTTAATAATCAATAGACGTGTTTATGCTGCAGGATTTCATTTATGCTGAACCAAACGTCTAACACCTAAACATACTCAACCTTTCACACTTCTCTTTGGTTGCCTTGCGTAAGCACCGAGGTATTTCCTTCAGGAAATGCGAATCTAGTTATCGGTGCTGTTCTGAATTCTATTACAGGCTATTTGCTTTTTATTCCACAAGACGCTGTGCAACCCCCGAATTAAACAGTCAGTGTCCCAAAACTGCCACACTGGTCGAGAAATGATTAATATTCATCATACATTCAAGATTGTTAACTGTGATACATCACAGCATCTTAAATCACAAGGAGCACATCTGAATGTTAAAATCTTCTTATGGTAAAATGTATGCAAATCTCCAATGGGAGCAGAATTTGTCACAGGTGTTTAAAACGGCCGTTCAAAGTCTCAGCTGTGATCACCTTCAGAATCGTGATGTTCCAGGTGAAGCTCTCTACGGATTTGTGGAGCTTTCTTCCCTTCAGTCCCTCCTTCACCCCCATGTCATGTAGATTCTCATGGAACTCCATCGCTGAAATGACAGATTCAGAAGCCAATATTTTTTAGGTTTTTGAGGATATTCAATGTACATTACCTTTTTTAATTTTGTGAAATAGTATTACAATTTAAAATAACTGTTTTCTATTTGAATATATTTTAAAATGTAATTTATTCCTGTGATGTAAAGCTGAATTTTCAGCATCATTACTCCAGTCTTCAGTGTCACATGATCCTTCAGAAATCATTCTGATATGCTGATTCGTTGCTGGAGAAATTTTTGAAAACTGATACATATTTTTTTTTTAGGATTCTTATAAAAAGTTAAAAAGAACAGCATTTATTTGAAATATAAATCTTTTGTAACATTATAAATGTCACATTTGACTACTTCAGTGCATCCTTGCTAAATATTATTATAATTCAATACTATAATTTATTTCTTTAAAAAAGCACCATGACCATTAACTTCTAAACAGTAGTGTAAATTTCAACATTTATGTATTTGCAGTTTGCAATTAAAAATAATATCTAAAAAAATTATGCCTTCAACCAAACAAATTGTCGTGATAAAAAATATTTAAAATGTTCATTTAAGAACTAAATCAGCAAAAATCTATGAACAACGAAAAAAAAAAAAAGCATTTATTTGAAATATAAATCTTTTGTAACATTATAAATGTCACATTTGACTACTTCAGTGCATCCTTGCTAAATATTATTATAATTCAATACTATAATTTATTTCTTTAAAAAAGCACCATGACCATTAACTTCTAAACAGTAGTGTAAATTTCAACATTTATGTATTTGCAGTTTGCAATTAAAAATAATATCTAAAAAAATTATGCCTTCAACCAAACAAATTGTCGTGATAAAAAATATTTAAAATGTTCATTTAAGAACTAAATCAGCAAAAATCTATGAACAACGAAAAAAAAAAATATATATATATGTATATGTTTCCATTTATATGCACCAATATCACAATACTTTATAATAAACAGCAATATTTACACACACACACACCTATATATATATATATATATATATATATACAGTGGGGCAAAAAAGTATTTAGTCAGCCACCAATT
>NW_015505329.1:544511-545636 GCF_001515645.1 Sinocyclocheilus grahami
TGAAAAACTGAAAAACTTGTTGCATCTTTCCCAAAAAGACTCATGGCTGTATTAGATCAAAAGGGTGCTTCTACTAAATAAGGGTCTGAAGTGACATGTGGCCAAGTATGGTGACCCATACTCGGAATTAGTGCTCTGCATTTACCCATCCAAAGTGCACACACACAGCAGTGAACACACACAAACCGTGAATATTTTCCGTACACTCTGTATATATATATATATATATATATATATATATATATATATATATATATATTACTAGAATCATTTTAATATATGAAAGCTTATTTCCATCAGAGTTCATAGTTTTGAATCAATTAATTTGAATTAAAAGTTTGAATCACATCAACTAATTAAATTTTTCTTGCATTTCAAATCAGAGACATTATTAAAACATCTGTCTATTAAAGGGGTCATATGATGCTATTTCAAGTTGTCCTTTCTCTTTGGAGTGTTACACCAACTAGACACTGTGACAGCATATATGTTAATTTCTTTAGCATACTGTATACATATATATATATATATATATATATATATTTAAGTATCTTTATAGTAATTTCATAATTCATTCTATTGTCTTTGAAATATTGTTAAAGTGTATCTGCTAAATGTACTGACGAGCATTCATGGTAAATTAAACTACTTTAATGTCATTTTTATTAAAACTTGTATGTCATGGATTTGAACATATGTGTAATTGTGATTTAGTTGCAGTTTAGTACATTTAAAATACATTGCCTTTAAATGTAATATCAAATAATACACTACAGTTAAAATGATCAAGTAGGCTACTTTACATGTGCTTTAGTATGTTAGTAAACATCAAAATAAGTTCACTTCATTAAAGCTCGGCAAAATATTATTAAAACATAATGATTTAAAATACTTTTAAGTAAAACTTGGCACAAAGGATTTTTTCAAAAAAAAAAAAAAAAAAAAAAAAAAAAAAGGGTCAATTCTGACTTTCCTATGACAATCTGGCGCTTCTGAATCAGTGACTGTAAGTATGTTTTGTTATTAGTTTAAGTATTTGCTAGTGACTGTTCAAATGAGTTTTGCGCAGCGCAGAGTAACGTGTGTGTATGTGTGTGAGGGGAACAGGGTCACATCACAGGAGAG
>NW_015505329.1:548329-561250 GCF_001515645.1 Sinocyclocheilus grahami
AATAATGATCTTTAAAATAGCATCATATGACCCCTTTAAAGCAAGCTCTCATTCTTGAATCATGAGACACGGAATGATTGTGAAACTAGTCTTAAAGAACTTAAAAAGTGCCAAAAATCTGTGCAAATAGAGTTCACAATTTTGTTTGTGGGACGTCTCAGCTCAACATGCACAACTCCCTCATCGGGCTAAACAATAAGGATGGCTTGTAGCCAATTTGAGAGAGTTTCAAGCCATCTGATCTCCAGCCGGCAACAAAATCCCTGCAAATAGTCAACCCTTTCATGCATTCATAAGCTTTGACAACTTTAGTAACCAGGATCAAAGAAACTATGGGATGTGGGCGCACATTCACTTCCTGTCATCTCAACACACACCACCATGAGGCGAGTTTACTGAAGCCTCGTGGGGGACGCGAGGACGGGGTCTATTGTGTCACATACAGCAGATTTTTCTCATTGTGTTTGGTGTTTTTATTGTCCAGACTGGCGGATTGTTGCTGTAAATTGTGAGTCACAAGTTTCTCCTTGAACCGTGCAGTGCAAATAAGGATGGTAAATGCTTGTGACGCAATCAGAAAACAGGTGTTTAATACACATTTAAAAGAGAAAGAGAGGAAGAAAAGAAAGAAGAGAGGAAGCAGAGATGAGAAGATGTGAGCGTGGGCGCTGTCTGCTGTGCCCACGGACAGACATGAATCCTTTCAGACTGTATTAGCATCAAGGCAAAGAACACAGAAGAGATTTGTCAGCCAAGAACCGCACCGTTCTGCTTCTGTCTTTTTCGTTCTTTCTTTTTCACTGATCTGAAGAACTCTGAGGAGAGGAAACATCTCTTTTTAGTGATAGTTTTGTTTGGGGAGTTGCATCTTTCAAATAAAAGCCTCCGATATGATGCACGTCATACACAAATATGACAAGATATGGTTGAAAATGCAACGTTTCAATCTGACTGGCTGGTTTCAATGTCAATTCAGAAATAAATCTACAATGAGCACTTGAGGAAGAAATAAGAACAGGATTTGTGCTTTTTGTTTGTCAGGCTTGTTGTGTTTGAATCTGAATTAACAATAATAACAATTATGGACATAAAATTTTTTAAATAAAAATACTATAAAAGAACCATTAAAGTCCGTATGGTAATATTCTGAAGTCATATGCTTGGTTTTGTTTTTTGTGTGCAGGTGTATTATCATTTACCAAAATTTGATACAAAAAAAGTATTAGCGGGACAAACTTAAATGAAAACAAAATAAAAACTAAAGCTAAACTAAAACGGAAATAAAAATAAATTAAACCTAGACATAAATATAAAACATATAAATAAATAAAATTACTACAAATTAAACTAAAATAAAAATAAAAATGTTTAATATAAATAAATGCTAATTCAATATGTTAATAAAAACGGTAATCATGTATAATTAATTTTTAAAATTGTTTAAAATTGTTACATTAAAATTGTTATACAAAACATGTTAAAAGCACATAAAAATCACTCAATTAAATTGAAATGAAAACTGAAAATATAAAAATAAAAGCTAATTTAAATTAATAAAAACTATAACTGCATATATAAATAATACTGTTTAAAATAATATTGCATAATACAATAACACTGTGTGAGGAACAAACTGAAATTTAAAATTGTTTAAAATTGCTGTTATGTTAAATTATTATACAAAAACTAACAAAAATGTTGAAAGAACATAAAATCATTATACAAATGTAACTAATTAAAATGAAAACTTCAAATATAAAAATAAAAGCTAATTCAAAACATTAATTAAAAAACTACAATCTATAAGTAAGACCATGATCTATAAAACTAAATAATAATACTATATTAATAAAATATATAATCTATTACTGAAAGTATAATATAAACTAATTAATTCTAAAGAATAATACTATAACACTCTAAAAAATATACTATAAAACTTTAATTTTGCACAAAGATATAAGACAACTGGACTAACTATTATGCTTATTTTTTATGACATTTTTAGTCCCTTTTGTAGATTGACAGATGTGTTTACTACAGCATTTTTGTGTTTAAGTTCTTTCACAGGAACACTCAACTAAACAGCAAAAACATCAGAATACTGCACATGGCAGCATATTTACATGCATCAACTTGCATATTTGGTGTTTAACAACTTGGCAAAGCCCAGTGAAAAAATGAGGAGGAATTTGGATAGTTACTATTACTCCTAAACCCCTGAATGACTAACAATGGGAACGTCCATCAAACCCTGCTCTGTTTCTGTCTTTTTGTGTGCATCAGCAACAGCGTGTGAGAGTTAATCCACCTATAAACGTGCATCTGTTGCACTCCGTCTAGCGCATCTCACATTCTCAGCGATGACATCTAGGTGTGCAAATGCTCCCACAGCTGTGAACCCTCTCTAAAAGGAGATCACGGCTTAAACGACGGTCTCTAGATGCAGATCGCTGGCCAATGAGGCGGCACACAAGCCTGAGGAGACAGTGTTTGACTTCGTACAAATAGAGCAATAATGCTCAAGAGGGGGAAGCCATTACCGCGAGTCGTGTGAGGATATTTCAAGATGATTTGTATTCATTCCTGACGTTACTTTCACACTCTGTTAACCTCAGTGGTGGTGGGCTCTCGCGTCTGCGAGCCCCTCGGATTTGACGGGTGGTAAGCAAGGAGAGGTGCTGTCGGGTTAATGATGTGTGATCGTGCCGAAGAAGGCGGCCAATGGCACTCCAATGGCTCTTCGTGGCAGGGGTTGCCTAGCAACATACTGTAGGAAGAGTGGGAAAACCCGGGCTGTCATTCCACACACGCGGCGTCTCTGTGAATGCAAGCTCTGTGACACTGCACAGACAGCATGAAAGAACGCTGCAGTGCCCGAATGCATGTGTGAGGGCGGCAGTGTGCTTCTAAGACACCTGCGCATCAATTCATAGCCTTTTATGTGCTTTAAATGACTTCATTTTACAGAAATACCTGTAGTCTGGCACACCGCACAGCTATGCCTTAGCATCGCCTGTCAACCGCAATAACAACGGTGACTGCAATGGCAGCATGCTAGTGCATCAAAACATTTTCATGCAAACTTTAACATTGCCTTTTAGATGCACAAATAGACCTTTACACACATAGATTAAAGGAATAGTTCACCCAAAAATGAAAATTTGCTGAAAATGTACACACCGTCAGGCCATCCATGATTAGTTTGTATCTTTATCAGAACAGATTTGGAGAAATGTAGCATTCCATCACTTGCTCACCAATGGATCCTCTGCAGTGAATGGGTGCCGTCAGAATGAGAGTCCAAACAGCTGATAAAAACAAAGTAATCCACACCACTCCAGTCCATCAGTTACCATCTTGAGAAGTGAAAAGCTGTGGGTTTATACGAAATCATTAAGGCATTTCAACTTTGACCCGTCGCGTCTGGCTAAAATACCATAAATCCATAATCCATAATAACACTTCCTCCAGTGAAAAAGTCCATCTCCTGTTGTCCTCTCACATATTTGTTAAGAACATTTTCTGAACTGTTTTGGCTTGTAAACAGTGTTTGATCTGTGTAGATTTCTCTCCTGATTCAGATTACGCTGGAGAACCTAATATTATGGATTATGGAAGCAGTGGTTTGAAGTTAAAAACATCTTAAAGGATTTGTTGCTTACAAATCTGCATCTTTTCACTTCTCAAGACGTTAATTGATGGACTGGAGTGGTGTGGATTATTGTGATGTTTTTATCAGCTGTTTGGACGCTCATTCTGACGGCACCCATTCACTGCACAGGATCCATTGCTGAGGAACTGATATAATGCTCAATTTCTCCAAATCTGTTCTAATGAAGAAAAACACTCATCTACACCTTGGATGGACTAAGGGTGAGTACATAATAAGCAAATTTTCATTTTTGGGTGGAATATTTCTTTAAACAATATTGGCATTGATGTAGCCTACATTCTTGCCATTTGTTACTTGAATGTGCGAGACTTCTGGTGTCATTCACTTCCAGTTATTTTACATGTACAAAAACAGTCTGTTATGCTGCTTTATATTGCAAACTGACATTTCTTATCACATTATTTAATTTATTATTGTAATCATAAAAACACACTGTTTTGAAGCGAAAATAGTTTTATCGTTTACGGTACTTAGACAGATAAAATAGAAAATAGCTTATTTCCGTGTTGCAAGATACACTGTAGCATTGCATCATGTTTGTTTCAGCACATTGCATACTCGAAAAAAAAGTTACAAAAATACAAAAACAGAAAATTCAACACATAAAGCATCATGTTTTGCCATTACAGTATGTGAAGACTCACTGGCCAATTCAATTAAAATACACTCAGATAAAACGCTCTCTCCACTCGTTCTGCAGGTTATTGTAATTATCTCAATAAGTGTGCACCTCTGTTTTTGTCAGCTGCCTTGACCCTGTATTGTCAGTTCAGCACTTAGTGTCATGTTTTTACTATGTTGTGTCAAGTTGAGACCCTCTCAAGACCCTGCATTCTGTTCTATTCTGTTGCCCTCCATCTAGCTTATTAAAAAAAAAAAAATCACCAAATTAAAAATGCATCCAAAATTTCCAGTGTTTTTGAGGTGCTGAAAAAAAAAACATGATGCAATGCAATGGTGTATTAAAACATAAAATATGAATGGCTCTTGAAAATTGACTTGTGTTTGTCCATCTGCTGCCACAGATTTTTTTATTTTTTTGCATGCATTTATGGCTCAGATGCAGTGTTATTTCTATATTATTTATTATTATCTTATCTTAAAAAAAAAAAAAAAAGTAGTTTGGTAATTTTCCTTTGTTTTGGTTTATTTTAATTTTTTTTCAGTTAGTCATCAAGGCAACATTTCAACTTTTGATTTGTTTTTTTATGTTTAATTCAAGTTTTTAACTTCTAATATTAATAATAATCTAATATTTAATCTATTTTAATTACAGAAATATTTGTTTTTAAAAATATAAAAATATTTACAAAATATTTTAAATAAAATTAGTTTTGTTTTACTTAACAACACTGCTCAGGGGATTTGCCTATATACATTATATATTTGCCTATATACTGTGTGTATATATATATATATATATATATATATATTGGTCTGCATGCAAGCCATGCATTTTGCAAATCAATCAAATCCAAAGCACATAAGTGCAGTCCCTTACAAGCAACCATGTCCTGCTGGCATCAGGGTGATTGTTAACTTAGTGTACAAATTTTCAAATATTTACAGCAAAAGTGTATCATCTATAGGTCTCTTAGACGCTTGGAGCACTGGCGGCACTGCTTTACTCAAAAGGCAGCATGTTATTTACTCTGCCTGTAGATCAATACCTGCTGTACCTGCAATACCACTTTGCAGTGGCCAGTTTTGATTATTCAGGGCTGTCAATGCAGGAGTTTTCCACTGGATTCCACGGGGGAATGGGCAAGTATTGACCCACTTTTCCTATTCACAGCTCCTCATAGAGCTCCATCTGTCCATCTCTGCCAAACCTCAAGAGAAGTAAAGCTACTGCTGGTGTGCCGTTCATCCACATTAACTAATGTTCATGCAGGACTCTGAAGTGCACAAGGCGGAGATGGGCTTCTTAAGAGAGGCACAAAACCACAGAGATCGATTTACAGTGTTTACTGCAGATCTCTGTGCGTTCGTGCTGGAACAAAAGAGGATGAATATTTGATGTGGCCACAGACTCTGGAAATCAATAAAAGCTTTGTGGTTTCGTCTCACTTCTGACACAGTATATTAAACTGCATTAAAAGTGGTGAGAAATGACAGTGTTAAGCCTTGTGCACGAATATCGCGCGTGCTTATCGCCAGCGTTTTTCGATGCGTCTTGTGTGTTCATACCATAGACTGTATAAAAACATGGACGTAGTGTCCGTGACATCACCTGTAGGTTCCTGAAGAGCGTTTTTGAAGCTCAAAGTGGGCGGAGCCGGTCGTCGCCATCTTGGCAGTGTGTCACTCCCGGATAATCAAAAATGGGCAAAAAGGCGAGAGCTGGTTTCTGAAACCACGCCCACCTAGCTCGATGTGGTGACAGCAGCGGCAATCCACCTGTCACTTAAGTGGCCATGCCCTTAATTATGCAGAACTTTAAGGCTTAATATAATTTAAACGGATGACTTATAAAAAAATTCATCCCCCTCACAGTTGTCATGAAGGGCAAAATTAGCTATATAGACCAAAATAATTTTTTGAACCAGGCTGTAAACATGTTTTTTTCTGCTGTTAAGTTTTAATATGGGGAGTCTATGGGATTGACTACCTTTTGCAGCCAGCCTCTAGCGGCCAGTTGACGAATTACAGTTTAAGTCACTTCCGTGTTGGCTTCATGAGAGAGAGAGCGGGAGGTGAACATGCAAATTCACTCCCTGACATTAGATGGAGCTTAATGAAAAACAGAAATACCCCGGTACACATCGAATTCTATTTGATCTGCAATTCATCTCCATAACAACTCCCTCTTATCGAGATTTTTGTAGTCGCTGTCACGTTTGTAATAAAGCCCTTTGTGTTCAGACACCAATGAGACCAGCAGCTCTACATTCATCTTGCCTCGATGCTTCTTCTTTGTCTACTTACTTCCTCTTCGTCGTTAGGTATCAATGTGTGTTCGGCAAGACCGTTTTGTGCTTGAGCGCCACGACAGCGTCGTGTTTTACTGTAACTTCAGCAGCTCCAGACACGTGAACAAAAGCACCAATCTCATTGGTCGGCCAGTTTTTAACGCGGCACATCAAACCAAAAAAACGAACCCGAGGCGTTTTTTAAAAATGACGCTTTTACGCCTGGTGTTTTGCGCGTCGGTGTGCACACTCACACTGGCACACTTTGTTTAGTCACGAGGCGTTAAACGTCGGCAATAATCGCGCGTGATATTCGTCCCGGTGTGCACAAGCTTTTAAGCTGAAGAAATCAAAGATGGAAGCGCCTGAGTGATAGTTTGATGATGAACTACATCTTCACATTTTCTGAAGGAAGCAAGAGTGGTGTGAACGGTTGCTAAGGTGTTCCGAGCGATGTCACAAGGGAGTTCTATAGGTGGTTTCTAAAGTATCCTTAGTGGTTATTTGCATGTTTCTGTGGAGATAGCATGTTATTAGTGGTTGCTAGGGTGTTGTGGGTAGTTGTCAGCAGTTGCTAAGGTGTTCCGAATATTTATTGCTAGGGAGTGCTAGGTAGTTGCTAAGGTATTCTGAGTGGTTATGTGTGCATTTTTATTCAGTACGTACAGGTGCATCTCAATAAATTAGAATGTCGTGGAAAAGTTCATTTATTTCAGTAATTCAACTCAAATTGTGAAACTCGTGTATTAAATAAATTCAATGCACACAGAATGAAGTAGTTTAAGTCTTTGTTTATTTTAATTGTGATGATTTTGGCTCACATTTCACCCACCAATTCACTATCTCAACAAATTAGAATACTTCATAAGACACTTAAACTACTTCAGTCTGTGTGCATTGCATTTATTTAATATACGAGTTTCACAATTTGAGTTGATTTACTGAAATAAATGAACACAACATTCTAATTTATTGAGATGCACCTGTATGTTCACAGTGGTTGCTAGGTTGTTTTAAGTTAATATAATGCTGCTATTTACATGTTAACCGCCTCTCTAAGCAAACATATAACAATGTCCGTGCAACCACCCACACTCTAGCATCATAGAGTTTTGCAAGGGCTTTCTTCAGAAAATGCAAAGATAGTTCATTCTAAAGGGTGTAAGTCGGATCACTTAGAAAAGCAACCTTTCATTGACAAAATCAGTATGATTTTATGAATCACCAAGGTCCACTGTTTCAGCTAAAAATCTTCTTTACTGTTCTACTCGGGGGAAAAACAAATCCCCTACATTTTTGATGGCCTGAGAGTGGGTAAATTAACAGCACCTTTTCATTTTTGGGTAAACTACCCCTTTAAGGAGGATTTTAATAAACTCCTAATCCAACAGTAATTGTGTAACTTGCTTTAACAAGCATTAATAACCTCTGTGCAACAAGATTTATTTTTCCATTATTAAAGCCGAACAGGATAGAAAATGACATGTGGTATTGAAGCAATCGGCAAGATTATTGATTCAGTGTTGGCTTGATAAAACAGAATGGTAGTGTGTGTGTTTGGGCGGGGCTCTGATAATTATTCACCGAGAGAACATCTAATGAACTGTAACAGCTTCCTGTGCCAAGATTCCATCAGCTGCGATCAATGAAACACACTGCCAGCCTCCCGCATCGATCTCCTGCCAATCACTGTCTCCCAGCAACACAACCAAGATGCAGAAAAAAACCCAAAATGATTATCAATGTTTCCACTCCGCATCACAAGGTTTTATGAACGCAGTAGGACATAGAAGGCAACAGGAAAATGAGGAAATGTGAATCACAGCAGGAATGATGCACATCTCTTTTTTCACTTCATGCTTTGCCTCACTAATAAAAAAGCTAAACTTTGCCTGGCTATATTTAATTTTGTCTGTTTTATAGATTAAATTTTGATTCCTCCATCTGATTTGATTTGTGAGATCAGAAGTGAAGCTACATTGTGCACTTCAAAAAAAAAAAAATCTAAGGCTACAGATGCACCTTAAAATTACATGAATGCTTGATAAAACACGCCGCCTTTCTTTTGCATTTGGGCTTTCTCTTTCATTTCGGAGTGAATGCAATTGAGGCCGATCTTGGGTGATTGCATCGTGCAGCTGTTACCGTCACATTGATTGCATGGCTTTGATAGGCCATAGATGTTTACCCTTTAACTCCCCGTTAATTAGAGAACACAGAGCGAATGACACTATTGAGAGTCAAAAAACCCTACTTGAACGGTGTTTGAAAAGCAGGACATCACACAAGTGAAGAGAAACGCACAATAAGCCTTATATAACACAGTGTGGCATAATTAAATCTTTCTCTTTGAGCTTTTTTAGTATGAATGGATTCGTGTTTTCTTTCTATTTCAGAGGGAGCTGCGATCGAAAGGCCGCGTCGATCGGCTGTGTTCCAAGAAACACCCGTCCCTTGTGGAACACTCTGTCCTTCTCTTTTTCTCGCTCGCCTTGTCTTTGCTTTTGTTCTCTCGCATGGTTTTTCATTCTTACCTGATTTCTGGACTTGCAGTATTCGCTCGTACACACTGTCTGAGCTCTCCAGCAGCGTTCGGCAGGTCTGGATCATCTGTGAACACGGGAGAAAGGGACACGTAATGAGCATCTGTGCTGTTACTGTAACAGTCTGATGACAGCTCATTTGTAGTGTGTCACAGTGGCCTGTACCCTGCAGATACTCGCATACATTCAGAGGTCATAGGAAATGTAACAAATACATTCCAGTCACACAGAAAGTAAAAAAAATAAATAGGTAGTGATAAAATAATAAAAATTGTAAAAATACAATTCCGTCCTACTTTTGTATAAATGGCAATTCATGTGCCTGAGGTCATATGAATACATTCCAGTGACCAGAAAACTAAAGTAAAAAAATTGAATAAAATAAATAGTAATAAAATACTACAATAAATAAATAAGTAGTATTGTTTTCTCCTTTTGTGTAAATGATGAGAAGACATTTTCATGTTTAGAAATTATTCCTGAATATGGGTCTTTTATGAAGTTACACACATTTTACAGTAAATTATACAGTAGTTAGGAGCTGTATAATTCACAGATATTTAAAATTCTAAACCTTTTTAAAAGTTATACATTTGTCTTATGAAAAACAATTTATTATCTGTAATTTATTTATCTATTCATCCATCCCAAGGACAGGGCAACGACTGGGCTGATGGAGTCTGAGGGGGGGGGGGGGGGGGGGGGTTTTGGTGAATCTATTTTTGACCTTTTGAACAACATAAGATTAGTAGAAACAATACAAAACAGGAAGTACATGGTTGCTGAATTGGTTGTGCACAGCTCGCCTAAAGAGGAAAGTCATAGCAGCACAGAAAGTAGGACAGATTATGTAATAGATATGCTCTTTTGTTCAACATGGACCCACACACCCTTCTAATGAGGTGAGCAGATTCCTACATTTAATTACGCCAGACTATTCAGACACAAACTAAATCTAATTCAGACAGACATCTCGGCACAGGACAACGGCTACAGATCCTGCAGCGCTCCAACACCAACCACATCAGAAAGCCAGAGGCTGGTTCAAAAACTTCTCGTATGAGACTCAACATGCTGCCAAAACAGACAAAGTAAAGCTGCATTTATTAAAGGCCACATTATATCCTTTTTTCTTTGCTGAAGTTCATTTATAAGGCTAGTCTAGATTTCTTACACATTGTTTTTCATGTTCATTTTGTACCCTCTCTCTGACCCTTAGAAATAATCACAATTTTAATCATGCTAATACATGTTTTCGCTACTGTATATTTAAAGGTTTAGTTCACCCAAAAATGAAAATTCTGTCATTAATTACTCACCCTCGTGCTGTTCCTAACCCGTAAGACCTTCGTTCATCTTTGGAACACAATTTAAGATTTTTTTGATGAAATCTGAGGGCTCTCTGACCCTCCCATAGACAGCAAGGTAACTACCACGTTCAAGGTCCAGAAAAGTACCAAGAAGATCGACAAAGTAGTCTGTGTGACATCAGTGGTTCTACTGTAAAGTTACGAAGCTACGAAAATGTGGAATAAAGTCGTTATTTTTGTTTTCAATGTGCAAAAAAGTATTCTCATAGCTTCGTAACTTTACAGTTGAACCACTGATGTCACACGTACTACTTTGTCGATCATCTTGGATGTGGTAGTTACCTTGCTGTCTATGGGAGGGTTAGAGAGCCCTCATATTTCATCAAAAATATCTTAAATTGTGTTCCGAAGATGAACGAAGGTCTTACGGGTTTCGAACAACACAAGGGTGAGTAATTAATGACAGAATTTTCATTTTTGGGTGAACTAACCCTTTAATGTGTCTCTATGTAAATGAGCTGTGTTATGATTTACCAGCATAGTTCATCTCAGTCTCAAGCCTCGGTTTAAGTTTATTCATGCAGATTATGCATATGCTCGTTCTGACCTTTAGACTCTTGAAACGCTTGCATGTATCATAAAAACAAAGTCCTTTGGGAAGAGTTTACACTTACAAAACCTAACGGGGTGGGAAATGTGAAGTCATGCTTTAATTGTTGAAACTTCCTGCAGTTAACATGTTGAATTTATTTGGTAACAACGGCTGTTTAGTAGATTTCTTTTTTTGAAAGAAGATTCTTATGCTCTCCAAAGCTGCATTTATTTGATAAAAAATACAGTAAAAACAGCAATAATGTGAAATATTATTGCAATTTAAGATAACTGTTTTCTATTTGAATATATTTTAAAATTTAATTTATTTCTGTGATCAAAGCTGAATTTTCAGCATCATTACTCCAGTCTTCAGTGTCACAAGATCCTCCAGAAATAATTATAATATGCTGATTTGCTGCTTAAGAAACATTTATTATTAATATTATCGGTGTTGAAAACAGTTTTTTTTTGTGGAAACTGTGATACACATTTATTTGATTAATAGAAAAGTTGTTTATTTGAGAAAATAATCTTTTGCTACATTTTACAGAAAATGCCTTTACTGTCAATTTTGAATTTAATTTTATTTGTCCTTCTGGAATAAAGGAATTTTTTGTCATTTTTTACCCTTATTTGAAAGTTCAGAAATGTGTGTCTGGAAAACAAGTAACAAAAGGAAGATTTTCGCAACCTGTTTGTGGTATCATTTCTATGACAATGAATCAGCTGAGCTTGTCGTCTTGAGCAATTACTGGCTCTTGTGATGTAGAAACAAAGGATAAACTGAAACTTTAATTTAATGCACTGCCAATGGCACAGTTTCTTATGTACCGCAGGTCAGTCTAATTGAATTGTAGTGGCCAAAAGCATTGCAGGGTCACTTGTTGGGGCCAGATTATCTATCCATGCCAACAAAGAGGAGAACAGCTGCTTTAGTTTCGCGCCTGCATCTCTTTCCAATGGCTCGTGCTCAGAAACCTCTCACTGCGATCAGTAACGAGGCTGTGGCAACTTTCCAGGAAGTCGCACACTTTCTGATGGCTTCACCACGTGCCGACGGTCGCCCAGACCTGACAGAAGCAGACAGGAAAGCTAACAGTACGCAAGTGTCAAAACTATTTCTTCACACCATTCTACTCGGAGACCCATGCAGAGTTTGCATTCATCTGCAACCAAAACAATCACTGAAAGAACCTAGATGTGGGCTTGCACAGGCAAACACCACTCACACTCTCTACAGAAAATGTACAGATCAGTCACACTTCATTGTAAGGTCCAATTCTTACTATTAACTATGACATCTGCCTTAGTAAACTCATAATTTGGTGCTTAGTAATAGTTAGTAAGCTAGCTGTTAAGTTTAGGAATGAGTTAGGATTAAGATATCTAAAATATGGTCATGCACAATAAAGTATGTGCTTTATAAGTACTAATAAACAGCCAATATGCTAGTAATATGCATGCTTATAAGCAACTAGTTAATGTGAGAATTCACTTCTAGTGAGGTGACACTACACACATCCCATTTGTGGTAACTTGTGTTTATGAATGCATTTTAATCAAACTGAATGCATCTATCAAACTAGCCCTACATCCAAGTCATCCAAAAATCAATTCGGATTAGTTCACTACGAAATTATTCAGACACATTTATTGACAAGAGCCAACTCAGACGATCTGGTATATTTAATACCTTTTCTTTTTTTAAGAAATTAAAAAATATATTATTTATACTGAAAGGGCGCATTAAATAGTTTAAAGGGGTCATATGATGCTGCTAAAAAGAACATTATTTTGTGTATTTGGTGTAATGAAATGTGTTTATGCGGTTTAAGGTAAAAAAAAAAAAAAAAAATTTTTTTTCCAAAATATTTAATTTTTTTTTT
>NW_015505329.1:561416-574476 GCF_001515645.1 Sinocyclocheilus grahami
GAAAACGTACTTACGTGAGTCAGAACTGCCATTTTAGTCTAACGTTACTCTTCCAGGAGTACTCTTAAAATGTGCTGCACACATCTGAATATTTGGGTTGAAGGGTCCTTGAACAGTGTTGTAAATACAACTTAACCACTGATTTGTAGTCGTGTCCTGTTTTGGAATACCAAACAAAGTAGTTTCGCTTTCACAACGAAACACAACGTTACACACGGAGGGCTAGAGTGAGCAAAGGCGGCGGGCTTGAGAACGGCGCGGCCGGCGGATTCGACGAAGGAGGCTTGCGGCAACCACATGTGACGACCCCGGGCTGGACTCCGCTTCGTCCACGGTGAAAGCCGATCCAGTGATCCACAGCGCGAAGTTGATGTATTTCCTTAGCGACCAGCACGTATCAGCTCCAGGCATGACGAAGCAGATATCGTCCTCTTTTGGAAGATCAAACAAAGTAGTTTCGCTTTCACAACGAAACACACAGTGCCTTCACGACATGGTGGCGGCAACAACAATACTACAGCGAGAATAAAAGTTACACCTTCTTTCTTTGCGTGAACATTTGGGCGGCGTTATGCAAATCTTCCCACATAGTGAGGTAGATATGTGGGGGCGTGTTAGAACGAGCCGTTTTAGGTAGGCGTGGTTGACTCTTAACTTTTATAAAGAATATCTCTTTGGATTTGAGACTTTAGTCTTTGCAACTTTACAGATCTTCTTTATGCACCAAGAGCTTGTAACACTCCAAAGAGAAAGGAAAATTTGAAATTGCATCATATGACCCCTTTAAGGATGGATCAGTATGATTGACAGGTTGACTAGTCAACCAATTAGTTAGATGTCAATGAACAAATTTGTCTATTTTTTTTACTTCATATTTTTAACAGCAATGCTTGTAAACATACACAACTGTTCAAAAGTTATATACATTTTTGTATTTATTGGAAAGAAGTTCATACTTTTCAGCAAGAATGCAAGAGTAAAGACGTTTATAACGTTACTAAAGATTTCCACTTCAAATAAATGCTGTTTTTGAACTTTCTATTAGAGATGCACCGATTGTAATTTTCTTGGCCAATTCCGATTTTCGATTTTTTTGTTAGTGTGATCTGCCGATTTTCTTTCTAAGAACTATAATTGACAGCATATACAAACAAAAATCTAATTTTCTTCAACGCAAAGTTTTATTTTCATAAAAAAACACAAGTAAAATGTCAGTAATAAAATAAGAACAAATAAAAAATGTTGCAAACAACAGCACAAATAAATGCAATAGAATAAAGAGAGCTATGAAACTAAGTTTTTATTCAGTTAAGAAATCCTACAGAAATTAAAGTAATCAAATGTAAAATAACACATCCAGTGTTATTTTACATTTGATTACTATAATTTCTGTAGTCTTCATTGTAAAAATTTAATACAGATAAATGCTTACAATTAAAGTTATAAAAACATATTCAGTCAAGAGCAGAAAATGATTTTCTCTGTCTTTTGTTCTTTGATTAACATGACAGACAGCAGCAGGTATATTGGACTGCGGTCCCTTTAAGAGTTTATCCACAGACCCAATATACTGTTACACAACATGCGTTCTCTTTCTCAACTATTTAACGTTCCAAAACTGACTGTGTTTAACTGGATACTTGCCAAGACGGGAATTTTGACAATTTTGTATGCATTTGAACGTTTTAGCGCAGTTAGCCACTCATTTAGGTATTTGTGGCTCACAAGCTGTTTGAGACTGAGCACGGCTTGTGCGCTCCACTAATATAGATCAGTGGTGGTGCGCGCATGTTTGGTGTAAGCGCGAAACCTGCGGGAATGACTTAATGCGCAATACAAGCACTATTTAACCGGAGCGAATGAGACGTGTTTGAGAGAGAAGGGGTTGTCGGAGAGATGAGAGCAAGAATGCGCGGCTGATGTTATTGCCTGTGGCGCTGGTAACAAAACGGATCGGCTCAGAATCAGAAAGAAGTGAGACTGATCGGCCGATTCCGATCCCTGGCCGATCGATCGGTGCATCTCTACTTTTTATTACTTAAAGAATCCTGGAAAAAAAAGTATCACTATTTTCACAAAAATATAACTATTTTCAACATTGATAATAATCAGAAATATTTCTTGAGCAGCAAATCAACATATTAGAATGATTTCCTGTGACACTAAAGATTCACTGGAGTAATGATGCTGAAAATTCAGCTTTGTATCACAGAAATTAATTACATTTTTACAGATATTCAAAAAGAAACCAGTTATACTAATTTGCAATAATATTTCACAAAATTACAGTTTTTACTGCATGAAATAAATGCAAAAACAAAAATCTTACTTTAGAATAGAATTGCATTTCGGAGAAGAGCCTAACTAGAAAAATATATGCACTATAGAAAATTCCAGGCTGGAAACCCATTTAAAATCCCCTGATATTTCCTGGTTTTCAGTGACTGGCTCTTTAATCACTAGGCCACACCACTTTTTGGTTGTAGCTGTGACAGAGGCGCGGGCCGTAGCCTCATGCACACACAGCTGCAGCCGCTGTCTCATCATCATCATCATGCCCACTGTCATTACATTACTAATGGCTGAAGAAATTGCAGCCTTGGTGGCAGACAAACCACTATAGGGGGTATTTATAGAGCGGGGGACCAGGAGGAGGACAACAGCAACCCCTTTTTTAACTGGTGCGCAAACAGCATGGCGTTTCCTCACTGATATCGTTCAGTTCATTCATATATGCGAGTCATAGGACAATAAATACTTTACTATTTAGATTTCGGCAATAGCAGCAGCCAAAAAATATAGAAAAAATAAGCCAAGTTTTGACATGTTGATATGAGGAATTTGGTCTCATATGGATCTGTTGTGTTCCTCTGCTCCAGCGTTCTTCCTGAAATAAGAGCTTGGAGACTTTCATTCCGTTCCTGCTCATCAAACTGCAAAACACTGCAAAAAACATTCTCTGGGCAGTTTGAATTTACAATTTGTGATGGTGAATTATTCAAACATAAGCAAAAACAAAAACTGTTGCGACTCATTGTCAAGACCCATGGATACAGACCTGCTTTATTCATGGTTGCATCATTGTAACTCATCAAATCTGAGTCAACATGCATCCAAAAACTAAATGCGTGCATACAGAATTTCTCTTTCTTCTTGTTTTCCAGTACAAATATCTAAACATTCATAAATCAAGACAAAAGGCTTGCTTTCTGAAAAATACATATTAAAAAAAATAATGTATGCTTAAAATAAGAAGAAAAAAAATCTGCCAATGGGGTTAGAAAAAAATAATCTTAATTAAATAATCTTAATGAATAAAATAATCTTCTCAAACAGAAAAAGAAAAATTAAAAAAAAAATTCATACCCCACTGGCAGATATTTTACCTTGTTTTAAGCAAAAACTTGCTTAATTTTGATAGATATTAGACTTGCTGTCTGAAACTTTAAGTCAATTTGCTTCTCATGTAAATATATCTGAAATCTCAAATATATGTATCTAATAATACATTTATCTAATATTTATCTATAAGAATGTTTACATATTTGTACTGAAATTTGCTAATTGTATTGTGATATTAGCTACTAATACATTTATTAAGTTATTTTAAATCTAATTTCCATCAAAATCCACAAATCCACTGTAGAAATGATTTTCTTGCTTACTATTTTTGTACAAATATCTACAAATTCTTAAATCAATATACATTTACTTGAAATGACATAAGACATTAAGTCTTGTTTTCTGAAAAATTTATAAAAATTAAGTGTGTTTATGCTTAAAACAACAAAAAATATCTGCCAATGGGGTTAGAAAAAATAATCTTAATTCAAGGGGAAATTTTTTATTTTTCTTACACAAGATATTTGTTCTTGTTTTAAGCAAAAACTCGCTTAATTTTGATGGATATTAAGTCTTGTTTTCTGGAAGTCATTTTGCTTTTCAAGTAAATGTATCTAAATGTAAACATACTGTATAAGAATGTTTTTGTACTGGAAAACAAGACAATATTAAAGAAGAACAATATTTTCCCCTTGTGCGGATCAGAATAACCAATTTCAGTCACACAAAGCTATTCTGTGGCACCTGAACACTTTGAATACGGTGTCATGTTCACTGCAGTTGTAAGAAAAATAGCTAAATATTCCAAATTTGTGTTCAATTGAAAAAAAAGTATCTAGAAAGAGAAGAGTGAGTGATTTAAGACAGAATTTTCATTTTTGGCGTTTTGGAGGACCTATTCCTAGAAATGTACTCACCATCTCATAAGCGGTGACCACTTTCTTCAGCACTTCAGGCAGCAGGCCCTGGGCCTCCATGGTGGGGTACTGATCTTTGAGGTTAAACAGCAAAACCAGGCTGCTGTCCGGCCCGACGAGGCGTGGGGACAGCGCTAGTATACACTGCTTCAGGTTGGCCACCGCAGACAGACCGCAAAGCTCTTTAAACGGCACAATGGCATTCTGTGAAGGACATGTAGGTCAAAGAGTGAGCGTGCACATAAATGTTCTGCAGCACCGAACACATTGTTTTGTTTATGATAATATCTACCACCAAATGTTGGGCTACACGGTTAATCAAAATGAAAGCGAAATTGCAATATGTCTTTGATTTAATAAATATCTATATGTGCTGTGTGCTTCAGAGTGAAGCATGGCACTGTGTTCTTTTACACACGAGCTGCTCATTATCTGACGGTGTTTGCATCTTCCTATACTTGAAATTAGAAGAGTTTATCAACAAAACAGAAACCCTGTGGTCTTCCGTCAAAAGGATTTCAAAGGTTTGACGTTTGAAAAATTAAGAAATTAATACAGCCATAAATATAAACAATTGTATAAACATAAATATAAGCAATTTTACAGTTGTAATTTAAAATTAAATTATTAAATTATTTGTTACATTTTGTTATATTATTAAATTATGATATTATTTTATATTATTATGTGGTGTTCCATCAAAAATATTTTTCAAAAGTTTGACGTTTGAAAATTTAAGAAATACAATGTTTCTTACATACTTGATTTTTTTCCAGTGAAATATTACAAATTTAATATTTCTTATTTTACTTTATTTAAATTTTTTTAAATATTTTATTTAGTAGAAGTAGCAGCCATAATAATAATAATAATAATTATTATTATTATTATTATTATTATACTTTTTCATAATTTTAATTTTAATAATGTTTTGTTTTTCCTCAAATTTAAGTTATTTCAATAATTTTCACTAGGTTTCCTATTATTTTATAGTCATATTGATATATAATAACAGAATTTTGGCCAAATTGTGCAGCAACTAAAAGAAGCACAACAAACCTGGATGCTTTACTTTTTAAATGTTTTTCTATGCATTTAAATTGCATGGAAATTTATACTATAAAAGTTGCAATTTGTTTTTTTCCCCCAAATAAAGCAGCCCTAACTAAATATATTTTAAAAATGCTATTACAAAGTACAATAGTTGCTGGCTACTATTATGTTTGGAATGGAATACTAACATACTGCATACTGTGCGTATAATTTGCTAAAATATTATATATATATTTTTTTTTTACATGAGCTTATCAGATATATAATCTTAAAAATACATACAATATTTTGCACATTTAAACTCTCACAGTCCAATTAATGTATATTTTTTTTAATCAAGGGCTTAACATCAATAATAATAATAATATCACTTACAGTTTATTGGAAATGTTGAGATCATTGCATTATGTGATACAGTATGCATACTGCATGCTACACCTAATATACTGTATATGCATGTACATGTAACACGCAGCAGAAATAGCAAGAGCATTAGCATGCTATTCTGAACATAATTGTGGGAGGTGACGAGAAAACAAAAGCCAAGCCAATGGCAGCAATGTGCTGACTTCCCCACAGTGAACGTCCACAAACAAGAAATGCGATAGGAAGTGGTTTTTGTGAGTGTTTCTTCTACAAATGCACTGCTCTGAATGTGGGAGGAAGATGCCATTTTTCTTGTGAAGGCTCCTCTCGTGAGTTTAAGACACAAGCAACAGCAATATTTAACAGAGACACATATAACTACTGAACGCAGCAGAAGCGTCACAGCCTCAGAGCCTGGAATTGTTTCCACAGGAAGAATGCAATGTAAACAGAACTACTAAAATACTGTTATGAATAGAATAGCTTACGCTGAAATAAAGCAAACACCAAAGCAGGAGGACTATGTATACTGCTCCATTCTCTGATCTAAAACCTTTAAATGTAAAATAACTGAGGCATTAGGGATGTGAGTTATATTAATATATTCATGATGTTTTTGCTAGCAATATACTGTAAAACTAAACATTGTGAATTTCCCCCCCAAAAATTGGAATGCTTTCTGTTAATCAATTCAAACTGTTAATTTAAATGAACCGATTCTTGAGCCGATATACTTAATTTACCATTGGTCGTAAACCTTTTATTAGCTGTATGCGATTTAGTCAAAAATATTGAGAAATCATTTCTTTTAGCTTTCCAGCCCTACAAAGCATTAATATAAAGAAGCTGCACTGAAATATTCTTTTGATCATCACTGATCCTGAAGTATGAATCAAGGTCATTCTGACAAGATTGCTATATTCATTCTAAAGGCAACCGCCCAAAAACCAACGAACAAAAACAAATTGAAACACCATCTGCGGTATAATCTTAAGAAGAAGAGAAAAAAAACTGTTTCCTGACTTCAAAATCTGCTCAGTGCCTCTTGTTATAGTAGTGCCAACCCCTTTTATCCATGAGACGTTCTCCTACCTGTAGCCTATGTATGAGTATATTTTCAGTTCTTGTGTCTAAAAAAGGGTCTGTGGTCAATCTTCAAGGTGTTTTTTGTACCAGTTCAACAAGTTGCAACATCGAGGAACTGCAGCTGATTAAAATCAGCATTTTTGTTTATCAGTGCCAGAGAGGTTTCAGTTCAAGTGCTCCTGGCCTTGCGAGAAGAAACGTCCTGTAAGCTGTGCTTCCTTCTCAGGGTCGACTTTTTGAAGTTTGATTTGAGAAAACTTTCTCATGCTACGAAAAGAAGACTTTTGTCACACTGAAATACAGTTGGGCAAGCTGTCTTGGCAAGCTCCAAACTAAACATTTCCTGATTCAAGATATTTGCATAACTTGAATGGGGTGAATCTCACAAAACCTGTCCATGTCATATGTCACCTAAAAATCTAAAGAAAGAAATATGACATTATATTTTTCCTAATCAACCCACAAATAAGACTCATCATGACCATAATGCAAAATGATTTTACAGTTTGTATGACACCAATGACTGGTATCATGTTTTTAATAAAATTATTTATTATTAATTTAATTGAAGACTATATGTATATATAGTAAGTGAAATTGATTTTCTGATTTGTTTTTGCTTTCTTTTTTTTTGTTTTGTTATTATGCCAAATATGTTATTTGGTCAAAATATATTTTTTAAATATCTCATTTATTTATTCTTAGATTTTGGGGAGAAATATCAACTAGAATTGATTTTACAATAGTCACCTTGATCTTTGCATTCACACTGAGCCTTTATGGCATTCATGTACAAAACAAGTCACGACTTTGTTTCTCATTGAGGTAAGCGTTATCTCACCTGCATGTTCTCTCTGAGATCAGTGGCCTCCCGAAGTGGCTGTGCAGCAGATTTAAAGACTTCATCTATAGTCTTGATGAGAAGTATCCTCATGGTGGCGTACTCCCGACCCTTTTTACCCTTGCGCACCGAAAGCCCCCTTTTGTGAGGTTTACCCCCACCACGACGGTTAGTAATGGCCACATGGACGAAGAGCCAGGCGTGTGGAAGGACTTCGCCCGTCAGCGACTGCAGGGGAATGTGGCGGAAACCTGGCTGAATGCATTCAAATGGAATTGTGTGCTGACCGATAAACTCATCCCCAATGTAGTCGTCATCCAGAACAACAAAGCGCACCATTGCCAGTTCCGGAAGGTTAATCTGAAACTCGAAACTTTCGTCAAAGATGGGGTTGTCGCCATTCTGATGGATCGTTTTAGTCCTTTGTTCTGCACAATCCGCAGGGATGCCATGAATTTCAATATAAACGTATGGATCTACCACATCGCCTTTGGCGCCTGAGCCCTTGGGTTTAGGCAAATTTTGTCCGCTAATGATCTTTATGTGAAGGAGTTGTGGAGACACTCCCGGAACAGAGTCTTTAGTATTGGCACTGAAATAAGACACCTGCTCCCTCATGATCGCTGGGCGTAAAACATACCCACAGTTCCCGTTTTGTCTAAACCAGCCAATGTTGAGGTCCATCATGAGACCCGGTGTTTGATAGTTCATTGCTACTATTTGACAGCCGCATTTCCAAAAGTCCTGCGGGTTCATGTTGCTAGAATCAATTCGCATTGGACTTGGGTAAACCCTTGCTAGAAACTTCTTGTTGTAGTTAACAAACTCACCAGGGTGGTCAGTGGCACACCGACTGGCAAATACCTCATTGAAGGAGCAGAGCTCCCAGTGCTTCTGGTTCTGGAAAGCTGTCTTGAAATCCTTAAACCGAACAGACTTACATAAGGTTACCAAGTCGGACAGATCCTTGGAAAGCTGGAACTTTTTGGGTTGAACAACCGTCTGCTGCTCGCCACCCTCATTGTTCATCCGTTGAGACATTTCCGCACCCTCGTCCTCATCCGTCACCTCGCCTTCGGAGCCGGTGCAGTTGCTCGCAAGTTTCTTTCCTTTCAGAAGAATCTTTCCCTTTAGGTCCGAAGGGGACGGAAGGTAGCTGTCCTCAAGGTTGGGAGGATCCGCGTGGATTTTGTCTCCGAGTATTTTCTTCAGGTGCTGAAACATTACCTTCTGTTGCTTCAAGGAACAGTGGTTCTCCAAGCACAGGATCAGAGGAAATTCCGAGGCTACGAAAGCGTATTTGTTGATGATGTCAATGACGCTGCGGAAGACAATATGTGAGGTCATCGTATGGCCCGTGTAAATGACCGGTTCATTATCCGGCCCATCCCATACATCAAGTTCCACGCTCCTGCAGCCCATCTTCAGGGCACGGATGTAGCCCGTAATGTCTGACGGACCCCTGAACTGGTCCTCAATCAGGTAGGTATTGTGGGAAGAGTTTATGTAATAGTGAGAAAGGGGTTGGTTCATGTCTTGGCATACTATTTTTTGTTCAGGATCAAAGATGTGGCAGTCTGCTGACATGAGGTAATTGATAAACCCATCCAGGGAGAGCCATCCCTTGTGTTGCCCCTCCTTCGAAGGTTCATACTTCTGAATAATTTCCACGCTGATGTCTTCGCTCACCTTGGCCATGCCCTGCTCTGCCTCCAAAAAGATCATCAGGTCCTTGGTGTCAAGAAATTCCTTGTTGCTTGAGAACTGCACCAACAAAAAATAGATTTCTGGTCTTGTGCAAAGGTCGTGAAAGACTTCAATGAACTCCTCCTTAGTCACGTCAGAACCGATTTTATCTTTCGCTTTGTGCAACTCTTTGAACTTCAGCTCTATCTTGACATTTTTCAGCCCAGGACTTAACTTCTTGATCAGCTGCACGGCCGAACAAAGACTAATGCATTTTCCACCAATGACATCGGCTTCGTCGAAGAGGTCGCCCAGCCAGGACGCACGCATGTTGTCCTGACTGCTCTGGATCATGTTAAGAGTGTGTTTTCCATATGATATTAAGTACCTGAGTCCAGTCACCCATATATTTGCTACATCGGCTGAATTTGCCACTAAATCAAGTGATTCATAGTTCTCCCCATAGATTATAGAGAACGCACAATCCTCGGAAATCTGATCCGAATTTCCATTGGTCCTGAAGGTGTCCGTGTTTTTACCAGTTCGCACCTCTTTAATTGATTTTACATCAATCTTGGCCTTGTCCGACTCTTTTTTGGATGGCTCCCATCGCAAAGACTGCATGTCGGCATCTAGGAGGAAGTAACGGTGGTAGACTCTGGAGTTGGAGCGTACTTTCCTTAGTTCAGACCCGTCCACCATTGAATTAATACAGTCACTTGCACTGCTGATCTTCTTCTCTGTTGGCATGCTACTGAATGACACCGTCTTTTTCCTTTCCTTGCACCGCCTGGAACCATCCTGGAAAATAAAGCAATTTATCATCAGTATTGACTTGCTTGACAACGATGAACACATTTATGTAGAGGCATTACATTTTGACTTTCAACAATAATGTTTCAACCAAACTTTTAGAAAACAAGCTAAATTATAAAAAACAAACTGTATAAACTTTAAATTTGATTATTTATTATTTTATACTAATTTCATGAGGTTACTTAAATTTATTTTTAAGTGTTTATCAAATATTTTGATAAACATTATTTTGTTAACCTAAATTGTTGATTAGACACATGTGAGGTTTATAACTCGTTTCGATAAAAATTCACATGGATAGCCTATAGATTTACATCAGTGCACATTTGCATATTTATTAAGCACATAATTTGCATAATTAAGATGTGCATTACAGTAATTTCATGTTGACTTTAAAATATAAACTACTGAATCAGCATATTCAAATATGTTAAAGGAGTAACATAAAATGGGTAAAATATGGATGACAATACAAACTAGAGTTTTCCTGTTGCATCATCTCTGTTGGTGTGCGCTGTAATCACTGCTGGTCTTGTGACCGAAAAAGAGCATCAATGTGTCCTTTACTTTTATACCACCCTGAGCCTACAGGCAGGAACAGAATGAGCTAAACCAGGCTTAATTAAGAAAATAATTACAACCATTTCATCATGAGAGAGAAGTTAAGTCTTCACTGGGGTGTTTATGGCCTAAGAAAAATGCAATATAAGTTTAAATGTTCTTGGCACTATTTCTATCACAATATCTGTTTTTGCCCGTTTATTAAACAAACACACTGCATTAGGACATACAGTAAAAAAAAGAATGCATGCAGAGTTTAAATTACATTCCGTACTGCCAAGTTCTTTCAGACTTGATAAACTCATAACATTGCTGACAAATATACTAGGGATGCACCGATATGAAAATTTTGGCCGATACCGATAACCGATTATTCTTTATTTTTGAAAGCCGATAACCGATATGTTGGCCGATAACTCTATATCCAAATTGTTATATACTTTTTGAGAGCCTGATTACATCTCATCATTAAAAGCCACATCCCAAACACTTCAACATAAGCAGCCTAGTTTGAACGGTGTACGTTTTAAGAACAATTGGATCAACAATCTGCAAACAAAGAGATGAAAATGAACAAAACAACAGCTTTGATGTGGCAGTACACAAAATCCAGTTAACAACCACTGCATAGTCCCCACTCTAAATTTTTTTCAATAATCCATTATCGCTAGATGTACATAACAATATGGAATAAAATATAGTTACCACTGCAGTTTCTTTGCAACTTTAATCATTACCATTATGCAAATAATGTTTACATTGTTAGTGGTATTTTTCAACATCATAGGCAAAACACAAAATACAATATGTCATCACCATGCAAATATCACTTTATTACATGCATATATCTGTATTTTGCGAAAAACACTTATTTATAGTGGATAATTGCAATTACATAAAAGTATTTTTAGTGAGAAAGAACACAAAAAAGTGCCAAATGCCTAAAAAACTTGCTTAACATCGTTTGTTTCCAAAAGAATCAGCAGTATGTAATCCTGTAAAACAAAACCTGCACACCTAAGCTGTATAAAGTGAATAAAGCTGAATAAATTATCTACAAACAGCCATTCATGCTTCACGTGGTTATTTAAATCCCAGAAGACTTCCATAATCTGACTTATTTCCAGGTAAAAAAAAAAAAAGATGACCAATGAGGAAAAATTAAGGTTTTATCTATTTGAAATTGACTGGATCATAAAAATTGGACATTGCATACCACAACGGAGTCAGATAAGTCAAATATTAATAAATAAAATAACAACATAATAAATATATACTGATGTAGTTTATGCACAAAATAATACTGAGAAGGTTTAGGTCTTTAAGCATGTGTAATGCTCAGAATACGCCAAATAATATTTGGTTGAGCAGAAACTGTAGAGTTTGCTCCGGGGGACCATGACCCCAAGAGACACGGAGACACGACACTGACAGATTTGTCAACAAACACTGTCCCATGGTAACCTCATGTCCCTTGAGAGGTCAGGCCAAAATCTGGCCCCCATCCATCCGACCTTCTCTCAATATGATGCCGCGCAGGTGCTGGAGCTGCAGCACTTACTGAGAGTAATGGCCCAAGCGAATGTCAATGGCTTTGGTCCACTGGAAATTTATTATAGCTGGGTCAAAGGAAATGTGCCTTCCTGTTGGAAACAACTGAGCTTTGGAGGTTAAACTAATTCTGGTTGGAGGGAATAAACCCACAGTAATCATTAGGGCTGCCCTCTAATAGTCGACTAACATTTAGTTGGCGAGAAGAGGCTTGGCCGATCAATTTTATTAGTCCCTTAGTCGCAGAAAAAATAAAAAAGTGAGGTCAGGTCACACAGTCCGTGACGGACAGATCGTTAACTGCTGGATTTTGTAATGTTTGTAATCCATCATTAATCGACCTCAGATATGGCTTATCATCTGAAATATGTAAGTAGTAGCAACTTTACATGGCCACTCAATCTAATGTTAACCTAGAAAAATGTGTCGCGCGCTCACAGCATGACAGATGGTGGCGCCGGTGCGGTCACTTGCTCTTAAAAAACTGTCATTTTGGTCATACGGATAAGAGTAATACATCTTTTGAATCTGTAAAGCCTCTACGCTTATTTGTGTGCACTCTTGTGTGTGCTTTTGTAAAATAATGAAAGCAAACACGACACGCTTTCTGCCGTCTCTGTCTGTGAACTTGAGCACGAAACTCAGTGTATACTTGCCTTACAGACATGAAAAATATATCTATAGAGAGTGAAATGTCTACTTTCAAATTAGTGTGCTTGGCGGTATGCCGGTGTTTTATTTTTGTTATGATATGAATTTTTAAAATACCGCAATACCGTATGTCGCTTAAACAACGTTTGGAACGCGACACTGTTGCACTGTGGTGAGGGAACAGCTGTAT
>NW_015505329.1:574659-575488 GCF_001515645.1 Sinocyclocheilus grahami
AATTCTAAGTCAATATACTGCAGTATTTCCTCTCTCAATCAGTAGAAAATATGGTTAGCACCCGGTCATGCATGAAAAAAAATACCGTCATGTACCGTGAAATCGGTATAATTTTGGAAAATACCGTGATATAAATTTTTGGTCATACCGCCCAGCACTATTTCAAATGAAACAATTCAAAAACTAATATTCTCAGATTATGTAATCCGTATGAAACTTGCATGCAGGCACATCCACTACTGTGGAGATGACGAGTCAGTGTCACCGAATTCATCTCTTAAGCCGAAAACACTAGTTTATCAATAGATTATTAAAATATTAATGTAGTTTAATCTTACTGTTTTTCCCTGACACATTCATCATTACTTCTGCCGGTGTGCTGTGGCAAGCTTTATGCGTGCGCTTGAGCTCTTATTAGGCTAAGGCTATGTAGGCAATTAAAGGCTCATTAGCATGATTTAAATGTTTTATTAATAAAAGTCGACTAATGCTTAAAATGAACGACTACTAGTCGACTAGAAATATCTTTAGTCAAGGGCAGCCCTAGTAATCATAAAACATCAATGTCATTACTGAAAAAATTGCTTTCTAAAATCCTTTCCAAATGCAATATTTTTCAAATAATTTTAATAATTTTATTTATTATTTTAATATATTTATATACATTATTTTGAAAACCATAATTTCAAAAGTGGATTATTGCATTTAAATAAAAGTATATTTATAGTCTACATTTCCCAATGCAATATTAATTTAAATATACACATATATACACGGATTTAAATTACTATTATTATTATTGTTGTTATATATATATATATATATATAT
>NW_015505329.1:575794-581755 GCF_001515645.1 Sinocyclocheilus grahami
TATAAATATATATATATATATTTACTTTTTGCATCCTACGATCTGGTTCAATTCACTTACACCACTCAAAGTGCCAGAAAACCAGCGTTTACTAACAATCAGTCAGCCATTTTAGCGAATATTTAGTCAGAAAATCAATGTATATGTAGTTAATTATCCAGCAAAAAAAGTGTGTTTTCTGCTAGACTTGACAGGGTATTGTGTGAGGGCCTGGAGGCCTGGAAAAACAGCGGTCAACTGTTACATAATGTACATTCTTCAAGTCTTATGAAAAACACTGACGTTTTTGAAAAATTAGTCGAAATATTATCTTACGCATTAATACCCTCTGCTCATGCTGAATGACTGACATGTCCAGGAAATGACTAACTAGGAAAAATAATAATTTTTTAGGCAGTGACAAAAATAACATGTCACACATGACAGCACCGCTGACCACATCTACAACCAATAACAGCCTTTGGCAAGATCAATCGTGAGAAACAGACCACCATCAGATGTTAGAGTCGCTTCAGGTCCTCTTCAAACAGCACTCAGCTCAGAACTAAGAATATCTTATCCACATTTTATAGTTTTTTTTCCCGTTTGTTGAAATTCACTTCAGTTAGGTCAAGTCAAAGACTATATAAGGTACCCTAACATTCAAACGTTTGCGGTTGGTATGATTTTTAAATGATTTTTTTTTTACTTTTATGCTCACCAAGGCTGCATTTATTTGATGAAAAGTACAATAAAAATAGTTATATTGTGAAATATTATTATAATTCAAAACAACTGTTTTCTATGTGAATATCTGTTAAAATGTAATTTATTCCTGTGATCAAAGCTGAATTTTCAGCATCACTACTCCAGTCTTCAGTGTCACAGGATCCTTCAAAAATCATTCTATGTCTTCACTGTCAATTTTGATTAATTTAATGCATCTTTGCTGAATAAATCAATAAAAATCTTACTGACCCCAAACTTTTGAACAGTATATCACATACACTTTTCACTTGGGCCAGTAAACAACCACTCAGAATAAATAATATAGTATTAATCTAGCTGAATTTTATCGGCTAGTCACATGGCATTTGGCTGGCACTTGCCAACTGTTTGACAGGCCTACAAAATTCCCCTTTCCAAGCAGCACTGAAAGTGAAAGCAGTGTAAACAAACAGGACTAATGTAATAGCTTAGATTGAGAACATGAAGGAATCTCCCTGACTAACCACCTACTGTAGTTTTACCTAAACGTTCACTGGAAAAGCCGAACCGCATGACTAAACATAATCCGCCTGATCTGGGGGAAAATGCGTTAGGTCCTGTCTGGGAAGAGGTTTGACACGCGGTGACCTTTAGTTGTAGCCACACGCAGGGGAGGTTTCTGTCGTCCAGGCGGAGTGTCCTTCCAGAGGATTTCCTTACGGCGAGTAAGGGACACCCTCACATCCCCGGGCTAGAAAAACAATGCAGTAAAACCCCCTCAGTGTTCAAACAGCCGTTTTATTATTTCCGTTAAAAAGTCTATTTCTGGCCAGTTACATAATGAGCTCTTTTCAGGCCTGCTGGGATCAGGTCAGCCGTTTCATTGTTTTAATGCACACAATTGGACTATGGTTCGCATGAAAGCCGACGTTCAAATGACATTATCATAATAAAGATTTAGGTTTGAGTACTCAAGAATTCTGTGATTTGAAATAAGTATCATTTAAAGGGGTCCTATTATGCTCTTTTACAAAGTCTTGATTTTGTTTTGGGGGTGTACTAGAACAGGCTCTCATACTAGGTTGCTCGAAAAACACATTATTTTTCACATATTTTACATTATTACAACACCTCTCTCCCCAGTCTGGCATGAACGGCTCGAATAGTGCCTGTATCAAATGAAGGCCCGCCTTCTGAAATACGAAATGTGTTAATAAGACCCCTTTAAATACTTTAATTCGTGTGAATTTAATAGTATCATATTAATATTATTCCTCAAACTCAGGGTTGTTATTTTTAAGACCTTTTGGGCTATTTTGCTTCTAATTTGTCTTTGTTCATCCAAAATACACAATTAATAATAATTATGTAGATTTCAATTACAGTACATATGCTTAAAGACTGTTTTCAGAAATCTCCACTTCACTCTAATCTCACTTTATGGTTTTATTTATCTATATTCTGAAGGTTTTTACAGAGGGGTTTGTTCTTTTATATAGCATGTCATTACTAAAAAAGTTTGTGATTTATTTTCTGATTTATAGAATGATAAAAAAAAAGAAATCCAAAACCCTAAAATCCTTTAGCTCTAATATGTCAACAAAATGAAACAAGAAATTTGAACCCGGCTTTACATCCAATATTCAGATTTCTGTTCTGGTAATATAATCTGGTATGCAAATTAGTGTCATATTTAATTAGATAAAGCATTATTTGCATAAGTAAACATATTTCAGAAAACTTGTACAAATCAATTGTCTTAATGCACTGTGATTAATAAACTGGGGAAAGTATGATGATATCAGTTTATTTACTAAAATATTTACCCTATTCACCTGTAATTTCTGGCATTAAAAAAGTACAACTCTTTTATATTATTCTCTTATTAACCGTGCAATAAAATATTAACATTTAAAACAGCATCAAACAAACAGTTCAGTTACTTTAACGAAAACAAAAACTTTAATGGAAAAAGCAACAACAAGGGAATTTGTGATCATAATTCAATTAAGCGTTTCAAACCACGTTACAAATAAATAAATGATGCACAAGCAGCTTGTTGTCGCTCTTTTGGCTGCCAGCTCCTCAGTTGCTCGAAACACATGCGACTGAAAGTTTTGGAGCGATAAAAGCGCACACGTTAATTGAGGGATTAAAGAGAACGAGGGACAAAGTCATTAAGATAATCCAACAGAGGGATTTCCAGTGTATTTTTGTCTCAAAATTTCCTCTGTGTTTGACTGATAAGGGACCATTCCGCATTCCCACCTGATTATAAGTCCCTAATGGACTGAAAGCCTTTTTTCTGGCTAACTGCACCGTTGTGAACTGTACGTCCCTCGCAGATATCCACCGGGGAGACACTATTTATCCGCTAGTCTTCAATATGTCACTTTTTGTGATTACATTGCTGTACAGATTGTAGTGCTTTATTGAGAAAAGGGGCTGACATCTGCTGGATTCTAATACACTTCACGCATTAATAGCACCACAACATCCAGGTAATATCGCTTTAAAAGCCTCTCCAGCAATTTGGGCATGAAATACAGTGACCCTAAGACACCTAAGCCACAATTAAATATGCATTAGATAACAGAATGGAAAAATAAAGCAGCATGAGAAAACAAACGCTGCACAAGCTTTTCTCAGTACCTACTTCACTTTTTTTGCAACCGGCTACATGCAAGACATATGTCAGTGCGGAATAAACTGTAAAACATCTACAGCTCTGTACCAAAGCCAAGTGAGCTGCCTAAGTAGATATTAACATTTGAACGCATTGGATATTTGGCATTTTTAAAAAAGTTTTTCCTGTTTAGATGATGTGTCAGAAGTGATTTTTTTTTACATCACTGAGCTCCCATTCTCTGCCTTTATTGTCTCGGTTTCTATAATAAATAATAAATTCATAATAAATTATTAGACGGAAACAAAATTTCCGCGTTTTATTATTCCGCAAAATTATTAGCGTTTGCTTCTCTATTATGAGTAAAAATAAAGGTAAATGCTACAATACCTTCATCGGTCATCGGCATTCGGCAAATACACATTTATATTAGGGGAGCACAATTAATCGAATTTCTAATTGTGATTACAATTATTGATGCCACAATTACGTAATCGTTCAAAAGCGGCAATTAATTGTTCTAAGTCCACTTATGTTATTCTGCGTTACAGAATCAAGAAGTTATCTAAATAAATCTATTTTATCAAGTTCAAATTATTTTTTTATTTTTTATTTCCAATATAGTAAACATTGTATAAAATAAATATACATTTAATTTCAGATATATTTATGCATGTGTTATTACTGTCTTTAAATTAATCTGTGTGAGTATTTATTTATTTATTTGCCAGTCTGCTGTCTAGAATATCAGCATCAGCCATCACAAAAATCAATATCAGTCAACCGCAAGTTTTAAAGTATCACTTCTGAGGGGACTTCACAACAGAGATCTCAAATGAACTACATCTGAGGATGCAAACTTTCCAAAGTTGTGCTTTCTCAGCTTAAAGGATCTTCAGCCAGTCACTACGGGACACGTCCAGTGAATCATGATCTGGCTTTAACCTCCTACGCACACCGCAAAGCAGCGGGTTCTTCTCAAGACGCTCATAAAACATGTGAAGTGTTCCTCTCAGCTCAATAATTGCGGCATGGATTGCTAATTAAGTCCTGCATTACAGAGTAAAGAACTGACAGGGTGGCTATTGCACTTCTATCACGGCTGTCCCTTTTCGCACACAAGCGCTTTCCCTGTGAAGAAAGCGTCCAATTAAAGTGTTCTCTGATGAATATGAAAATCAAATCCAAATGCACCATGCTGGGCGGCTCTTCTTTATCCTCTGAACTGACACAGGCTTTTAAAATGTATGCTGAATAAGAATATGTCTATTTAATCAGTGTAAAGAAACGTTTAGGGGTGACTCTGACAAAACCCGTCAAGAACGTGTCATTTTCCACCCCAAGAATATATGTTTTGCATTAAAAATTAAGCTTTTTTAACTAACATTTAAGTGCAATTATTTTTATGACAACGTAAAAAAAAAAAAACATTTTTAACATTTAAATTGTATGTTTATACAAAGTATTTATACATCATGGTAATATTTGTTGTAGTGCCTAAGAAAGAAAGATAGAAAGAAAGTAATACTTTTATTCAGTAAGGATGCATTAAATTGATCAAAAGTGACAGTAAAGTCTTTTAAGATGTCACAAAATATTTCTATTTCAAATCAATGCTGTTCTTCTGAACATTCCATATTTATAAAATAATCTTGAAAAAAATGCAAGAAAACATTACTTAAATTTAAATAATATAATATTAATGCAATATTTGTTTTACTGTGTTAAATTTAAGCTGTTATACATAAAAACATTGTATTTCTTTTTATTATAATGCAATAAAGAATCTAATAAGAAATCATTGAGAATATATATATATATATATATATATATATATATATATATATTGGGCGGCTCTTCTTTATCCTCTGAACTGACACAGGCTTTTAAAATGTATGCTGAATAAGAATATGTCTATTTAATCAGTGTAAAGAAACGTTTAGGGGTGACTCTGACAAAACCCGTCAAGAACGTGTCATTTTCCACCCCAAGAATATATGTTTTGCATTAAAAATTAAGCTTTTTTAACTAACATTTAAGTGCAATTATTTTTATGACAACGTAAAAAAATTAAACATTTTTAACATTTAAATTGTATGTTTATACAAAGTATTTATACATCATGGTAATATTTGTTGTAGTGCCTAAGAAAGAAAGATAGAAAGAAAGTAATACTTTTATTCAGTAAGGATGCATTAAATTGATCAAAAGTGACAGTAAAGTCTTTTAAGATGTCACAAAATATTTCTATTTCAAATCAATGCTGTTCTTCTGAACATTCCATATTTATAAAATAATCTTGAAAAAAATGCAAGAAAACATTACTTAAATTTAAATAATATAATATTAATGCAATATTTGTTTTACTGTGTTAAATTTAAGCTGTTATACATAAAAACATTGTATTTCTTTTTATTATAATGCAATAAAGAATCTAATAAGAAATCATTGAGAATATATATATATATATATATATATATATATATATATATATATATATATATATATATACTTTTTTTTTATTTTATTATTTTACTAAATGTAAAACGAAACAAAAAAACAAAATACTGATATTCACTATGGAAATTATTAGTATGACTTTTTAAGGTTTCATTGACTTCTATGACGTTTACAGGCCTGGAACTCAC
>NW_015505329.1:581840-587317 GCF_001515645.1 Sinocyclocheilus grahami
GATTAGCTCAGCAGAGAATAAAAAAAAAAAAACATAGACCCCGCGAGAACAAGCGGAGTGATATATATATATATATATATAATATATATATATATATATATAACCTGTTACATATATGAGAATTTGGAGGAAAATGTACTTAACTGTCGTGAAAACAACATTGCAACACAAAAAATCTCAATGTTCCTGAAAAAAATCAACTAATTTTCTTTACATAAAATATAATTTCTTTTTTTCTTGATTTTGAAGTGAAATATGACTTTATGCGTGAGATTCACCCTATTTTCGCAGTCTATGCATTTGTGTACAATCTTTAAAAAATAAAAGAGAAGTACTTTCTTATAAAAATGAAAAACTACTTTCAGAAGCTGTTTAAACCATATGGAAAAAAAGATCTGGATATTTATTTCCAGCACATATATAAATGTTTCATTTAAGCGTCACTGGCCGAGGTGCATCTACAAATGTGTCTAATATTTAAACCGCAGTTCAAGCTTCTGATTTATTCACATACAGCAAGAAGCATTCGTCCAAAGCACTGAATGTGTGACCTCAGTTCACACCAGCACTTAGTTAAGATCGCTGCTCTATAGACAGATGAGCGTGTAAATGAAGCATTCGGTGAATGCCGAGTCGAACCCAACCGCTATCTGTCTCTGCAATGCCTATTAGGCCTGGTTTCTATCTAATCCATATCAAGTGGCTTATATAAAGAGCGAGACTGAATGACGCCACATCCAATGAATACACCATGAACAACGTGGCGGAGCTAGCACTGAGTTCACTCGTTTAACACACAAGTGTTTAGCACAAAGTGCACATTGACCTTTTTAATGTGCACCACACCTTTTAGCAGACACAGCGGTGCTTTCATCAACAAAATGCTACTAGTGATGTCAACTTGTCCTATAACACAGAGGGGGATGGGATGACCAAATTCACTACATGATTACTATGTTGGGGGTCAGTACTTTTAAAAAAAAAATGTATTTAATACTTTTACTCAGCAAGGAATAATTAAATTGATCAAAAGTGACACTAAAGACATTTATTAAAGTTACTAAAGATCTCCATTTCAAATAAATGCTGTTCATTTGAACTTTCCACAAAAAAAGGAAAGTAGACACAACTGAAAAAGCAGCACAACTGTTTTCAGCATTGATAATAATCAGAAAAGCTTCTTGAGCAGCATATCAGCATATTAGAATGATTTCTGAAGAATCACGTGACACTGAAGACTGGAGTAATGATGCTGAAAATTCAGCTGCGCATCACAGGAATAAATTATATTTGAACATATATTCAACTAGAAAATTGTTATTTTAAACTGTAAAAATATTTCACAATATTATTATTTTTACTGTATCTTTAACCCTTGTGCTGTGCTGAAATCCTTTACCTACTTTGGTGTTCCTGATCAAAAATGTAAAAATTGCTTGGAAATCTCTCATTATGCTATATTTATCACCAAATCTTGGATTCAATCTTTTTGTCAACTTGTTTTCTTTCAATTAGCACAGGTTTTGTATTTCTTTTTGGAACTGATTGATCGTAGGCCTCATTGGTTTGAGCTTATACACCTCACCTTTTTGAGTGAAAAAAGTAGGGATGCACCGATATGAAAATTTTGGTCGATACCGATAACCGATTATTCTTTATTTTTGAAAGCCGATAACCGATATGTTGGCCGATAAATCTATATCCAAATTGTTATATACTTTTTGAGAGCCTGATTACAAAAAAGGTCTCATCATTAAAAGCCACATCCCAAACACTTCAACATAAGCAGCCTAGTTTGAACGGTGTACGTTTTAAAAATATTTTTACTCTCCCATTACCAAATTTAGTCATAAAAAAGTCTTACAAATAAATAAAATAATGCATAAATAATGCAAACAAGTCACTGGACATCATTACACATGTAAAGAATCAAAATGAATGCGCCATAGATCAATAAAACGGAATAGCCTCTGCACGGACAATAATTAAATGATTTTAATTACTAAACCATATTGTTGATGAAAATAATAAGAGAAAAATACAAGTGGTTGTTGTTATTAATAATATATCAATGATTTTGAAAAAGTAACAAATTAATACCACTGTTTTAAATAGCAGCCATTGAGCTGCAGCTCAAGCTGAAGCTGAAGAGCTGAATGAACACGGTAAACTGAAGCGTTTTGCTGGCAGCTTATTTAACTCAAGGAAATGCATCCTGAGATTAATATTAATACAACATAAACATAATATTACAACTTATATATGAAATGACAAATGACGCAGTTATTGCATGCTATAGTCAGAATGTGTGATCCTGTTGTGGATGCGCTCTTCCCATAACAACGCGCTGAAACACGGCAACTAAACCCAAAGAATTCACAACGTTTTATTATAATAATGTTCTCATTAGAATGTTATATACACGACATTCCCAATCATAGTTATTAATGTTGTGCACTGCTGTTTGAGCTGCGTGCGCTGAGCTAAAGACGATCACCGGTAAACTGAAGCGCTCTTTTAACTTAACCAAACGCATTCTATATGAGATAAATCAGATATACATCAAATAAACACAATATTACAACGTACAATTGCACAAAAGGCTGCAAACGAACAGCGCGCATCTGAAGTGTCTCTGAAGGAAATAATGCATTATTTATCGGCTTTAAGATATCGGCCAAATTTTCTTATCAGGCCGATACCGATAACAGAAAAAATGAGCAGATATCGATATGGTGGCCGATATATCGTGCATCCCTAAAAAAGAGAAAGTCATACAGGTTTGAAACGACATGATTTGAGTCAGTACATTTTGCCAGAAATTTTATTTCTGGGTGAGCTGTCCCTTTAAGTTCGGCATGATTTGAGAGCTGTAATGTGGAGCCAGCTGGTAACTGTCAGCTTCCCGCTGAGCCTCTCACCTTGAAGCTGACGTACTGTAAATGATTGGAGTGCCTCTTGATGATTTGCTTTATTAGGTCAGGATGAGTGGCCTTCAGGTAAGAGCTGGCAGGCTGGTTGAGCTCAAACTCAAAGCACCTCCACAGCTCGGGCATGTGGAAGGCCTGATTCCAGCCGCGGCAGACCAGCGAGGCGAAGGCGCGATCGAGGAGAGGCAGGTACTGGAAGATGTGAAGCAGGATCTCCTGTGGCAGTCGAGCCCAGTTGGACAGCAGATCTCCAGGGTCCTCGGCGGGCTGTCTGGCCCTCTTGCAGGAGTCCGCCGGCCCCTCGCACTCTCTGCTCAACCTTTTCATTCTTGGGGGCCTGAGAGAGCTGTGAAGTATTAGAGGTATACACAGTGGCAGATGCAAACATGCATCCTAAAACAAGTTTATTTTACAGGGTTTGCTACGTTTATCACGTTTAAATGGCTTTTGAACTTTCCTGAAAACGAGTTAAAACTGCTTTAATGCAATTATAAACAAATTCCATGTACGTTATACTCGAGACTAACCAGCAACCAATGCTTTCAATTAATATAAGCAACTGAAGTGCCATGCATGAGATATCACGCATGAACAAACACTTCATTAACCCAATAAACACACTGCACTCATGCATTTAGTCACAGAGAGTGATCTAGTTAGATCAAACCAACAACAGCCTTGCTGCGCTGCTCCAAATAAACGTTAACAATTACCTGTTTTGCGTGTTACTCATGTAAAGTAGCAAATGCAAACAGTGGAAAAATAGGCAAAATCCTGACTCGTCTGAATGTCAGCCCGGACCGGGACCGGAACACATGAGAGCGGCGCAGGGGACACGCATTGGACACGAATGGGTTGAATTTATGTCGTTTTACGTTGTTGGAGTCTGAGTGCGTGCGTCTCGGCGATGTTGCAGGTTGCCCTACTTCTCGCTGAGCTCTATACCGCGGGAGACTTCAGCGTCCCCGCCGCCGGACATGGCGGTGCTGTTGTCGAGCGTGAGCGGCTGCCTGCTGTGTATGACCGGCCTCTTCCTCCAGGGGGCGCACACACAGCGGCTCAGAAAGCCGAACCCTTCATACAACAGCTCACCACAGAAACTGTGTTTGCACGCAGAGAGAGGTAGCACGCACCACGTGACAAATGTTATTATTATTGTGCTTTCAAACAGTGTTGCCAATTAATTTTCAGGGGAAGTTGCTAAGGGAAGGTCAATTTGTTGCTAAAAATTGCATAGAATATTAAGAAAATATTTTGTGTGTGTTCATTTAGACGTGTTTGTAAAATATAACATAACACCATATAATATTAACTGTATTTTTTAAATACAACATTGAATTATTGAACACTTACACATTTTTGAACAATTAGGGCCTACAATTAAAGTTGTTGTTTTTTTGTAGCTAGTAAACTACACATTCTGAACCATTATAGTTTTAAGCAGTGTATTAGCAGTTAGTTATTATGCTGCATTCTAAGAAAATATCTGTAAAAATAGGGCACAGTCTATTTATTAATATGAAGGAATTTTCCGTATTTATTTTTCAGTTTTTTTACCTGCATTTTAAATTATGCATTGTATGGATAATGTCCTGGAAAATGACTAGTAAATGTTCTAGACATTTTTCTTGCAGTGTACTAACTGATCAACAATCGCAGGCACAAGCTACTAATAAGGTGGATCACAAATGAACAATTGAAGAGTTCAGATGAAAAAAGCCTCTAAGTGCCGTCTGAAATTTTTTCTTCTGAAATTATCATTTTTATCAGGCTCCTATATTTAGGTTCAGTCATTTTAATTTAATGGCAATGTATAGGTACTTTTCTATGCTATTAAAGTGAAAGAACTGAACATAAATATATGAAGTATATTTATATTTATATTATATGAAGAAGAAAAAAAATAGAAAATCACCTTACATCACGTCTATTCAAAGTACCGGAGTATATTTACATATAAATTCCAATTGGCTGGCTTTCTCACATCTGTTTTGGATTCTGGATTGTGATTGGCTGTTTGTTAGTGTGTGAGCGAAAAGACCAGTGTTGCCAAGTCCGCAGTATTCCCACGGAGCTGTCTGGGCTACTTTAACACTGTTGCTGCAGGTTGTTTATCATGTCCGACCCCAATAACGCGATATTTAGCCCCTAGAGTGCTAATTTTACCAGGGGAACCCTACCAAAAATTTGTATTTAGCCCCCCGGAATGCGTTTGGGCGGGCTTTGTTGTGAAAACCTGGCAACCCTGCACACAGCAGAAAGAAAACTGATGTGCCAACTACAGGTGCATCTCAATAAATTAGAATGTTGTGGAAAAGTTCATTTATTTCAGTAATTCAACTCAAATTGTGAAACTCGTGTATTAAATAAATTCAATACACACAGACTGAAGTAGTTTAAGTCTTTGGTTCTTGTAATTGTGATGATTTTGGCTCACATTTAACAAAAACCCACCAATTCACTATCTCAACTAATTAGAATATGGTGACATGCCAATCAGCTAATCAACTCAAAACACCTGCAAAGGTTTCCTGAGCCTTCAAAATG
>NW_015505329.1:587785-628021 GCF_001515645.1 Sinocyclocheilus grahami
ACACAAAAAATCTCAATGTTCCTGAAAAAAATCAACTAATTTTCTTTACATAAAATATAATTTCTTTTTTTCTTGATTTTGAAGTGAAATATGACTTTATGCGTGAGATTCACCCTATTTTCGCAGTCTATGCATTTGTGTACAATCTTTAAAAAATAAAAGAGAAGTACTTTCTTATAAAAATGAAAAACTACTTTCAGAAGCTGTTTAAACCATATGGAAAAAAAGATCTGGATATTTATTTCCAGCACATATATAAATGTTTCATTTAAGCGTCACTGGCCGAGGTGCATCTACAAATGTGTCTAATATTTAAACCGCAGTTCAAGCTTCTTTATTCACATACAGCAAGAAGCATTCGTCCAAAGCACTGAATGTGTGACCTCAGTTCACACCAGCACTTAGTTAAGATCGCTGCTCTATAGACAGATGAGCGTGTAAATGAAGCATTCGGTGAATGCCGAGTCGAACCCAACCGCTATCTGTCTCTGCAATGCCTATTAGGCCTGGTTTCTATCTAATCCATATCAAGTGGCTTATATAAAGAGCGAGACTGAATGACGCCACATCCAATGAATACACCATGAACAACGTGGCGGAGCTAGCACTGAGTTCACTCGTTTAACACACAAGTGTTTAGCACAAAGTGCACATTGACCTTTTTAATGTGCACCACACCTTTTAGCAGACACAGCGGTGCTTTCATCAACAAAATGCTACTAGTGATGTCAACTTGTCCTATAACACAGAGGGGGATGGGATGACCAAATTCACTACATGATTACTATGTTGGGGGTCAGTACTTTTAAAAAAAAAATGTATTTAATACTTTTACTCAGCAAGGAATAATTAAATTGATCAAAAGTGACACTAAAGACATTTATTAAAGTTACTAAAGATCTCCATTTCAAATAAATGCTGTTCATTTGAACTTTCCACAAAAAAAGGAAAGTAGACACAACTGAAAAAGCAGCACAACTGTTTTCAGCATTGATAATAATCAGAAAAGCTTCTTGAGCAGCATATCAGCATATTAGAATGATTTCTGAAGAATCACGTGACACTGAAGACTGGAGTAATGATGCTGAAAATTCAGCTGCGCATCACAGGAATAAATTATATTTGAACATATATTCAACTAGAAAATTGTTATTTTAAACTGTAAAAATATTTCACAATATTATTATTTTTACTGTATCTTTAACCCTTGTGCTGTGCTGAAATCCTTTACCTACTTTGGTGTTCCTGATCAAAAATGTAAAAATTGCTTGGAAATCTCTCATTATGCTATATTTATCACCAAATCTTGGATTCAATCTTTTTGTCAACTTGTTTTCTTTCAATTAGCACAGGTTTTGTATTTCTTTTTGGAACTGATTGATCGTAGGCCTCATTGGTTTGAGCTTATACACCTCACCTTTTTGAGTGAAAAAAGTAGGGATGCACCGATATGAAAATTTTGGTCGATACCGATAACCGATTATTCTTTATTTTTGAAAGCCGATAACCGATATGTTGGCCGATAAATCTATATCCAAATTGTTATATACTTTTTGAGAGCCTGATTACAAAAAAGGTCTCATCATTAAAAGCCACATCCCAAACACTTCAACATAAGCAGCCTAGTTTGAACGGTGTACGTTTTAAAAATATTTTTACTCTCCCATTACCAAATTTAGTCATAAAAAAGTCTTACAAATAAATAAAATTATGCATAAATAATGCAAACAAGTCACTGGACATCATTACACGTGTAAAGAATCAAAATGAATACGCCACAGATCAATAAAACAGAATAGCCTCTGCACGGACAATAATTAAATGATTTTAATTACTAAACCATATTGTTGATGAAAATAATAAGAGAAAAATACAAGTGGTTGTTGTTATTAATAATATATCAATGATTTTGAAAAAGTAACAAATGAATACCACTGTTTTAAATAGCAGCCATTGAGCTGCAGCTCAAGCTGAAGCTGAAGAGCTGAATGAACACGGTAAACTGAAGCGTTTTGCTGGCAGCTTATTTAACTCAAGGAAATGCATCCTGAGATTAATATTAATACAACATAAACATAATATTACAACTTATATATGTACAAAATGACGCAGTTATTGCATGCTATAGTCAGAATGTGTGATCCTGTTGTGGATGCGCTCTTCCCATAACAACGCGCTGAAACACAGCAACTAAACCCAAAGAATGCACGTTTTATTATAATAATGTTCTCATTAGAATGTTATATACACGACATTCCCAATCATAGTTATTAATGTTGTGCACTGCTGTTTGAGCTGCGTGCGCTGAGCTAAAGATGATCACCGGTAAACTGAAGCGCTCTTTTAACTTAACCAAACGCATTCTATATGAGATAAATCAGATATACATCAAATAAACACAATATTACAACGTACAATTGCACAAAAGGCTGCAAACGAACAGCGCACATCTGAAGTGTCTCTGAAGGAAATAATGCATTATTTATCGGCTTTAAGATATCGGCCAAATTTTCTTATCAGGCCGATACCGATAACAGAAAAAATGAGCCGATATGGGCCGATACCGATATGGTGGCCGATATATCGTGCATCCCTAGAAAAAAGCTATATTTATGGATAATTTTTGCAATGTTCACTAAAAATCTGATGCCTTTTTGAGCAGCAAATCAGCATATTAGAATGATCTCTGAAGGATCACGTGACACTGAAGACTGGAGTAAAGATGCTGAAAATTCAGCTTTGACTCACAGGAATAAATTACATTTTAAAATATATTCAAATAGAAAGCAGTTATTTTAAATAGTAAAAATATTTCACAATATTACTGCGTTTGCTGTATTTTGGATCAGATAAGCAGAAGATAATTCTTTAAAAAACATTTAAAATCTTACTGTTCAAAAAATGTTGACTGGTAGTAGTCATATCCTGTATAAGTAAGTTGTAGTCCAATGCAATTAACATTAACTAGCATTTCTTTCAAAACCCTTTAAAAAATTCTCATCAACCCCAAACTTACATAATGTTATATTCCATAGAGTTCTCCATAAACACGCCGCTGCTCATCTAGTCTAATTTCTAATGTAAAATCTTTGTTCTGAAAATTATAATTACTCCTGAAAGCTCCATTTAGACTGATTTATTCTTGCAGCATGCCTGGAAAGTTTCAATGGGATAAATATTGTCATCTGTGGTGTGCCGATGCTGGATCGTGACTGATTTCAGCTGCTGATCAGAGACCGTCTCCAACTTTACAACGCCATTCTGCTGAACGCAAGAGAAAAAGGCTGACGGCCAGTGTTTTTAGGGCACAGACTGGTCTGAATAGTCTCTTTGTCACAATCCCCACCGTCAGCAGTAACCGCCATTTAAAACTGCTGTTTTAGTCAAATGAAAGAGAATAAAGGCTATACGGAACACAGCAGAGATAGTGTGTAAAAACAACACTCATATCAGCACCTGCTATCAGTCAGTAGAATTTTTAATTAAGGACGAGGGGGTTTTATACTGCTCAAGTATAAAAATAGCAACTCATTATAGTAACAGGGATGCCCTCAAATTACTGTCAGGTCATTGTTTTCATCTCAAATAAGTGATTTACACTAATTTCCTCATAACCTTGCACTTGTTCAATGCTGTTAGTTTCTAAATCTGAACTCAGCCCCAGCCTTAATGCAGCCTACACCCCTCAGAGACCTCTTTTCACAGAACATGTCATGTTAACGATGAAACCACATCCTCTGACAGCAATGAAGAAAACATGCTATACCAAACCCTGGATTAGGACATCAACTATACTTCAACAAGCAATTACTCACAGGTATTGACTCCATCTGCTACCTGCTGCACAGAAATGCATGCAACTGGACGTTTTCATTCGCTTTCTGCCTCTGGTGGAAATTCCACTTAATTTTGATTCTTTGTTCAAAGTGAATCTGGTAGAAAATGATTGTGTTGCATGCTTACAAAAGCTCCTGCGGTGTCCAACTCGCAGGTGTTCGAATGGAGCTTGAAAGCTACAATGCATCTTGAACTGTAAAATTGCAAATTGGCATAATAACAATTTCGCCCGCATTTACATGAACTACCATTACTATCAAATTAACATGATGGATCTTGATGGAGATGTGGCAGTTAATGCATGTGCAATGCATTAAATGTGCAGAACCAAAAAAAACGTGTATATTTCTGAGCATAATGATTGGGTAGCGTCTCAACTCCATCCACATGTCAGTCAGTTTCCAGTATGGAACTGAAGCTGTGTGAAATCTTATGTGAAAACATGTAGCGCTGATTCATTCATCAGATTAGGACAGTGTCAAACAGCAGTACTGAGACTTCAAAGGCCATTGCAGGACTCAACAAAAATGTAAAAAATAGTAGAAATAAGTGTTTTCAAACATATGGAAGCCCACGGAGACCCGACTTTATTATTTTTCAGTCTTATTTTCTTGAGATCAAGACATATTTTTCTTGTGATCTTGATGTAGCAAAATAGATCTTGACAAAAGCATTTCTCTTGAGCTTTCATGAGTTGTTTTGAAAATAATAAAAACTTAAAATAAAAGTAATGCCATTTCAATTTCAAATAAATGCTGTTCTTTTGAACTTTCTATTCATCAAATAACACTGAAAAAAAAATATCGCAGTTTCCACAAAAAAACACAACTGGTCTCAACATTGATAATAATCAGAAACGTTTCTTGAGCAGCAAATCAGCGTACTAGAATGATTTCTGAAGGATCATGTGACACTGAAGACTGGAGTAATGATGCTGAAAATTCAGCTGCGCATCACAGCAATAAGTTACACTTTAATATATACAGAAAATAATAAAATAAATATAAATATAATAAAAATAGATAACAGGTCTATATATATATATATACACACACCCAAATAAACAGCCTAATATACAAATAAACTAACAAAACTGAGAGAGACAATATCTCTAATTAGGGTGACACAAGTTGGAATCTGGCTTGTGTCATTCAATTCCTGCTTCCTTCTTTTCTCCCTGTCATTTCCTGTCTGCTCTCTAACTATCCCTATCATTAAAATGGCAAAAAGAACAACACAGGGCCGATCTTGGCGAGTTTGAACATAATTGGAGACAACGCAACGTTGAATCATCCTACGTCGATGATGATGACACATAAATTAATCAGCAGCTTTGCTTAACCTTTTTTCTCTGGGATGCTTTGAATATTAACAATCATGATTACAACTAAGACTACTAAACAAGATGAGAAAATCTGGTTGTTTTGCTAAATTTATAATGTGACATTTCATGTATGTGTTATGGCTGGACAATATATATCAAATAATATATATATATATATAGCGTTTATGTCTAGCACTAGTGTCAAATGAGACAAGAAAGCAGGAAAAGTCAAGAAGGGTGAACAAAAAGAGAAACTCCACAGGAACTTGCAGGAGAATGATATAGTCTATACTTTATTCTCTTCATCGTGACGTGTCAATAGCTGCTTCACTACCTATCTGCTGGAGGAGTGAGATTCAAAATCCAGTCTGTACTCAGCTGAATATCTTTAGGCTAACATAGATGGGGTTTTTTAAACTGTGGCAATTTAAGAGTCTGATACAGAGTTTCCTACACCACTATTCAGATGAGCCACTACATAAACTGAATCGGTTATTGGTGAATCAGTTTGAATCAAACCAAACTGAATCAGTCAGACAACTCAAGCCAAGTTCACACTACACAACATTAAACGTCGGCAGATCGCTTTGCTGTTCAGACTACTTGACTTGCTGTCTGTCTTGAAGTCGTTGTGGTGTTCACACTACGTGACACTAAGTAAATGATCCACAACAGGGGGTCACACACTACACCAACTGACAACAACTCTGTCACCCAACGACTCCTCACGGTCCCCAAACCACGTTCTGTCATGAAAACACACGCGGGAAGTTGAACGGGAATGACTTGAAACAACAAGTGAAACAGGAGTTGTTTATTTGAAAATAGATATCGGGAAGAAATTTGTGCTGCAAGCTGTTTGCGCGATGATCTGTTCGGAAAAATTTCGCAAACTTTTCTTAAAGCCATGTTGCTACTGCTATTTTTCTTCCGCTGACCTCAACCCATGCCTTGCTCTCTGACTGGCTGTAGCTCGTCGCGACACCTGACATCACGTGATGTCGAGTCGGCCAACCGGCACAGATATTTGGCATGCTAGACATTCGTTTGGTCTCGGCGAGTCATCGGCGACGTGTCAGCGAGCCTCTTTGAGTAGTTCAAAGATTGCGGAGCGCTGATCACCCGCTGATTTCCCCCCGATCACAGCCCGACCTGTCGGCGAGCTTGTTAACTTGCAAATCTGGTTTAAAATCCTGTAGTGTGAAGTTGTGAACTAGGCATCATTACCTTACAGAATCAGCTCAAATGACTCACTGAACTGCAGGTTAGTTGACTCAAGTCTTGACTCAATTTGAGATGACTTGAAATGGGTCAAGAACCATTATGTTTGTACTTTTTGAAATTAATAATTGGTTAAAAATGAAAATTTGCCTAGTTAGAAAAACTAAAATCATACTGGGTTTCCAAGACACAATAAAATTTTAACATTTTTCTAAAATAAATGTAGTGCTGCACGATTAAAATAAAACTGAAATAGTAACATGGCTTAGTGTGAGAAGCACTTAAAAAAACTGTCTGTTGTCAACAAAAGAAAAGGTGATTTTCTGCAACATTATGTACTTTTTGAAATTAATAATTGGTTAAAAATGAAAATTTGCCTAGTTAGAAAAACTAAAATCATACTGGGTTTCCAAGACACAATAAAATTTTAACATTTTTCTAAAATAAATGTAGTGCTGCACGATTAAAATAAAACTTAGTGTGAGAAGCACTTAAAAAAACTGTCTGTTGTCAACAAAAGAAAAGGTGATTTTCTGCAACATTGAAAGCTGGATAGTTTTGCTTTTGAAAATGAAATGAAGACAGTGATAAATATTAGTATTATAATTTTTACAAAATTGTAAACTGATTATTAAAAATATTATTTTTCTACTACTAAATAACAACAATATATATATATATAAATCATTAATATATATATATATATATATATAGATAGATAGATAGATAGATAGATAGATAGATAGATAGATAGATAGATAGATAAATCATTAATATATACATATACAGTGGTGTGAAAAAGCGTTGGCTCCCTTCCCGATTTCTTATTTTTTTGCATGTTTGTCATACTTTAATGTTTCAGCTCATCAAACTAATTTAAATATTACACAAAGATAATGCAAGTAAATCTGAATTTCTTTGGATCTCGGCATGATGTCTAGCTTTTGAGGATCTTTTGGTCTACTTCACTTCGTCAGGCAGGTCCTATTTAAGAGATTTCTTGATTGCGAACAGGTGTGGCAGTAATCAGGCCTGGGTGTGGCTAGAGAAACTGAACTCAGGTGTGATAAACCACAGTTTTAACAGGGGGGCAAACACTTCTTCACACAGGGCCATGTAGTTTTGGATTTTGTTTTCCCTTAATAATAAAAACCTTAATTTAAAAACTGCATGTTGTGTTTACTTGTGTTATATTTGACTAATATTTACATTTGTTTGATGATCTGAAACATTAAACTGTGGCAAACATGCAAAAAAATAAGAAATCAGGAAGGGGGCCAACACTTTTTCACACCACTGTGTGTACAACAGTCTCTGTTAAGCATGTTGTCACACCCAAAATAGGCCTCCTGTTGTGAAAACAATGCAGGAAACAGTGAGTATAATGATGCTTACAGAAGGTTGTTCACATCTCTGTGGTTCACCTGAGATGATCGTTCTAACCACATGATTTGACTAAGCTGAGAAACACACTGAAAATCTTTCTACAGGAAACATTGTAGTTGGCACAGGAACTACAAGCAACGCTGAGTGAAACAAATTTAGCTGAGGGAAAGCATTTCCTCTTCTACATGTAAACTCTCCTCTAAACAAGCCGTCCGACATTTGTCACATTCTTGCCTTCAGCCAGCTTCAGCACAGGACTTTGACCACAGATGGCACAAATATAAATGTTACTGAGCCACCAAAACTAAATATAAGTACGAGTAAAAGAAGAAGCTCTTTCGAAGCTACCGAGCAACAGTGGCCGACCGCTTCTGTTCGACAACCGTATGATGACCTACATATAAATGTCATCTGTCCGTCTGTTTGGACAAACTCGTGCTGCTTAAAGTATTTACCTTTAAATGGAACTGAGAATATGGTGCCACAACAGTCGACATGGGGAAGTAGAGCAATATTTCCTGTCACAGCTTTCTACAGTAAACGGTCCAAATTTCCCAATAACGTACAACAAATTCGCTAGAGGCCCCTGGAAGATTCACTGGAATAATTCATCCCAGACTTCAAATGCACGGCGGTCAATTTGCCTCTCGCTAGAGACTGTAAAAACATGTTTAAAGCAGTAGCGGCCTTGAAGATGATGTGCAACTGCTGAATTAACATTAAAAAGCTTAGTAAGAACTTGTGCTTCATAAATTCATAGACCTAAACAGTATCTTTACCCATGGCATACACACAATAAATACGTGTCAAACATTCTGATTCAATATCACAGACATGATCTGAACTAAACAAGTCTGGAACGGCACTGGCATTAAGAAATGGCATAAAATGCGACGTACGAGTCCATTTCGACATGTATTGGCATAAAATGTCATGTGTGAGGTCATGCTTTTCAACATTCATTACAGTGAACTACATAGTTAGTAGTACAGTCATATGCACATATTCCTTTGCTAACTATTGATAACTAACTGTTGAAATGCTACTGGTAACAAATTACCAATGCTTGCCATGTAATAATTCTATGTGGTTCAGAAATCCACTATTCACTCAACTAGCTGCTGATGCATATTCCACTTTTACTATTAATGATGAATAAAACGCAATTAATAGTGACATAAGAAAATATATCAGTTAGGTTAGATGTTATTTGTCTCATTATCAAGTATTAGTAAAGCTGCAATAGATACCAGTAGCTAATGGGATTGTTAACAGAAGAAATAATGAGCAGTTTTAACTAAAATTGGATTAGAAGCAACAACTAGACTGAACAGTTGACCTGTGAACCACAGATCCCTGAAAAGATACAGCCGATTGCTTAACTAGGCATATAAGACACACAGAAGCTAGTTAGTTGAAATAAATAAATGCACGTGACTTAATCTTGACTGATGTACATCACGAAATCGCAAAACGCTTGAAAAGAACACATGATCCGGAGGAAACAGCAATGACATGTTCACAGTGGGCTGTGATTTCTGTGCATCCGTACCATAAGCCCCCACAAACCTGTGGATGTAGCCGTGTATCCGCGCGAGGTTTGGCACAAAAAGAGCCCACAAATGAGAAAAACGCCGATGCATTGATCGTTTACCTTAATAATACTGGCCTTCCGTGGTATTCCAGATTTGCCGTCCGGCACCACAGACGCGTTGGCCGTCTCGAGCCCCTGGTTCTCGGGTGCACACAGTCCACAGTCCCCGTTCGAGACCGACACCTCGCTCGCAGCTCTGCCGTCCGCCTCATCGCCGGGCTGGGCGGATTTCCCGCCAGCGCTCGGCGATGAGACCCCGCAGTTCTCGGCGACAAACTCCGCCATGAGCCCCGTGTAACGCACGCAGCCGCCTGTGCCTGGCAGTATTAGCTGTCGGTTCGAGTAGCGAGCGATTGGAGCTCCCCGAGAGACGTGAGAGAGAAATGGAGAGCCATCGCAGGTTTAATTCTCGTCGGCGTTTCTGCTTCGGCTCGGCAGCATCTGTCGGGTTCGATACATTGTATCTGCGAGCACCGCGTTAGAATGTTTCGGTGTTACAGTGTTGCGAGTGTCATTGTTGAGGCGCTCACGCGTCTGACAGATACTGCCATCTGCCGAATTCACTTCACATCGGTACAATACACTGCTGCTGCTCCGAAACACCGCGCGCAGCAGATCCATGATCAGATAAGGCTTACATGGAAGTGCATACTGTACATGTCAGAACGCATGCTGCAGGGAGACCGGGGCAAGTTGTCACATGGGGAAATTCAGGAAACTCGCTTCTCATGTACTTTATCTCAATAGCTGTTAGGAGTCAAACGTTTTTATTACACAATTCAACAAATGTTTGTTGTCAAGCACGTTGGTTTCAGGATCCTACTTCTAAACTTGATTAAGATCATTTTTATGAATTCTGTCATACGTTCAGCCAAAAGGCAACTATGCACTGTAAAAAAAATTCCGTAAAATTTACGGTAAAAAACCGGCAGCTGTGGTTGCCGGAATTTTACCGTAAAAAATACGGTAGCAACGTTTTAGGTTTTACAGTTTTAACTTAAATTTACAGTTAAATACCATAATTTCATTAACTGATATAATGTTAATATACCAACCTACTGAAGTACTGAAATCTGTTTTGTACCTTTGTAATACACTGATAACCACCAAATGCAGGAGGTGATGAGAAAGTCACATGATGAACCAAAGCCCATCACAAGCAGCTTTTAAATAATAACATATATAGAAGCTGCACAGTGTCATTCACACAAACACTAAACACCATCACGGTAACACACATGAAACTGAAATCATACAATAAACATTCATTTAACAACATTAGGTGTGACACACAACCCTAATATACAAAACTGATAAGAAAAAACTAAGAAACATAGTTATTTCAACAAAACAACATCAAATTTGAAATGTAACGCAGGGAATTCTGGGAATGTCAATTTACGGTTATCCACTGTAAATTATACGGTATTTTTCACTTCCAAAAGCGTGATACTACCGTAAAATTTATGTCCAATACATGTAATGTCCAATACAGTTTTTCACCATATATAGTAGGGGAATTTACTGTTAACCATTTAACAGGTTTTTGCTGTAGCATTTTTACAGTCTTTTACCGTTAAATTCACAGTCATTTTTTACAGTGTGTGTGATGAAGGTGGATTCTCCAGACAAGTGTGTTTTGTCATTGTATTTGAGCAAGTTGTTTTAACAGCTATAGGCTAAATTAAACGTCATACCATTTGAGAATGCATTGATAAACTCCTACATCCTAAAAAAATATTAGTGATGTTAGCTGTATAAAATATGTTTTGATGTAGTAAGTTAACCATATTGCTAGAGATGCTTTGCTTCGAAGTAATCAAATTAAGCAACAGTAAGGTAGCTAGTTTAATTTATACAGATTACTTAATAATCATAACAACAATTAAACATGTTTTTAGAGGAATATGCATGCATGTCAAGACAGATGGCTGTTCACAACTTGCTGATGTTGCTTAATAGTCAAAAATGTGCTGAAAAAATTATCTGTTATTTGTGCAGTTAATCATCTCAACAAATATGAAAATATGGCGTCTGGTAGTTAATGTGAGTTGGCCAGGATGTTCAGAAGCCACCGTATGTTAGTTCAGTTAAATACGTAAATAGTCATGCATATTAAACATATTCATTGTGCATTTATTATTATTTTTGCAATACTTTTGGGTGAGACTGGAGATGCAGGAATACACAATGTTGTTTTAAATAGGTCTGTGGGCTATTTAAGTGAGTATCAGTGTTATCAGTTGCACGGGTACATCGATGTTTACATTTTCCAATAGTATATCATTATCAAGTCACCACCAGCCATTAAGGATTTATACAATTCATAAAGGAAATTTTCAAAGGATTTCTTGCTGTGAGTAGATTATGCCACACCCTGCCGTTTTCTTTGGCCTCAGGTGGCTATATTGAATTCAGAGTTTATGATGAATATAAGTAATGACACTCCATACTAGATATATGCCAAATTTGGTACAGATGAGTAGAATAACCTGTAGATTGGTAGACACATATGCATTTTTGTATAAAACCCCAAATATGATAGAAACACATTCTAAACAAATATGTATGTGGATTTTGACCTATTCACTGGAAGAATCGGTATTATGGATTATGAACCCATTTTGGCCTGAAGTGATGGCTTGAAGGTTTGAAAACGTCTTGATGGATTTGTTTCATACAATCACACAGCTTTTCGCTTTACACAATGTTAACTGATGGAGTGGAGTGGTGTGGATTATTGTGATGTTTTTATCAGCTGTTTGGACTCTTATTCTGACGGCACCCATTCACTGCAGAGGATCCATTGGTGAGCAATTGATGTACTGCTCTGTTCCTGTGAAGACACAAACTCTTCTACATCTTGGATGGCCTGCGGGTGAGTAGATTTTCAGCAACTATAAATGGAAATGGAAAGATTGGACTCTGGACACACATGATTGCATGATTTTGCTTTTTTATTCTCCCAGCATTGAATCCAGTCAAGAGCGTGTGACAAATGAAAGCCTGCTTGTTATTTGAGCACCCTGAGCAGTTAAGCCCGCCTCCTCACATTGTGTTTTCATGCACATTTCAACAAGTAGCTTTCAAGCAGGTGAAAGCCGCACACGCTCGAGGAACACGGCAGACATGGATGTGCGGTCATACACACTCTCAGCACCTCTAACACAGATCATCAGCTGAAAGGAAAAGACGAGTATTCTGATAATTTCTGACAGGAAGCATGAAACATATTTGTGTCGTTCATATAGTGTGCAACAGAGTCACCTGCTGGACCCTTGGGGTGTTACAAAATTACAGTGCAAAAGTCCGTGATGTTTCCTGATTTGTGAATATCAGGAAACAGCATGTACTTTTGCACTGTAATTAACAATATGTGCCTGTATCTAATTATAATTTCATTCTAATTTCAATTCACATTAACTTTATGTGAGTATATATAGTTTTTACTATAAACTGTGCAGTCTGTAAGTATAATAAATGAAATAAAAATGTATAAAAGTGCAATTATTTTAATAATAATTAGTAAACACTACATTAAAGGGGTCATATGATGCGATTTCAAGTTTTCCTTTCTCTTTGGAGTGTTAACTCTTGGTGCATAAAGAAGATCTGAAAAGTTGCAAAGACTAAAGTCTCGAATCCAAAGAGATATTTTTTATAAAAGTTAAGAGTCAGCCACACCTACCTAAAACAGCTCGTTCTAACACGCCCCCACATATCTACGTCATGATGTGGAAATATTAGCATAATGCCGCCCAAATGTGCACGCAAAGAAAGAAGGCGTGGTTTCAGGAACAGCAGTAGTGTTCAAATGCGGAGTTTTGCCCAGCGCAGAGTAACGCGTCGTGTGTGTGTGAGGAGAACAGGGTCACATCACAGGAGAGTGAACTGTCTGTCAGAAATCATAGCACGTCAGCTGTCTTAACCGAGGCTTGTGTACTGCAGCATCACTGTGTCTGTCACGCGACTCTGTTGCCCTTTCGGGCTTGAACTGATGGTAAAACTAACGACATTATTAACTCTCTTGACATATACTTTGAAAGCTGAAGCGATTATGGTAAGGGGCGTTACATTTCCGACGCATGCTTGTGGTGTTCGGCCAATCACAATGCACTGGGTCAGCTGGCCAATCAGAGCAGACTGCGCTTGTCAAAGGAGGGGGCTTTGTTGAAAACAATGTGTTTGAGAGAGGCGGGGCATAGAGGACCTACAATAATGTACAGTCAAATGCGGAGTTTTGCCCAGCGCAGAGTAACGCGTCGTGTGTGTGTGTGTGTGTGTGAGGGGAACAGGGTCACATCACAGGAGAGTGAACTGTCTGTCAGAAATCATAGCACGTCAGCTGTCTTAACCGAGGCTTGTGTACTGCAGCATCACTGTGTCTGTCACGCGAGTCTGGTGCCCTTTCGGGCTTGAACTGATGGTAAAACTAACGACATTATTAACTCTCTTGACATATACTTTGAAAGCTGAAGCGATTATGGTAAGGGGCGTTACATTTCCGACGCATGCTTGTGGTGTTCGGCCAATCACAATGCACTGGGTCAGCTGGCCAATCAGAGCAGACTGCGCTTGTCAAAGGAGGGGGCTTTGTTGAAAACAATGTGTTTGAGAGAGGCGGGGCATAGAGGACCTACAATAATGTACAGTATTTGAAAAATAATGTGTTTTTTGAACATTAAAGCATGTCAACATATTCTGTTACACCAAATACACAAAATAATAATCTTTAAATTAGCATCATATGACCCCTTTAAAGGGTTAGTTCACCCAAAAATGAAAATTCTGTCATTAATTACTCACTCTCATGTCGTTCCAAACCCGTAAGACCTTTGTTCATCTTCAGAACACAAATTAAGATATTTTTGATGAAATGTGAGAGCTCTCAGACCCTGCATGTGGCAACGCAACTGTAATGTTCCCTGGTCCAGAAACGTAGTAAGGACATCAGTAAAACAGTCCATGTGACATCAGTGGCTCTACTTCAGTTTTGCGAAGCTATGAGAATACTTTATGAGTGCAAAGAAAACAAAAATAACATTATTTTTTCAATAACTCTTCTCCCCCGAGTTACGTCTTCTGCCATTTTAGAGTATCTCAACACATACGCACGCTTTCCCCTAAGCATAAACAACGCTGATTACGCAGATTATGTTCATGCGCGCGCGAATCTGAGAACATTACAGTTGCGTTGCTGTCTATGCAGGGTCTGAGAGCTCTCACATTTAATCAAAAACATCTTAATTCGTGTTCCGAAGATGAACGAAGGACTTACGGGTTTGGAACAACATGAGGGTGAGTAAATAATAACTGAATTTTCATTTTGGGGTGAACTAACCCTTTAAAACACCCTTTAACTGGAGTGAAAACACTGAATCTACAGCCTCTCGGGGCTTAATGATTTAATATGGACATACATGGATCTGTGAAGCCTAATGACATGATGTAAAATCATTTGAATGATTTTAATACAGTGATGTGATTATATAAACTGCAGGATTATGGTGCAGTGATGCAGAAAAGATCATTACATGAACATTTCAGGACACTATACAGTACATAGTGACCGAACGTTTTACTTCCAGCAGTCTGTCATTTGAGACGTATCCTGTTTTCACGGTCTTAAGTTGTGCTTTCTCCAGCTATTGTTTTCCGTATATGGGTTTACAAGGCTTATAAAACACAAATGGCTTTACTTATATGTGATTGTATAAGCTTAACTGAAAAAAAGTTGAGGTAATAATGCAAAACAATGCAGACTGGCCTTTTTACATCATATTATTAAAGCACAGTACCCTTGATTTTTAATAATCAGCATGTTTGAGGTATTCCACATAGAAAGAACAGAAATAGAAAGAAGTTAGAATATATATTTCACATTGTAGGAAAGATGCGCTACAACTATCCAAAAAAGGCCGTACTTCATATGATATGGCCATAGAAGAATTCATTTCCTCGCAATAGGGATGATTTTGTCTTCACATTGACAACTGGCTGGACACCACTGGCTCACGACAGAGTTGTCACAAGTGGCCATTTCTTTCAATTCATCGCAATTGGTGAACGTGTTGATGTATGGACAGGGATTAGCTAGAAGAAGAAGAGAGAGTTGAAAGTCAATGAAGGAATAAAGTCTTCTCAGACATGCATTCAGCAAAGCAAACTGTGATCAAGTCATCGTTTAGGATCATTTTGCAACCAAAAACCGGAACGCACTTACTGCACAGATCATCTTCACAGTCATCCGGACAGGCAGCACACGGATCGCCCAGCGAGTACGGCGGGACTCCTCTGAAATTCCCACTGAAATGGAGGAAGGGACATAGATGAACACAAGACACTACTTCAATTTGAGACGCCTCCATCTTACAATGTGGCATTTAAAGGGGTCATATGATGCTGCTAAAAAGAACATTATTTTGTGTATTTGATGTAATGAAATGTGTTTATGCGGTTTAAGGTTAAAAAAACACATTATTTTCCACATACTGTACATTATTTTTCCACATACTGTACATTATTTTTTCTCCTCTATTTTTTCTCCCGCCTTTCAGAAATGCGTCGATTTTTACAAAGCTCATCTGTCTGAAAAAGCGAGGTGTGCTCTGATTGGCCAGCTATCCATTGCGTTGTGATTGGCCGAATTCCTCAAGCGTGTGATGGAAACGTTACGTCCCTTACCATATTGTGATGCCTGCGGCAACCACATGTGACGACCCCGGGCTGGACTCCTATTTGTCCACGGTGAAAGCCGATCCTGCGATTGACACTGTGAAGTTAAAGTATTTCCTCAGCGGCCAGCACGGATCAGCTCAAGCCATGACGAAGCAGATACCGTCCTCTTTTGGAAGGCCAAACAAAGTAGTTTCGCTTTCACAACGAAACACACAGCGTCTTCACGACATGGCGGCGGCAACAACAATACTACAGCGAGAATAAAAGTTACGCCTTCTTTCTTTGCGTGAACATTTGGGCGGCGTTATGTAAATCTTCCCACATAGTGATGTAGGTATGTGGGTTAGAATGAGTCGTAGGCATGGTAGGTGTGACTGACTCTTAACTTTTGTAAAGAATATCTCTTTGGATTTGAGACTTTAGTCTTTGCAACTTTACAGATCTTCTTTATGCACCAAGGGCTTGTAACACTCCAAAGAGAAAGGAAAACTTGAAATCGCATCATATGACCACTTTAATGATACTGCAAACAAATGCATTGCAATGGTGTTTAATTTGGGTATACAACTTTAAAATATCATAGAGAACAGGAACATACGCGCGGTAGTAATGGCATCCATAGAAGTAGAAGCTTCCACACTGAGCCACGGCACAACCAACCTCATATGAGCTGTACCACACCACCTAAACACAAGCACTACTTTATTTTGAGACGCCTCCATCTTACAATCATTTAATGATACTACAAACAAATGCATTGCTTTTCTGCTGGAAAAGAAATGTGCTTGAATGTGCACTTGTAGTGATCTTCATATCTTAAAAGTGTATTTTCAAAACAAAACAAAAAAACTACTTGCGGAAGAAATAATACAAAATAAACATTTAGTAGAGTACACTTTCATGACTGTTTCTTAAGTGCACTTTTAAAAAGTACACTTTGTAATCATGTCAATTTTTTTTAAAATACTTCAAAGTACCTTTTAAATCATGTTTTAATAATCTTTTGTCATGCTTTAAAAAAGATACTTATTTTGATGTGTTCACTATACTAAACCTCACGTTAAGTACAGTAGAGTAAATGTACTAAATTGCATCTTCATCATTACAAATGTGTAATTGCAAATATATTTCAATACATGACATACAAGTTTCATTATTATTATTTTTGTTAAATTAATGTATATTTTAGTTTACCATAAATGCTTGTCAGTACATTCAGCAGTACACTTTAATCACTTAAGTACACTAGGCACTTAAGTATATTCTTTTAAAGTATTTTTTTTTGTAATAAGTAAGTAGCCATCTTTTTAAAAGTATGTTAAAGTGTACTTCTTTTTCACAAGGGGGTGGGTGCATAAGTGGCACAGGAATAAAAACCAAACAGTTGCTGGTAGCCATTGATTTCCATGGTATTTTTCCCTACTATGGAAGTCAATGGCTAGCAGCGACTGTTTGGTTACCATCGTTTTTCAAAATATCTTCTTTTGTGTTCAGCAGAAGAAAGCAAATCTTACAGGTTTGAAACAACATGAGGGTGAGTAAATGATGACAGAATTCTCATTTTTTGGGGTGAACTATCCCTTTAAAGAGCTCCTAAAAGCTGTCAAAATACATTTACATTTAATGATTCTTTCCTGGGAAAATGGATGAAAAATACTGATGAATTTCTTTTTTATAGGTAATATGTTTTTATGTTTTCACCTGTGTGTAATGTCCAATTGACTGACCGTTGGTGGATCCAATGGGATATTCATAATAGTTGACTTCGCTGTGCCAGGCATTTATCACATCAGTCCATGAATAAACCGCAGAGGCCTTGAAGAGATTTTCACCCATTTCATATCCTGTCCATTAGAGAGAAAACATTCAATGAGAGAAGCTTCAGCACTGCATCTGGTTGGCTGCAGGCTGGTTGCAATGATGATTTTTTTTTGTATACGATTTTAGCGATTTTGTACACCAAAGCCTATAAAAAAAGACCCTGATGTACTGTGTTAAAGGGGTCATATGATGGTGCTAAAAAGAACATTATTTTGTGTATTTGGTGTAATGCAATGTGGTTTAAGGTAAAAAAACACATTATTTTCCACATACTGTACATTATTGTTTCTCCTCTATTCCCCGCCTTTCTAAAACGCGTCGATTTTTACAAAGCTCATCGGTCTGAAAAGCGAGGTGTGCTCTGATTGGCCAGCTATCCAGTGTGTTGTGATTGGCCGAATACCTCAAGTGTGTGACGGAAATGTTACGCCCCTTACCATACTGTGTTTCCATGTGTCCCGGCGCGATGAGACAAAACCAATAAAACCCATTACAAACGAGGCATTTGTTGCATCCAGTGGGGACATAATTACTGATTATAATGACTTATACTGTGTTTTTACGCTTTGCGTTGCGTATTGCGCCGTGTAAACATAAAACCATGTCTGCATTTGTGATCGGAGAAATGACAAACAACAAGTGCTACTCTACACTGCTCAAAACTCGCGTTTGAATCCTCAGTGGAAAATTCTTTAAATATAAAAAACGTACTTACAGGCTATGAGTCAGAAACGCCAGACTCCTTGCAAAGTTGGAACTGACCCACTTTATAGAAACATTATGTCCTCTTTTGGAAGACCAAACAAAGTAGTTTCGCTTTCACAACGAAACACACAGCGGCTTGAGTGAGCGGTGCCCGGTGGATTCGACGTTGGAGGCTTGCTGCAACCAGATGTGACGACCCCGGGCTGCGGACTCCGCTTCGTCCACGGTGAAAGCCGATCCGGCGATCCACAGCGTGAAGTTGATGTATTTCCTCAGCGACCAGCATGGATCAGCTCCAGGCATGACGAAGCGGATATCGTCCTTTTTTGGAAGGCCAAACAAAGTAGTTTCGCTTTCACAATGAAACACACAGCATCTCCACGACATGGCGGCGGCGGCAACAATACTACAGCGAGAATAAAAGTTGCTCCTTTCTTTGCGTGAACATTTGGGTGGCGTTATGCAAATCTTCCCACACAGTGACATAGACATGTGGAGGCGTGTTTAAACGAGGCGTTTTAGAAGGGTGTGGACAAGTCTTAACTTTTATAAAGAATATCTCTTTGGATTTGAGACTTTAGTCTTTGCAACTTTACAGATCTTCTTTATGCACCAAGAGCTTGTAACACTCCAAAGAGAAAGGAAAAATTGAAATCGCATCATATGACCCCTTTAATACAAAGGAATTTTCCGTATTGATTTTCAGAAGTGTTTTTACCTGTATTTTGAATTATGCATTGCAAACTTTATGGTTCCTTTCTGTTTTTCAATGAATTTTTCTTACAATGTAGAGTAATACACTTTGGTGGTGTAATGGTTCGTCCAGTGTCAAATCGTGAAGTGAAACCCACTGAGAATCACTCATCTAGAACGCACTGCATGTGACTGTGACACACACTGTCATTTCCTCCTTCATCTGTATGGACTAGTCAGCATGTCAACACTCACTTGCACAATCCTCCTGTATAAATATTAGGTCTATAGGCATGTGGGTTGATGAAAGAAATCTTCTGTTTTCTCAGGTCTAAATTGCTTTGGTTGCATATACCATGACCTCAAAATATATTTGGACAGTTAAGCCACTTTTTTTTTTTTAAATGTATGACATGTGGCAAGTGATATTTATTTACAAAGAGATATAGTACACATATACTTTTCAAGTCAAATATTTTGTTAAAATAAGTTTGTGCAGTAAGAAATTATAAAACAATAGATCTGTTGAAGATCAAGGAAGTACAGTATTATTTGTGATGATCCTTCAGTTATTAAAAATCATCAAAACACCAGTTTGTTTAAATATGTAACAGCCGAAGGAGATTGTATTCCCCAGCTGAGATGTGGTTCCTCCCAAATGTTTCATTAATTGTGATAACTTGATTTAAAAAATAATAAAAATGGTAATTGTGACTTTTTAATCTTTTGAGATTTAAAATTCAGAGAAAAAAGTTAGACTTTTGAGATAAAATTTCAGAATTCTGACAATTTTGCTCACACTTCAGAGATTATATCTCACAATTCAGATTTTTTTTCTCATAATGCTGACTTTAAAGCTCACTGTTTTTTTGTTTTTGTTTATATATTTATTTATCATGGAATAAAAAATTAAAAAAGGTAATTGCAGCTTTTTATCTCACAATTCTGACCTTTTTTCTCAGAATTGCAAGAAAAAGTCAGTATTGTGAGATATAATTTAAGAATTGCAGGCAAAAAATTAGAATTTTAAGATAAAGTCTTAATTACCTTTTTAATTTTTAATTTTTAAATTTTTGGCAGAAATGGCCTTCCATTAGATTAGTGACCTAGAAATGGTGTAGAATATTTATTCAGGTATTTCTGTTTATTTACAGGTTTAAAAACATAAACAAAGTTTATATTGCAATGTACAATGTTAAACACAAAAACACACACACACACACACACACATAAAAGCTATCTTTGCATTAAAAATTCTAAATATTAAAGTATTTAAATATTGAAGAACTTCAATATTTCAGAGTTTGATCTCATCTTTGGCTTGCTGTTTGAGGGTTTTATGAACACTATTATTTTTGAAGCCTCTCAGAACAGAATGTACTATGAAAAGTGCGCTACAAATAAATGTACTGACTGTAATTGTGGGTAACATACCGTCAATCAAGCGGCTGCTCGGTGGTCCATGTGTCATGTTACACTGATCAATCCAGCCTTGAGCTGACCGTGCCACTGCATCGCTCCAACTCTACAAATGACACAAAACATGTTTGTGTCATTTGTATGCATGATGTATGATTCATGTTTAAAATGCAAAAGTGTGATTTACCATTTTCAGCATGTTGCTGGCAGCCGGCTCCACAGCCCTTCGGTAGGCGTTGTGTACATCCTCGATCTCCTGCTGAACAGAAGTCAGGTCTGTACAGACGCCTGTGAGAGTAAAAAGCAAAACAATCAGTATGAAGTATTTTCAGATGATGTATATTTTTGCATATTAACCAGATTTATAATAGGCAATATGGTAATATATGCTTACCTGGCTGGAAATGAAACATGAAAAGAGACAAATATGAAAGATGATTATTATTGCTTGCTGATAACAAAACCACATCTATAATAAATGTTCATGCTTTATATATATATATACGTATATATATATTTTTTTTTTACTACAGAACTCATTTCAATCATTTAAGCAGAAGCCTTTAGATCACAACATTTTTAAAAATCATTAGAAACCGAAATTTAGTCAAATGTGTTCAAATGTGAGTTACTCATAGCAAAAAATCTGTTATAAGTATCATAAAAAAAATGTATTAAAATCAAACTCACTAAGCTGCAGGCAGCGTTCATATGGAGCAATCCCAGGAAACAAACTGTTACTGCAAACATTTTGCGTCCTTCTGTCCAGCAGATTGCAGAGGCAGTATTTTAAAATAAATAAATAAAAACAAAAATTTTAACTATTCTTTAAAAATATACATATACATACACATACACAAACACTCACACACATAATTTAAAATATTATAAAACACACATAATTAAAAATATTATAAATTGTAAGAAAATATCAAATAAAAAACGTTTTAAAATATATTTTTAAAGTAAAAACTGAAGTATTTTTAAATATAAATTGTGAGAATTAATTTATAATATAATTTATAATATTTAAAAAATAATTTTTACACTACAATCGCAGTAAAAATGTTCGGAAGAAACTCAAATTTCAATTCGGAAAGCTCATTTTGTAGTTATTTTACAGATATATACACACCCAATTTTAAATAAAATTGGTAAAAATATATATATATATATATATACATATATATTTTACTATAATCACAGTCAAAATGTCAGGAAGAAACTCAAATTTCAATTTTGAAAGCTCATTTTGTAGTCCTTTTTTCAGATATATACATTCACAATTTAAAATATAAATTGTAAAACAAAAAAAAACCCCCAAAAAGTAGAATAAAATAAATAATTTAGAATATTTAAAAAAAAAAAATTACACTACAATCACTGTTAAAATGTTAGGGAGAAACTCACATTTCAATTTTGTAAGCTCATTTTGTAGTTTTTTTTTTTACAGATATATACACACACAATTTGAAATATAAATGGTAAAAAAATATTTATTTTTATTTTTACTATAATCACAGTAAAAATGTCAGGAAGAAACTCACATTTCAATTTTGAAAGCTCATTTTGTAGTCCTTTTTCAGATATATACATTCACAATTTAAAATATAAATTGTAAAAAAAAATAAAATAAAGAAAAAGTAGAAAAAAATAATTTGGAATAATTTAAAATATTTGTTATACTACAATCACTGTTAAAATGTTAGGGAGAAACTCACATTTCAATTTTGTAAGCTCATTTTGTAGGTTTTTTTTTACAGATATATACACACGCAATTTGAAATATAAATGGTAAAAAAATATTAATTTTTATTTTTACTATAATCACAGTAAAAATATCAGGAAGAAACTCACATTTCAATTTTGAAAGCTAATTTTGTAGTCCTTTTTCAGATATATACATTCACAATTTAAAATAGAAATTGTAAAAAAAAAAAAGTTGAAAAAATAAAAATAATTAGAATATTTTAAAATATTTTTTACACTACAATCACTGTTAAAATGTTAGGGCTAAACTCACATTTCAATTTTGTGAGCTCATTTTGTAGTCCTTTTTTAAATTTTGCAAGCGTATAGCTCAAATGATATAGTTCATAACAAACCAATCTGAATGATTAACTCTGCTCCTCACCTGCTCATATGAGTGGAGGCGTCTGAGATGTTATGGTCAAGTCCCTCACTATTCCTTTTTATATTCCCAGCATCTTAATGATCTCAAGAACATGTTCCCATGTCTGAAGTGACATGTGACACCACTTGAGCAATAAGTTCACAAAACAATACAAAACCTGAGAGGCAGAAGCAAACATGAGAGCGTAAACACGAGGGTGTAGGTTTAGTTTAAAGAACAGCGTGAATTAACCTGCAGAAGAATGAGGCAAGATGTCTAAAGAACCTGCAAACAAAGCAACAATGATAAATGGAATGGACAACGTGGCAATAGACCAGAGCGTATAGTTAAAGAATACACATCATTCTTCTTATAGAGGGGAATAATAGGCAGAATGAAATAGAAACTGTAGACTTTTACTTTCTTTCAATCACGCTCATGCATCTGGACTATTACAGTGTGACATTTGCTATTGTGTATTGTATTTCATCAAGCAAACAATGGATTTTTAACACCAGTTTCAGTCTGACTAGCAAAATGACCGAACATTTGACTTGGTTAATTAACAAACAGAAACATTAAAGTTACATCAGATAAAACATTAAAGCTTAAAGCGTTCTGTCACATCAGCGGTGTCTCCAGGGCTTTTACTGTGGTTGTTCAGAGGGTTATAATGCAATGGAATGTAATCTTTCAAAGCATGACAGTCTATTGCATAGAACTGACTCTTTTTGCATCATTGTAGACCTTTAGATTTAAGTTGGACTATACATTCCCTTGTCTTAACAGGATGATTTGATGTATTTAATGGCATGACTCTGCTGCAGAAGGAGTGACAGGTTTATATTCCTGCAGGTAGTGACGAACACAATGCCTCTCATGAGTTCAGTCGCTGAATGATAAATGACATATTTACAGCAGGCTGAGCAAATCTGTCATAAAGATCACTATGTTCAGACGGAATATTCAGATGTCTGGTAAAGGCAAATCATTTACAATGAGCCATATAATTATGAAATGCATTTGTAATATGTTATATATTGTATTTACATAGGATTCATTAGATATACACTGTAAAAATATTTTTTCGAAGTTGTAAATAAAACAGAGTACTGGAGTATGTTTTATAAGAAAGCACAGTAGTTCTTCTACTTCAACATTTCATGTTTAATTCAATGTTACTTACCATTTCTTTGTAAATGCTTGTGAAATGTATTAGTTTCTAAACCTTTTTTTCAGTGTATGGGATATAATTATATATTTAATATATTATGTTTAATAATGTAATTTATATAATATATAATTAGAACAAAATGTCATTACTTTTGAAAAATGTCCTTGATTAGTAAAAGCAGTGCAAGATATATATTCAGATATAATTTCTGTTTATTTCCATGTTTAAAAAATATAAATGAAAATTTTAAAGGGGTCATATGATGCGATTTCAATATTTCCTTTCTCTTTGGAGTGTTACAAGCTCTTGGTGCATAAAGAAAATCTTTAAAGTTGCAAAGACTAAAGTCTCAAATCCAAAGAGATATTCTTTATAAAAGTTAGCCACGCCTACCTAAAACGGCTCGTTCTAACACACCCCCACATACCTACGTCACGATGTGGGAAGATTTGCATAACGCCGCCCAAATGTTCACACAAAGAAAGAAGGTGTAACTTTTATTCTCGCTGTAGTATTGTTGTTGCCGCCACCATGTCGTGAAGACGCTGTGTGTTTCGTTGTGAAAGCGAACCTACATTGTTTGATCTTCAAAAAGAGGACACGACTAGAAATCAGTGGTTAAGTTGTATTTACAACACTGTTCCAGAACACTTCAACCCAAATATCCAGATGTGTGCAGCACATTTTATGGAGGACTGTTTACTGATCCTGGGAGAGTAACGTTAGACTACAATGCCGGCAGTTCTGACTCACGTAAGATGATTCAAACGCGAATTTTGGGCAGTAGAGTAGCACTTGTTGTTTGTCATTTCTCCGATCACAAATGCAGACAGAGTTTTATGTTTACGCGGCGCGATGCAATGCAACGCAATACGTAAAAAGACAGTATAAGTCATTATAATCAGTAATTATGTCTCCACTGGATGCAACAAATGCCTCGTTTGTAATGGGTTTTAATGTTTATGTCTCGTTGCTCCGGCCGGACACGGCATCACAGTATGGTAAGGGGCGTAACATTTCCGTCTCACGCTTGAGGTATTCGGCCAATCACAACGCATTAGATAGCTGGCCAATCAAAGCACACCTCGCTTTTTCAGACCGATGAGCTTTGTAAAAATCGACACGTTTCAAAAAGGCGGGGCATAGAGGAGAAACAATAATGTACAGTATGTGGAAAATAATGTGTTTTTTTAACTTTAAACCGCATAAACACGTTTCATTACACCAAATACAGAAAATAATGTTCTTTTTAGCAGCATCATATGACCCCTTTAACTATCAGTTAACTTTTAATGTAAACACACACACACAATATAATATCTGCATCTATATTTAGTGTTTAAAATATTACAATTTTACAATAATGCTTCATATGTTGGATATAATTATATATCTAATTTATACAATCTAATAATGGAATTTATATAATATATAATTAGTATAAAATACTTCAAATACATATTCAGGTCTCTTTGTTTATTTCGGTAACACTTTAGATATATTCATATTCAATATTAATAAAGAGTTTCCCCTCAATAAACTTCTTTGTTGTGGGTTGTGGGTTATTACAGTTTATATATATATATGTGTGTGCAAATGTTTACACACAGTTTTTGAAATTATATTTATTTATAATTATATTATATTATATACATTTTTTGAAATCCATTTCTCAAAACTCTAAACACAAAACACACACACACAACATGCAAAACGTCACACATATCTTGCAAAAGCAAACACTTCCTTCAAAAGTATTTGAACTCTAAAATGGTATTTTTGCGTATTACAGTTTTTCTCGATTGCTTACATACTATCACCAGGCTTTTGAACTAAAATTTCAAAACCATAACGCCATTTATCAAAAAGCACACCCATTTCCCTAAACTATAAACACTATTCCCCTTTTTGAAACATGAATCAGATTTGTTGAACTGTCACTGCAAAACTCTACACACAAATCCCTACATTTCTCAGTGCTTACACCATGTGGTCATTTAGAAAGCACTAGCATTCAATACTGTTCACTCAAGTCAGCATAGCTTGAGCTCAATTAGCACACAGTTACCCATGTGGAAACACTAAGATTCCAAATTGATCACACACCAATCAGAACCTTCAATCGATAGATAAAAGAGCCCAAGTCAGTTCATTCAGTTTTGGAACAATGGATCCAGAGAGATTGAAAAGGTCGAGGACACCAGAGAGGAAGAGGAGGAGGATGAGCAAGAGCAGTACACTCTTAAAAATAAAGGTGCTTCAAAAGGTTCTTCAAGCGATGCCATAGAAGAACCATTTTTGGTTCCACAAAGAACCATTCAGTCAAAGGTTCTTTAAAGAACCATCTCTTTCTTACCTTTTTATAATCTGAAGAACCTTCTTTCACCACAAAGAACCTTTTGTGAAACAGAAAGGTTCTTCAGATGTTAACGGTTCTTTATGGAACCATTTAGACAAAAAGGTTCTTCTATGGCATCGTGAAGCACCTTTAATTTTAAGAGTGTAAGGAGTGGAGGAAGTGGTGAAGGATGAGGAAGAGGAGGAGGATGAGGATGAGGGGCAAGGAGACAAGGAGTCTCAGATGAAATTCGTGCCACTAGTTGACCATGTCCTTGTCCATGGTATGACTATGAGGGAGGCTGGGCAATGAGTTCAGCCAAACTTAAGTTACTTCACCGTCGCCTCAATCATAAGAACCTCCAGGGAGGAAAACAGGCAGGTGTACCTCAGTGTACTCTACTGTAACTTTTGAGTGCTGTACTCTGTTACAACACATGCATCAAATTGCCTTACATACAGATAGAGTTTCTGTCTGCTTCCATTTTATAAAAAGGATGTTACAGTTACAGTAATCAGTACATCTATTTTTGTAGGACACAGAGACGATGGAATGGAAGAAGCCTGACAAGACATTTCAGCTGATGCCAGGTGGATCAGGCATGCAAGAGGATTCTCCCCCCACTGCCTAGCTAGGGCCAGTATAGCCTGTGATGTTGACGAGATTCTCTGGCCTGACCCAGAACAAAGATGTGATGCTGGGGCAGAATATTTTTTGTTGTTGTTTGGTGTATTGTACTGTACAGTACATTAAAGAATAAAAAATTTGCAAATGTATACATGTGTGTTCATTATGTGAAAAGTTCCTTGAGGGGGAGAACCATAAGCAACATAACTTATTCCTGGTTTTTGATTTTTGTTGTATTATTTTGAATTTATCTCACCAGTGTGTAAGACTATGTTGTAGTGTGTGTGTTTTTGAGGGCTTGTGTGTGATGTTTGGTTTTTCAGCAAGAGTGAATGGTTTTGAGTGTAGAGCTTCATTTTGACCTGAAAATAGGATGTTTGGGGAATTGGGTGAGACGTTATGGATTTGTGTTTACTGTTTTGAGAATATGAGGCACAGTTTCAAGAAATGTGTTTAAGCAATCGCGAAAAACTGTAACTCTACACACAAGCATAAGATAATTAGCCAAACTACACACAGATGTGAAACATGTAGAACACTACTCTCGTGTGTCTTTTGCTTGTTCAGTGCAGTGGAGTGCACAGGAGTTTGTCAAATACTCGCACATACATGCATATTCATATACAAAGTATATATGTACAACTGATGAATTGTACACAGTTATGCAACAGAACGGAATCAATACTGAACTGACTTGAGCTGTATAATGACACTATTGACTTGCTGCTTTACAGTATAATTTGAATCTGAAACTATTGTGAAGCTGCTGTGAAACAATTTATATTGTATAAAGCACTTTAGAAATAAAGTTGACTTTCTGAATTGGCTTGTATGCATATTCAGTGTGTGTGTGTGTGTGTGTACTGTACATACACACACATATACTATAATCATACATGTATATATACACACTGTAAACAGAAATGCAAGGGGGTAAAAAATAATTTCTTTTGATTTTCTAGTGAACAAATTACGTGTATGCGTACTGGGTGCAGGTCATCAGTAAAGAGTGTGGCATTTAAATGGCAGTGTTTCCCAAATGAAAGAAAAGAGTTGTTAGTTTTGAATGCTGCATGTAATGTAGAGAACTGTGTTTAGAGTTATGCAAAATGTTTGTTTTACATAGCAAACGGAGTTAAACGACACAGGACAGTCTGACCAGTAGGTGGCGCAGTGGCACCAATATCAGGTTTTCACAGACACAGTTTCTTCAGGTTGTCTTACACTAAGTGTTGTGTGTGGTTTATTTTAATACATTTTGTTTAAGTTTTGTGCTTTAAAAAAACTTCTTTTGGATTTCAAAGCAATCTGGCATTTCAGTGGTTTTCAAAGCTGTTAACTGGAAAGCAAGGTGGTTGATTGCTGATATGAAGTTGCTGTTGCTAGTGTCAATTTGTATGCAATATTTACTAACTATAAACTAAAACTATAATGTTAATGAACAGTATCATTCATTGACATTTTGGTTTTGGAAGACATTTATCAGTGAGATGCCTCAAAACACTGGCTGATTTATGAGCCTGTCTGAAATATGGGTTCATCACTGTTATGCAGACATCACAGGTGACCTCAGCATCAGACAAAAGGCCATTAGAGGTCATGCAGTGTGTGTCTTGTGTGTGTAAAGGTTGTTTTGGTCCAGTGAGAGCATCAGCGCTGATGAAGCAGAGATCTGCTGTGGAAGGAGGAGTGAGTTTACTTGTCTTCTGCTGCACTGCACACCTCTTGTTTTCCTCTAACAATGCAGTTAGTGAAGTGTTCAGTGACGCCGTAGTGCTCTTTATTTTCACAGGGATTACGCAGTGATTAGTTCGCAATAAACGCAATGGTAATTATGCAGTGGGAGATCTAATTTTCCACCAGGTTAAATAAAATGTTATGCACCCACATAATAATTAGATAATTAAATATTCTATCCATCTATCTATTATGTATTATTGAAAATACTATACTATGTAAAAATACTAATATATTACAAGATTTATTCATTATATTATTTTTATATAAATATAGATTTATTCAAACATTTTAATAAAATATTAAATATTTTAATATATAAACGTTTTATATTTAAATATTACATACATAGTTTATCCACATATATACATAAAAACACCCACAACTCTATATATGAATTATTACTTTGTAAAGTATTTGAATCAATAATTCAACATACCTCATGATGAGTAGTTATCAGCAATTGTACTTGAGATAAGGATCAGTCGCCACAAGGATTTCCTGTTTCAGAAAGATTCATATTCTTTCATCTCGGCTCATGTCATTAATTTGTGTCCTAGGGTCAGTTATGTCCTCTGCTGTGCATAACATCACTATCAACAGTCTTTGAAACAAAAACGTCAATCATCTTGTGTGCCTTAAAGACAATATTTCCCATTAAAACACTAGGTCTTCTGATGAAGTGCTGGTGTGTCATTTTCATCATAGTGATGAGATGGATGAAATGACAGTGATTATGTGTGATTCGGACCAGGCCGTTGTGTTTTTAGTCTGTCCCCTCTCTCTCAGACCAGTCTGAATAATGGATTTCATGAGGTTTATGAAAAATACATCTCTCCACCGGGGACGACAGACACAGACCCTCTCACCCCAGAACAAGCCACCGCCACAAAACCTCCTCAGAGGAGAATGTGAGCGCTCAGAGGTCACTCTTTCATTGCTCAGGAGACAGTCCTCAGTTACGTTTCACTGAAGACAGCTTTGTTTCTCTTAAAACTCCTAAAACAGAAGGAAAAGAGAAAAGTGTTTTCATACAGTAAGAATACTTTGTTTTCCCATTTATTGACTGACAGCTCTCCTGACCCTGTGTTGACAGAAATCAGAGGCGTTGATATATATATATATATAATTTTTTAAGTATTTTATGATCACCAAGGGTGCATTTGTGATCAAAAATACACTAAAATTTGTAATATTGTAAAATATCATTATAATTAAAACAATTAATTAAAACAAAAAAGCATTTCAATCATGACAACTCTCGGAACATTTTAGCATGGTGATGGATATGACAGTGTTAATGTATTTGGTCTTGGTGGAACAGATCTGCTACGCTGCTGCTGTTGGTTATTGCTGTAGTTGTAGATTATTGCTGCTGCTGCAAGCAAGTACAGGAACTTGCTACTGCCAATGCATATGGGATACGGTGCTATGAGTATTTAAGACATACTGCTGCTGCACAAATAGCATATAAAATAACCCCATAGCAGATCTATACAGGTGGAGCTGGGGAAGGTGGAGGGTTTCAGAGAACTCTGAAAGCGCGCTGCAGGAATCTCAAGTCAGTGCTAGCCAGCCATATAAATGCAAGGCAGTAAGCTCATTGGCTGCATATGCAGCATGAACCAATCAGCTTGTGCCAAGTTATTTAACTCTCTGAATGTCATCAGTTAAGTTAACACCCCGTCAGAATGTGCCATCTAGAGTTTCATGACTGAACTATATATTTCACAAAATAAATAACAGCATAAAGGTCTGGAGAGTCAAAGCCTTTAAACTAATTTGCTCTCCATTTAATCTCATTGTGATCTTTGAGAAACAATTGAGATCTCGTTGCAGACTTTTCATTCTGTTTATAGTATTTTGGCTATTTTCTTGCTCTTACAGTCCTCACGCATGCTGAGCTCTTATCATTGCTTTATTATGTCCCTGTAATTTCTAAAATAACTGCTCCCGCTCTCTTTTTCTCCCTTTTATCCGTCTCCCTTCCCCTCTCTCTCTCTCGTACTCAGCACCTCCTCCTTCTCCTCAGCTGGATTCTTCAGTCGGTGGGCAGGAACTGTGTCAGTTTCTGAAGAAGCCGAGAGAGAGAGAGAGGGAGCGAACTGTGTCTGGGTCAGCTCAGTCTGTCATCTCAGACAGTCAGAGAGAGCAAGACAGTGCGCGAGAGAGACAGACGGCACGCAGGCAGCAGGATACAGGAGGTATGTCAGAGGATGTGGTTTCCCTGAGCTTGCAGAACATTGCACAGACATACTTTGAGCATGACCTAACGGCAGCACGCAAAGTGTGTTTTCTGTGCTCCGCTAGCTGCCTGCCGCAGGAGGACTGATCCGCTCGGGATCCTTGCTTCTTGTTATTATTGTGCCGTCACATCCAACGGGAATCCTACCGTCACTCTTGCGGTACACACGCCGGACGGTGGATCGCTGACTCAAACTTGCAGCATCCGTGTGTCGACAGCTCCACAACAGGTAAGCGCTCCGTCTCCATTGATTTCCTCACTTCATGAAGCATGCTGTCTGTCTAGGAGGAAAGCAAACACGACAACAGTGCAGTGATAAAGAATCAATCATGGGAAGCCACAAGCCACAAGTTTGCCACTGTGTGATGTGCTACAGCAAACATCTCTATCTGTTAACACAGACACATGCTCCTTGTAAAGCATATCACACAGATCAATGGTTTAGTTTTTAGTCACATGTACAAAGTGTGATACTGACAGGAAGACTGCACACTTCCCTTCAATGCTTGACCGTTGGCTTTTCTTTAAGAAGTGTTTCTTCAGCACTTTATTTCGGTTGTTTGCCTGAAATCACAGGATTTTGGTGACAAACCTCTTTAATAGGATGTATTTAAATAACTTTGGAGCATGCATTCACTAAGTGAAGTTAAACATCAGCATTAAGTAACCTAATTTGTGTTCACACTGAAAGCGAAAATGCTGCATAAGGTAAAACAATCTGAAGATATTTGATGTTTAAAGTCAGCATGGAATAAAAATTCAGCTATTTTCTAAATGCATGTTATTGATTGTACTGTGAACTGTTCAGTTGTGCATGTTTTCATTTTACTTTTTTTTTGACCTCATAATTGTTTATCAAAATGTCTATCTTGTGGTCAAAGGACAGACATTTAGTGTGCATAAACCCCGCCCCTTTCTTACAGGCAAGCTCACATTCAGATCCACCAAGAATTGTTCTATTCCATTAATCCGTTTCACTCAGATTTACGTCACAATACAAAATAAAAGATCTGTCGCTACTTTTGTTTCATTGCAACTGTAGTATCAGCTACTGTTATGTGGTGCGTCATTTTTTACCAATGAGATTTCACTGTAGGGGGGCTTCCTTACACAACAGCGCATAAATAAATAAAAAAAATTTAAATTCAAGAGACCAACAAAATTTCCTGTTGCTCGTCCAATGTTAGTTTGCTATTGACAAAAAGTAACCCTAAAAAATAAGAATATTATGTATGTTCTGTAGTTTTTATTAGGCTTTTGCACAAAAAATCTCCCTGCAATTCTGGGTATGTTAGTTTATGTTTTTTTTTTTTTTAAAGTAACAAACTTTAATGCATACATAATTTCATAAGTTGTTCTTCTAATATTTATATATTTTATTTCAGCTTTAGTTTTGTTTTTCTTTTTTAATGATAACACTAGATTTTTTTTTTTTTTTTACATTTTTGTGACGACCCCATTTGTGTAGAAAACTTTTGGCAGTCTGATAAAATGAATAAAGAAAGAGTTAAAGATCATTGCCAAAACTGCAAGGTCAAGTCGAGTGCATTGCATGGTTGCACTGTGTTCTCTGTTGTGCACTGCACATTTTCTTAAATGTACTAGTTTATCAAAGTATTCCTTATATATATATATATATATACAGTGGGTACGGAAAGTATTCAGACCCCCTTAAGTTTGTCACTCTTTGTTATATTGCAGCCATTTGCTAAAAATTTTTAAGTTAATTTTTTTTCCTCATTAATGTACACACAGCACCCCATATTGACAGAAAAACACAGAATTGTTGACATTTTTGCAGATTTATTAAAAAAGAAAAACTGAAATATCACATGGTCCTAAGTATTCAGACCCTTTGCTCAGTATTTAGTAGAAGCACCCTTTTGATCTAATACAGCCATGAGTCTTTTTGGGAAAGAGGCAACAAGTTTTTCACACCTGGATTTGGGAATCCTCTGCCAGAGCATATAATATACACAGCATGCATACTAAATACTGCTGAAAGAGTATGAGTAGTATGTTAGTATGCTAATCTATACATAGCTTAATTGTGCTGTTGTTGCTAGTAGGCGGTCCCGCTAATGGTCCCTGTCACTCATATTGCCAAAATAAATTGCCAACTTTCATGATAAATGAATGACTTATGGACGCAAATCGCTGTCAGTGTGAATCCCCTTTAAGAAAAGAGAACAGAGAAGGCAAACTGTCATTAATCCGTTCCAGACGGCGGTTCGGAGGCTGTGCGCATTCAGTCGCGCTGCGCCGGGCGCCTCAGGAGCCGACACATAGAGCTGCTGTTGTCATGGAGGAATCTGGTGCATCATATCACGGGGTAGTCACCTCCGACCCCATGCGTACCCGCTATTAGAGAGTTACTGGAGAGTAATGCTGACTTCAGTGTCAATGTGAATCAGCAGGACCTTTTTATTACAGCTCAGAGGTTGTTTCCTTGGGAGAAAAAACAAATACCTAACATAATCAATTTTGTCAATTTTCATACAAAAATATGAATGGTACTCGCCTGTGCAAAAGTCTGATGTGATGCTAGGGAGCTGTGAGTGGTTTCCAGGGTGTTGACCTGTAAATAACCTGCAATAACAATTGTGCCCTTGTGACTTTAAAAAATTTGATCACTACTAACCTATCCACCTTTTTCTTCAACGCGGAAGTAAGCCTATGGGTGAGACTTCCGGTTCATTAGCCGCTATAGGTAAATAACGAGGAGAATAACAACGTGCAATAAACTGTAAAACTGTTTGCACTACAAACCAGTGTGTTCATAATGAAGATAATACATTGAAATAATATAAGACCCACCAACTTTCAATATCAAGCAGCAAAACTAACTGTTTTGTTCAGCTAAAAATAGCTGGACGGAGTGGACACAGATGAGACTGGAAGCCAGACCCATAGAATTTACAAATGGCCCCCAGTTTTACGACAAGAAAAAGGTGGATATACGGTGAAAACACTCAACCTAACAGGATAATGTAATTTTACAGTAAAATACTGTTAAATTTACATTTTTGAAAGGGAAAACAAGAAGCCATCTTATAATATATAATACAAAAAAAAAAAATTGACAAGTTAAATCCCTAAAACCTAAAATGTTGCTACCGTATTTTTACGGTAAAAAATTTCAGTTTTTTTTTTTACTGTAAATTTCAGATTTTTTTAAACAGCATATCATTAAAAACAGTAGCAACAAACATTCCAGGACAAGTTACATATTTAAATTTAATACTTTAGTTAAGGGTTTATTCAAATCACTAAAATAATATAAGCAGTAGTAATAGTGGTGCTCGACTTACAAAACACTATTGAGACAAATGCTGACTATACAGTAAGAACAACTCTATTAATAACAATAGTTGCTCAATATATGCTAAATATATTTTAAAGTATATTGCATGACCATACGTCTGCTTTTTCCACACATGTCCCGGCCGGGATTTCTAAACTTGTCCCTCATTACCTTCAGCAATAATGAAAACAATAAAAAAACAACTAAAAAACAAAGACGAATCCCGGCGAGGACAAAGAGGATGCATAGTCACGCTAAATAATATTACTGTTAATGTGGAAGGCATAATTAACATAATTAGGTCTTTGATGAAAAATGCGTAAGACTCTTGAAAGACTAAACCAACATGTTTGAGACATTGTTGAGATCTGTCTTTAGCAGAAAATCGGTTGTGGCTAGAAGGGATACAGCAAAAACCGGAAGCTAACGATAAATTGAATTTTGTACCTATTCGATCAGGGTTCCTCAATAGGCAGCCACCGAGAGAAAAAAGTTTGGCATAATGTGGCATGAAAATTCAAACGCAGCATCAGCAAGCTACATTAACTTCCATTGTGTCTACACCGGACGCGAGCGGCACGGTGCGATGCAATAAAATACAATAGAACTCATTATAATCAGTGATGCTGTCTTGGATGCGGCGCGACAGGACAAATCCCTGATAGTAAACTGCTGACTCGTTCTATTTATAACGTACTTACTGACACAACGTTCAAATGATTTGCAATGCTTTGTCGCGTCCAGTGTAGATACGATGTGACAGTAAATACATGGCAATTGTGTAGAAAAGAAAACTGGACACGGAAAATAGATTATTCAAATGTGAATGGACTGAACAGTTCCCTTTCATGGGAACTTCGAACTGCGTCCTCTAGGGGTCGCTATGGGGAACGCCTCGTCGTGACCCGTGTCTGAAGCATACATTGAAAAAACACCAACTCGTTGGCCGGCGACAGCCATGACGTCACTACCGGTGCGACTCCAGTATAAATCGGCGCCGGGAGCTACACATCATTCTCTTCTTCGTCTTCATTGACTGTTCTGTTTGAAGCGTGCATTTTCAAGGAAAAAGTAAGAGCTATCTATTTATTATGGCGAGCACTAGTAGAGCATTTAGAAGGTGTGTGCATCCGTGTCAGCGCTATTTGACACCAGATGACACACACGATCTATGTGTTGTTTGTTTGGGCGAGGAGCACGCACGCGATGTCCTCGAGGGGGCAATCTGCGTGCATTGCGAGTTTTTTCCAAAGAAAAAACTCCGTTCTCGTTTGTCTCTCTTTTCAAGTAAAGAGGGGCAGCCATCTGCTTCCCGCGGTTCAGGACCCTCCGCTGCTGAGGCACGGAGGAGAATGAGCTCGTGGGGATCTCAGGTGGACCTGGCCGATGAGTTTAGAGAGGGACTTTCCTTCTCGCGCTCATCGGCGGGGGGCGAGAGACAGCCACTGGAGGATGATTTTCTCTCTTTAACATCATCTGATCCAGGGGCCAGTGCTCTGCTGGGTTCAGCCCAGGAAGAGCAGGAAATGGATGATGAGAGCGAAGAAGCTGAGGCTGAGCCTTCTCAATCCTCCTGCCCTGCGTATGATGAGCTCTTAGAGGTTATGGATCGCGCCACGGCAAGACTTGACTTGCCATGGAAGCGGACTAAGGAAGTGGCGTCGCGAGGTCGTCTCGACGAACGTTATCTTTCTGGCCATAACCCTCCAGCTCAGGTGAGTCTTCCTTTCCTTCCTGATCTCCATACTGAGATCGAGAAGGAATGGAAGAAGCCGTTTTCCTCACGCATCCATCGGTTTCAGCATACCAGTTATGCGAATATCGAGGCGGTGCGCGAAAACGGCTATGAGAGAATGCCCCCTGTAGAAGAGACGCTAGCTAGCTATCTCTCTATGGGAGAGACATCATCTCTCAAAACTCCCTCCTTGCCATCCATGCCTCTTCAAGCTACATCTAAAATGAATGGCAAGGCATACGCAGCAGCAGGTCAGGCTGTTGCTTCACTGCACACGATGGCGGTGCTCCAAGCATACCAGGCTGATCTGCTGAAAGACCTGGATAAAGGCGAGGGCCTTTCTTCTGATGAGATGGCTGAGTTACGCCGCACCACGGATCTTGCTCTTCGTGCTACTAAGCAGGCTGCCTCTGCCATCCAGTGTAGATACGATGTGACAGCAAATACATGGCAATTGTGTAGAAAAGAAAACTGGACACGGAAAATAGATTATTCAAATGTGAATGGACTGAACAGTTCCCTTTCATGGGAACTTCGAACTGCGTCCTCTAGGGGTCGCTATGGGGAACGCCTCGTCGTGACCCGTGTCTGAAGCATACATTGAAAAAACACCAACTCGTTGGCCGGCGACAGCCATGACGTCACTACCGGGGCGACTCCAGGATAAATCGGCGCCGGAAGCTACACATCATTCTCTTCTTCGTCTTCATTGACTGTTCTGTTTGAAGCGTGCATTTTCAAGGAAAAAGTAAGAGCTATCTATTTATTATGGCGAGCACTAGTAGAGCATTTAGAAGGTGTGTGCATCCGTGTCAGCGCTATTTGACACCAGATGACACACACGATTTATGTGTTGTTTGTTTGGGCGAGGAGCACGCACGCGATGTCCTCGAGGGGGCAATCTGCGTGCATCGCGAGTTTTTTCCAATGAAAAAACTCCGTTCTCGTTTGTCTCTCTTTTCAAGTAAAGAGGGGCAGCCATCTGCTTCCCGCGGTTCAGGACCCTCCGCTGCTAAGGCACGGAGGAGAATGAGCTCGTGGGGATCTCAGGGGGACCTGGCCGATGAGTTTAGAGAGGGACTTTCCTTCTCGCGCTCATCGGCGGGGGGCGAGAGACAGCCACTGGAGGATGATGTTCTCTCTTTAACATCATCTGATCCAGAGGCCAGTGCTCTGCTGGTTTCAGCCCAGGAAGAGCAGGAAATGGATGATGAGAGTGAAGAAGCTGAGGCTGAGCCTTCTCAATCCTCCTGCCCTGCGTATGATGAGCTCTTAGAGGTTATGGGTCGCGCCACGGCAAGACTTGACTTGCCATGGAAGCGGACCAAGGAAGTGGCGTCGCGAGGTCGTCTCGACGAACGTTATCTTTCTGGCCATAACCCTCCAGCTCAGGTGAGTCTTCCTTTCCTTCCTGATCTCCATACTGAGATCGAGAAGGAATGGAAGAAGCCGTTTTCCTCACGCATCCATCGGTTTCAGCATACCAGTTATGCGAATATCGAGGCGGTGCGCGAAAACGGCTATGAGAGAATGCCCCCTGTAGAAGAGACGCTAGCTAGCTATCTCTCTATGGGAGAGACATCATCTCTCAAAACTCCCTCCTTGCCATCCATGCCTCTTCAAGCTACATCTAAAATGAATGGCAAGGCATACGCAGCAGCAGCAGGTCAGGCTGTTGCTTCACTGCACACGATGGCGGTGCTCCAAGCATACCAGGCTGATCTGCTGAAAGACCTGGATAAAGGCGAGGGCCTTTCTTCTGATGAGATGGCTGAGTTACGCCGCACCACGGATCTTGCTCTTCGTGCTACTAAGCAGGCTGCCTCTGCCATGGGCAGATCTATGGCAGCGATGGTAGTAACGGAGAGGCAGCTGTGGGTAAACCTGGCAGACATCGGGAAGAAAGAAAGGGGTTTTCTTCTCGATGCCCCGGTTTCGCCCTCTGAACTTTTTGGTACATCCGTTGAGACGGTCGTCGAAAAGTTCAGGGAGGCGAAGGCGCGCTCAGCGGCCTTCAAAACCTTCATTCCACGAAGGTCCAGGTCTGAGCCCGAACAAACCAGGGGTCCTGGCCCGTCTCGATTTGAGGATCAGAGACGAGCACAGAAGGCTAGTGTCGCGACTCGCGCTCCTCCTCCGCCTGCGGGTAGGGGTAGGAAGTATCGTGGGTCGAAGGGAGGTAGGCAAGACCTGAGGGATGTGATCCAGACAAGGCGTCAGAGCTTTCGTCCGGATCAGAGTAATACTTAGGTATCCACTCTTTCCCTCAGGGGATGTAACATCTACCCCGTTCTATGGTTAATCATAGTAACCACCTTACTGAAGGTCCGGTCTAGAGGCTTTTCCGGACAGAGCTCCAACGCGGGAGCCGTGGTGGGTGAGTACGATCCATGTCTAAATATATGTATATAAATATATGTATGTGCTATGGAACTGGTGGTTGTGTGTACCCTTCTGCTAGTTTCTTTGCAGTGTTTCCCGTGCTGGGTTCAGAAACCGGGTGCTCGACTTGCAGTGTTTATAAACTCACTCGTCGAGATATGTCCAGAAGGTAAGTAAGGTTTCGGTTTCATACTTCCTGGATCATGCGGCTATAACACAGGCTTCTGCAGGAGTTTTGTGATTATCAGGCCCCCGGTGTCACTGCAAAAAAATTTCCTGGACGTCCGGGCTGGGGTTTACGCTTTCATGCTACCCTGACTGGTCTACCGTATCCGGGTCGCCCTGAGGGGTTTTTCCCGATCACCAGGATATCCCCTTGAGGCATCAACCCCCCTCACCATTGAGGGTTATTGTGAGTATGATGTCTCTTTCGAGCGTTAATCCTCTCTGAGGAGTTAGATTCCTCGCTCCATGGGCTGTCCTCATGGTAGTATTGAGACAATGCTCCCCTTTTATCAAAAGGGTTACCTGGAATGAGAGTTTGGCTAGACTGCAGTATGCTTACCCCTCTGATTTTCAATCATGCTGCAGGTCGAGCCCCCCCCCCCCGCTCGTTGAGAGCTGGGTTTGTGCTCCCTCAGCCAAGGTAAACTACTGCTAGCGTTCCTGCATTGGAACATGCTGTAGGCCGAGCCCCCTTCTCGACTGAGAACTAGGTGTGTTGCCCCCACAGCTAAGTAAACTATTGCTAGCTGTTCCAGTGCGGAACATGCTGCAGGTCGAGCCCCGTCTCGGTTTGAGAACTGAGTGTGTTGCTCCCTCAGCTGAATAACTGCTAGCTGTTCCACCATGGGAACATGCTGTAGGTTGAGCTCCCTCTCCATTAAGAGCTGGATGTTCTCCCCCAGCTACAGATTTACTGCTAGCCACTCCAGCATTATAGCCGTAGATATAGCGTCTGGGGATACGCTATTTTTATCTATAGGCTGCCTTTTCAGGGTGCCACGAGAACCCCTAGAACGGTATGCAAGTGTAGTGCACGTTATGCTTTGCCCACTTTTCTAAAAATCCTGTATGGTAAGAGCTACGCGCAAGACTTCGTGCTCTTTTTGAGTGGTTTAAAACCCCGGTTCTGCCTTGGGCACCACTCCCCCTATGTATCCTCTGGATACCTACTTAACAGGGTATTGCTACTAAGGATCTGTTGAGACAGTTCCTTCACCACAAGACAAACGTGCGGTAGCCCCTGTGTGACAGACCAAGACTAGTATGATTCTAGGCTCTTGGTCGTATTCCCTTAAAGGAATCTGTTTCTGATTCCAAGCCTTGAGCTCTACCCCGGGCCCAGGAGTCTGGCCCTAACAGGTAAGTATTTTGGGGTATGTAGCCTAGGCCTTTGGCCGTAGGGAATAACGTCACTGACAGCCGTCTAAACGTCCCAGGGGCAACTCCCATAGCAATATGGTAGAGTTGGTTCTTAGTGCTCGCCATGGTTCTGGCTTGCACTCCCCTCAGCATGGCGGCGTGGGTATACCGTTCCCCATAGCGACCCCTAGAGGACGCAGTTCGAAGTTCCCATGAAAGGGAACGTCTCAGGTTACTTATGTAACCATGGTTCCCTGAGTAGGGAACGAGACACTGCGTCCTCTAGGTTTCTTGCCATGCTGCGGACGCAAGCTTCAGACGAAGAAGTGAACGATGTGTAGCTCCCGGCACCGATTTATACTGTAGTCGCACCGGTAGTGACGTCATGGCTGTCGCCGGCCAACGAGTTGGTGTTTTTTCAATGTATGCTTCAGACACGGGTCACGACGAGGCGTTCCCCATAGCGACCCCTAGAGGACGCAGTGTCTCGTTCCCTACTCAGGGAACCATGGTTACATAAGTAACCTGAGACGTTTCT
>NW_015505329.1:639509-654044 GCF_001515645.1 Sinocyclocheilus grahami
CACTAGTAAGGGAGTCAGCACACTAGTGAGGGAGTCAGTCCGAGTGAGAGTTAATGGACTTAAATCACCTGATTACCTAAAAACACTAAAAACTAACAATAAATAATGATAATAAACAAATTAATAAAAGAACAGAAATTACACAAATATTATTTACTTTGATTACTAGGTATTTAATGATTAGTATATTACACACTTTTAAAAAACGCTATTGTTTGTCAAAGTTGTCTAGTTTTGAGCAGCAGGACTCGTCAGCGTGCGGAGATTCGAATCACTGAATCATGAATCATTTGATTCAACTGACTCGGAGTTCGAAAAGCTCCGTTTCCCTTTCATGGGAACTTCGAACTGCGTCCTCTAGGGGTCGCTATGGGGAACGCCTCGTCGTGACCCGTGTCTGAAGCATACATTGAAAAAACACCAACTCGTTGGCCGGCGACAGCCATGACGTCACTACCGGTGCGACTACAGTATAAATCGGTGCCGGGAGCTACACATCGTTCTCTTCTTCGTCTTCATTGACTGTTCTGTTTGAAGCGTGCATTTTCAAGGAAAAAGTAAGAGCTATCTATTTATTATGGCGAGCACTAGTAGAGCATTTAGAAGGTGTGTGCATCCGTGTCAGCGCTATTTGACACCAGATGACACACACGATTTATGTGTTGTTTGTTTGGGCGAGGAGCACGCACGCGGTGTCCTCGAGGGGGCAATCTGCGTGCATTGTGAGTTTTTTCCAATGAAAAAACTCCGTTCTCGTTTGTCTCTCTTTTCAAGTAAAGAGGGGCAGCCATCTGCTTCCCGCGGTTCAGGACCCTCCGCTGCTGAGGCACGGAGGAGAATGAGCTCGTGGGGATCTCAGGTGGACCTGGCCGATGAGTTTAGAGAGGGGCTTTCCTTCTCGCGCTCATCGGCGGGGGGCGAGAGACAGCCACTGGAGGATGATGTTCTCTCTTTAACATCATCTGATCCAGGGGCCAGTGCTCTGCTGGGGTCAGCCCAGGAAGAGCAGGAAATGGATGATGAGAGCGGAGAAGCTGAGGCTGAGCCTTCTCAATCCTCCTGCCCTGCGTATGATGAGCTCTTAGAGGTTATGGGTCGCGCCACGGCAAGACTTGACTTGCCATGGAAGCGGACTAAGGAAGTGGCGTCGCGAGGTCGTCTCGACGAACGTTATCTTTCTGGCCATAACCCTCCAGCTCAGGTGAGTCTTCCTTTCCTTCCTGATCTCCATACTGAGATCGAGAAGGAATGGAAGAAGCCGTTTTCCTCACGCATCCATCGGTTTCAGCATACCAGTTATGCGAATATCGAGGCGGTGCGCGAAAACGGCTATGAGAGAATGCCCCCTGTAGAAGAGACGCTAGCTAGCTATCTCTCTATGGGAGAGACATCATCTCTCAAAACTCCCTCCTTGCCATCCATGCCTCTTCAAGCTACATCTAAAATGAATGGCAAGGCATACGCAGCAGCAGGTTAGGCTGTTGCTTCACTGCACACGATGGCGGTGCTTCAAGCATACCAGGCTGATCTGCTGAAAGACCTGGATAAAGGCGAGGGCCTTTCTTCTGATGAGATGGCTGAGTTACGCCGCACCACGGATCTTGCTCTTCGTGCTACTAAGCAGGCTGCCTCTGCCATGGGCAGATCTATGGCAGCGATGGTAGTAACGGAGAGGCAGCTGTGGGTAAACCTGGCAGACATCGGGAAGAAAGAAAGGGGTTTTCTTCTCGATGCCCCGGTTTCGCCCTCTGAACTTTTTGGTACATCCGTTGAGGCGGTCGTCGAAAAGTTCAGGGAGGCGAAGGCGCGCTCAGCGGCCTTCAAAACCTTCATTCCGCGAAGGTCCAGGTCTGAGCCCGAACAACCCAGGGGTCCTGGTCCGTCTCGATTTGAGGATCAGAGACGAGCACAGAAGGCTAGTGTCGCGACTCGCGCTCCTCCTCCGCCTGCGGGTAGGGGTAGGAAGTATCGTGGGTCGAAGGGAGGTAGGCAGGACCTGAGGGATGTGATCCAGACAAGGCGTCAGCGCTTTTGTCCGGATCAGAGTAATACTTAGGTATCCACTCTTTTCCTCAGGGGGTGTAACATCTACCCCTTTCTTCCCCTTCCTAATTCCCCTGTAACCACCATATCGCCACCTGACCGAGGTCAGGTGGAAGCTTCCTGCATAACAGTCTCCTTCTGGACCTATGATGTTTTGGTTGGTTCTATGGTTATCATAGTAACCACCTTACTGAAGGTCCGGTCTAGAGGCTTTTCCGGACAGAGCTCCAACGCGGGAGCCGTGGTGGGTGAGTACGATCCATGTCTAAATATATGTATATAAATATATGTATGTGCTATGGAATTGGTGGTTGTGTGTACCCTTCTGCTAGTTTCTTTGCAGTGTTTCCCGTGCTGGGTTCAGAAACCGGGTGCTCGACTTGCAGTGTTTATTTCACTCGTCGAGATATGTCCAGAAGGTAAGTAAGGTTTCTGTTTCATACTTCCTGGATCATGCGGCTATAACACAGGCTTCTGCGGGAGTTTTGTGATTATCAGGCCTCCGGTGTCACTGCAGAAAATTTCCTGGACGTCCGGGCTGGGGTTTACGCTTTCATGCTACCCTGACTGGTCTACCGTATCCGGGTCGCCCTGAGGGGTTTTTCCCGATCACCAGGATATCCCCTTGAGGCATCACCCCCCTCACCATTGAGGGTTATTGTGAGTATGATGTTTCTTTCGAGCGTTAATCCTCTCTGAGGAGTTAGATTCCTCGCTCCATGGGCTGTCCTCGTGGTAGTATTGAGACAATGCTCCCCTTTTATCAAAGGGTTACCTGAATGAGAGTTTGGCTAGACTGCAGTGTGCTTACCCCTCTGATTTTTCAATCATGCTGCAGGTCGAGCTCCCTCTCGTTGAGAGCTGGGTTTGTGCTCCCTCAGCCAAGGTAAACTACTGCTAGCGTTCCTGCATTGGAACATGCTGTAGGCCGAGCCCCCTTCTCGACTGAGAGCTAGGTGTGTTGCCCCCACAGCTAAGTAAACTATTGCTAGCTGTTCCAGTGCGGAACATGCTGCAGGTCGAGCCCCGTCTCGGTTTGAGAGCTGAGTGTGTTGCTCCCTCAGCTGAATAACTGCTAGCTGTTCCACCATGGGAACATGCTGTAGGTTGAGCTCCCTCTCCATTGAGAGCTGGATGTTCTCCCCCAGCTACAGATTTACTGCTAGCCACTCCAGCATTATAGCCGTAGATATAGCGTCTGGGGATACGCTATTTTTATCTATAGGCTGCCTTTTCAGGGTGCCACGAGAACCCCTAGAACGGTATGCAAGTGTAGTGCACGTTATGCTTTGCCCCCTTTTCTAAAATCCACATAAGTGGTAAGTGTGCACGTTATGCTTTGCCCACTTTTCTAAAATCCACATAAGTGGTAAGTGTGCACGTTATGCTTTGCCCACTTTTCTAAAATCCACATAAGTGGTAAGTGTGCACGTTATGCTTTGCCCACTTTTCTAAAATCCACATAGCTGGTAAGTGCGCACGTTATGCTTTGCCCACTTTTCTAAAAATCCTGTATGGTAAGAGCTACGCGCAAGACTTCGTGCTCTTTTTGAGTGGTTTAAAACCCCGGTTCTGCCTTGGGCACCACTCCCCCTATGTATCCTCTGGATACCTACTTAGCAGGGTATTGCTACTAAGGATCTGTTGAGACAGTTCCTTCACCACAAGACAAACGTGCGGTAGCCCCTGTGTGACAGACCAAGACTAGTATGATTCTAGGCTCTTGGTCGTATTCCCTTAAAGGAATCTGTTTCTGATTCCAAGCCTTGAGCTCTACCCCGGGCCCAGGCGTCTGGCCCTAACAGGTAAGTAGTTTGGGGTATGTAGCTAGGCCTTTGGCCGTAGGGAATAACGTCACTGACAGCCGTCTAAACGTCCCAGGGGCAACTCCCATAGCAATATGGTAGAGTTGGTTCTTAGTGCTCGCCATGGTTCTGGCTTGCACTCCCCTCAGCATGGCGGCGTGGGTATACCGTTCCCCATAGCGACCCCTAGAGGACGCAGTTCGAAGTTCCCATGAAAGGGAACGTCTCGGGTTACTTATGTAACCATGGTTCCCTGAGTAGGGAACGAGACACTGCGTCCTCTAGGTTTCTTGCCATGCTGCGGACGCAAGCTTCAGACGAAGAAGTGAATGATGTGTAGCTCCCGGCGCCGATTTATACTGGAGTCGCACCGGTAGTGACGTCATGGCTGTCGCCGGCCAACGAGTTGGTGTTTTTTCAATGTATGCTTCAGACACGGGTCACGACGAGGCGTTCCCCATAGCGACCCCTAGAGGACGCAGTGTCTCGTTCCCTACTCAGGGAACCATGGTTACATAAGTAACCTGAGACGTTTTGAGTGAGTGAATTGGAGGCTCCACAATCAAAGACATACCAACAACCTCCTCATTGTTCGCAGTGAGTTCACAGTTTTAACGTACAAGTTTGCTTTAATTTATTTTCAAGATCTGAGGTAAAATATCTTTTGTTGCTTTATGGCTATAAAGATAACGCAAAATAATATTCAAAATTACATTAGACACTTTACACTTTTTTCACAAAGCACATAATCATTACATGAGATTATCACGGTCATATTTTGTATGTTGTTCCTGCCGCGACGTCGCAGAAAATAAAAAACGTCCCTAAAATAGGATTCCATGTCGCTTATTGTCATGTGTCGCAGGTGGTTAGGACAAAAACTACATGGAAAAGATACTTTTTATCGTGTCGTGTCTGGTTGGGACACACGGTGTTACAGTTTGATCCCCCCCCCAAAAAATCTAAGTATAAAAATATTAATACTGACAAATCTAATAATTGAATCTGCAATTAGGGCAAGTGGAGAGAAGAGATCCAGTCTGGGAATGAGCAGGAACAGTTGATTTGCATGGCAGAAATGGAGATCCAGATTCAACAGGCAAAGTTCTTCTGTATCTAAATGCAAAACTATTCAAAAGTGTTTGAACAAAACCGACTACTGGGGAAAAAAATCTGAATATTCATCTTGTGACCATCTTGTGATTCCACTGACCTATATATATATATATATATATATATATATACGTATATATATATATATATATATATATATATAGGTCAGTGGCCTTTGACTTGGTATTGTTGGCAGAATTCGGCCCTTGGCGAAAATTAATTGAGGAACCCTGTATTAGATTGTGTTTATTTATGTTTAATGTCTACACCTACCCCTTACAATAATGCAAAAATAGAAATTATTGTTGTACAGTGTGAGAAAAAGTATGCTATATTGATGTGCGCATGCCCAGTAGTTTTTGCTGTATGCCATCTAGCCTTAACCCAGAAAATCTTGTGAATAACAACTTGATCTGTAATTTCCTTCAACTTATAAGTCACACACAGCAAAAGTGTAGCTAATTGCCTCTTTCTGAATGTTTCTGAATTCTGAAATGCTGTTTATTCTACCTGTATCATCATCACTGGCAGCTGGGCTGGTGAGTTAGGAAAATGATTAATACACGTGAAGCTTCAATATTTTGGTAACCTAATTAGGACAGAGAATCCTCTCTTGTGCTCAATTAAATCTAATTTAGATAATTGGAACACCTTAGTGCATTCGAATCTTAATTACGACATCCTTCCGAGACGTGACGCGCAAAAAGCCCAGCGCGTTATTCATCGCTCGTACCTGTGATCTCTGAACGGCTTCACCTCGCCTTCAATTAGGACAGGCTCTCCTCTGCGCTCTCTGAGAGGAAATGTACAACCTCTCCTGTGATTAGACAGCCTACAAATCAGATGTCACATTCGCTGTCAGTGCCGCACATTCGGCACCTTCTTCTCAGAGTCAGTTGAGGAGATGAAACGCAGCTTTAGCTGTGCGCCTTGATGGAAGATGAATGGTAATTTTTGTTCTTCTCCTGCGCGAGGTGCCACTTTGAATGGATTACACTTCCTGGATGTGTGCGGAGATTAGCTTCTTCCCTCCCGTCGCAGCGACGATCCTCTGCCACAAATATTCAGGCCTCTGGCGATGCCTAGGCACAACACAGAACAATCAAAGCGGGAAATATGCAAGCGCTGCAGGAAAACACACGCTTTAACAGGCGACAGAATAAAACTCCTTTAATATTTGTTTTAGACTCATCGACTTGCTTGCTAATGAGTGGCCGGGAAAATTGCAGTGATATTGATCGAGTCGTGTTCAAGAAGGACATGTCGATACTTTACTTTTAAAAGGGAAACCGATTTAGATCGCTTTCTGGTAAAGTGCACATTTTAAGAAAAGAGACTAAATGCTTTCATTCTCACATTACAAGTACTGGATTGTTTCCACTGAAAACAGTCTCACACTTTCGCACAACATACTGTCTCACATATGGGCACTGGGGCGGGTGCTATGATAGAAATAGGGGGGGTTCAGTGTACAGTTCTTAACAGGACATTTTTTTTCTTAATGTGATTTTAAAAATCTAAAGAACCTTTTGTGCAGTGGAAAGGTTCCATGGATGTTAAATGTTCTTCATGGAACCATAGAAGCAAATAAAGAACCTTCATTGCTATTGAGTGTGCAATGGAAACATTTTCATTAGATTATTAAAATGGTTCTTTTTAAGAACTTTGGGGAACCAAAAAACGGTTTTAACATTGCTGTGGAAACCTTGGACATTTATTTTGTTATAAATAATATTATATATTTATATATATATATATATTATGGAAGTCAGTGGCTACCGTCAACTGTTTGGTTACCAACATTCTTCAAAATATTTTCTTTTGAGTTTAAGAGAAGGAAGAAACTCATTCAGGGAGGGTGAATAAATGTCCAAGGTTTCCACAGCAATGTTAAAACCGTTTTTTGGTTCCCCAAAGTTCTTAAAAAGAACCATTTTAATAATCTAATGAAAATGTTTCCATTGCACACTCAATAGCAATGAAGGTTCTTTATTTGCTTCTATGGTTCCATGAAGAACATTTAACATCCATGGAACCTTTCCACTGCACAAAAGGAATATATTTTCCATAGTATGGAAAACATATATATATATATATATATATATATATATATGTTTTCCATACTATGGAAGTTAATGGCTACTGTCAACTGTTTGGTGACCAGCATTATTCAAAATATATTCTTTTTTTATATAAAAAAAAAATTATATTAAGAATTAAATAATTAAAATAGCTGTAGCTGATATGCGCACACCTGTGACCATTTTAACTGACATTGCTCTGCATTCACTTCATAAGAAATTTATCTTGAGTGCATTTTTATTCCACTTTTATTTTTTTATTTTTTTTATGCACATAATATGTAATAATATAAAGCATCCAATCTACTCATAACCACATATAGCTAATACATTAAAAACAGTCTAGCAAAAATCTCTGGCATATTTCTACCATCATTGGGTTCCACCGTGATTCGACCCATCTCTTTAATAAAGCAAATTATATTTGTCTTGTAAAACTGAAAAGGCATATAATCCAAATTAGAACCAGAGAAAGAGTGAAAGCAAGAGAAAGTGAGAGAGGATGAGAATATGAGAGAGAATCTCAGAGAAAATGAATAAAGGGAGAGAAACAGACTGGGGAGATATTGCTCTCTTTTCTTCTCTTGAGTATGAAATCGTTGTCAAGGGCCCCGTTCCCATGGCAATTCCATCCGCTGTGTCTGGGTTTCCAGCGTGTCCGTACTCAGACCTTGGACGCTGAGCGGATGGGTTTTCTAGGTTCATGCCGAACAAAAGGGAAAGGAACCCCCCCACCCCTCCCGTCCGAAGGGCTGCAGCGAAAGAGATTTTAAAGAGACACTCTGTCAGATGAGTTGCAGTGTCTGAGATTGGATTCAATTTATAATTGTAGCTTTCATTATACCGGTGTTCTTATTTTTTCTAATTATCCATAAGCAAGCAGTGAAACAGTGGCCAGAAACACAAGAGGGTCTGGAGCTTGTAGGGACATACAGAAGGAACGCTTTCCCAAGACACCAATTAACTCCAGTTTTTGTCTAAATTATGCTGTGACATTTTGTTTATACTTGACTTTATCTACCCAGGAAATGTGTCCTCAGAGTAAAACATGGTGTTTGTGCATCTCTCGTTTAACAGAATACTTCTTGTGAAAAGTTAAAGCAGTCACGCACTCTAATCTGTGTTTGGAAGGCATGCAATAGCTTTGTGAAGGAACACCGAAAATGAAGGCATTATTTTCTGAAAATCCCCTCCATCATTGTTTACATGTTTGAATTGATGTACTCCCCAAATATTTCCTTTAAACTTATTTGGGTATATTTCTTAATCATAATCATCTTTTTTATTTATTTGGCATCTTTTGGAATTAGATGGCTTTGCTTACTGATCAACTTCATCTAACATATTTTTACAGAAAATTCTGAAAACATGAACATTGCCGTATGCCGTTCCACAATGGAACTTTACTAAAGCATTTTTTCCATTAAAATTTGTATAGGGTATAGAGAGTGTCTACCATGATGTAATTATATTTATGCATAAATAACACTATTGTGATTGCTGTTTCTTGTTTTGAGACTAAACTTCATGGTAATGTTTTATGGAAAGGACATGAAGAGAGCACAATTCGTTATTCCAAATAGCAATAGTGAGAAAGTTCAGAATATATATATATGAGAGAGGACGAGAATATATATATATACAGTATATATGTAGCCCCGGGCTCCAGTTTTTTACCATTTTGTAAACCTGGGTATGGACCATTTTCCATTATGGTTCATACATGGCCAAAAGTACAAAAAAATTCCCTAATACCCCCACCCCCAATATTTAGTATGGGGTATAAGTATACTAGTATATCTAATCCAACCCAAAAAATATTCTAACATAATACATACCATACAGAAGTATGTTGCTTTAACGCTGGTTTCTGTCTTGGATCTTGACAGTGACATTACCTCTTAAAGTGTGATCACATTCCCTCACATTGTCCTGCTCAGGTGAGGGGTCTTTGTTGAGACCAGGATGTCCAGGAAGGAAGGAGGAAGTCCAAACAGGGAGACTGCCTCATTCCTACCCTCAGGAGAGCATTTTCCCTGCTGAACCGACAGAAACATGAGTCATGAAACCATGCTCTGTGCTTTATTTGCCATCTTAAAGAAAATGAATCAAAGGGAGAGTGGTGTTTTTGAGACTCTTTGAGGGAATACATCTCTAAACACGCAGCTTTGAGCACAGCCGCAAACTGTGACATTGAAGTTTTGTCCTTTGCACACTATTATTGCATTAGAGCAGTGAGGAACGCTGAAACCGAGCGGGGTCATCATAGTCGGTTCATCGCTTCTCCCTGATGGGTTGTTGCTGCATGGGAAAATGATCATTTTTACAAAGATTTCCTGTGGCGCATGATATAAGACGCTTGCTAAGCACAGAAAAGTTGTGGAACAAATGAAAATTCATCAGCGGGCTTTTCCAGACTTTCTTCTTTGTCAGTCTCACCATAACTTATGTATGAAAAGTCACAGGAGAACCGTTTTTTGTCTTTCATTTTGGACTACCGTGCAAAGGTAAACTGGAAGTGAACTCTTTTCTTGTCAGTCTACAGTGCATGAGGGAGCTGTTGCCAGGTTGACTAGAGAGACAGTGCTGCCAAAAGCTCGTAGCGTGAAGCAGAACCTCTGGGAGGGAGTAGTCGTTCTGAAATCATAAACATCTCCCACTTCCTCCGTCAACTCTAAAAATACCTCGCCTCTTCGTTTCATGGCCCCCCCTCCTCGTCTCTATCATCTATGCAAATATCAGCCCCTCCAACCAACTTTGTTTTCTTCACGCTCCGCGCCACCCCTCTCGATTTTTATTTTGCTTGGTTTCTCTCTCGGACGGAGCACACGCTTAGCCTGTTGCCTCTAGACAGAGAGTGTCTGAGCTCAGGAGCGATGTCTGAAAAAGTCACACTGTGCAAGTTGTTGTTATGTTAAAGATGGCTATTTTAGGGGCAGTCTGTTGTTGTTCAATCTGATGGAAAGATATCAGAAAAGAGAAATATTTGAAAGCAAGCTGACCTGCCTTTTAGTACGAAATTACTGTTTACGGAGTCAAAACATCTTTAAATACAGTAACATTCAGGTTCTATCATACATAAATTATTGTGAACCAACATGAAATCTAAAGTTACAGTTCACTTTTTAATGCATGTTCCTGGTCTTATTGTGCACAGTTAAATTATATTTTGATTTAAAAATGAAATTGAATAAAATGCTTCACCTCTAAAAGTGACTTTCCATTTTAACTGACGTCAAGTTTCTTTTGCTTACTGAAGCTGCATTTTTTAAAAATAAAACATAGCAAAAACAGTTAAATATTACAAGTTAAAATAGCTGTTTTCTATTTGAATTTATTTTAAAATGTAATTTATTCTTACGATGGAAAATTTAATTTTCAGCATCATTACTCCAGTCTTCAGTGTCACATGATCCGTCAGAAATTTTTGTGGAACCATATTTTTATGAATAGAAAGTTAGAAAGAACGGCATTTATTTGAAATAGAAATCTTTTGTAACATTATAAATAGTTTTACCTTCATTTTAGATCAATTTAATGCATTCTTGCTGAATAAAAGTATCAGCTTAAAAAAGAACCTACATTTTTCACACCCACTTTTCACAATCCAATCAATTCCCAATAGACAAAAAGTCCCACCTTTCAATGTATTCTCATTAAATAGCCTGTTTCAGTCAGAAATACTAACAAAAAATCAGTTGTGTGCCCAATCCATTGCATTTTGACTCTACGCATCAAAAAATCTCTACAAGTCTAAAATCTTCCTGCACTTCATTCGTTCAGTCGATCATATTAGAAAAATCCAATTGCTGATGCATGACTGTTGTACCCGAGATGCCATTTCCCCAGTTGGATTCAGCCACGGATAGCCGAACGCATCCATTCATGTCCATGTCACTGGAAACAGTGATTCTTATGACAGCGTTCATAAATCTGCATGGCCTCTCGTCTGGGCCCTAATTAAAGTGGCCCTGCCGCTGGTGTTGCCGGCACGCTGTGCATTATCCTGACTCCTAATGAACAATCTGCTCCTTGATTTTCTGTGATTGATTCTCACCTTTTCATTCGAGCAGCTCACCTCATTAACCGTGTATTCTCTAGAACCCTCGGCTGTCGCCGCCATTCAGATTATTCGTCCGCCGCGTGCCCAGCCACTGTAATTAGACAGGAACATAATAGAGAGTATTCTTCATCAATGGCCCACCCTGGGTTTAATCAGCTGGCCACAATGGGATATTACCTGCACCCTTCTGATCCGCTCGCGATTGTCAGCGGCTGTCACTTTAGATTTGGAAAAGGAGGGCTGTTTGGCTGATGAACAGAGAGCACTTTTGGCCTCTTGCTGGCTGGACGTGTTAATTCCCAGCCTGCCAGTTGAGAGATTGGGCTCCCATGATGAGCTGAAGCCCATTTATGCCTCTAATTTATTTATTTAGTAGCTGCTTTAGTAATCTAGTGTGCCCTTAATTGGGTCTTTTTCTGCTTTCTTTCTGCTAAACAAGGACAGGACGAGGCAGTACCTGGCTGAAAGGACCTGTAAAACAGCAGTTGTACGGTCTTTTGCTGAGGCAAATTTAGGTGGTACGTGAGAAAACGGACAGATTTCTTTCCACATGGGAAACACGTGAAAGAAAGCAGAATGTGAATGGAGTTTGTTGTAATGAGATTGAACAGAGTCCATGAAATGGAATTTGGAGTTTTGTGGTTTTGTAGTCCTTGTCTATTAGGTTTAAGGACATCTATATGCTAGTATACCGCTGAGCTGACATCTTTAGCAGATATATGCAATTATAGAAAATGGACTAAAAACACAATTAAACACAACGTATTAAACACAAAGGGGGCACCTTGTGTACTGTATACAGTGACTAAATGTACTGATGACTACAGCATATGCAAATTGTTGTTGAATAAAATGCGAATGTCATTATAAAATATAATGAGAACAGAATTGAGAATGTCTCTCCCCTTTAGCACCACCTGCCACTGAAAAGCAATAACAAGTACAAACTGCGGACTATATTCAGAATAGAATACTAGCTTACTACTAACTGAATACTGTGCAATACACTGTTCATGGCCTACTATTGTTTGAATAATAGTATGTGATACAGAATGCATCATGCAATCAATAATAACATTAGTTCGAACATCACACTGCATGTTTTAACAAGTGATGTCCAATCATCTTGGAAATTAAATGAAAAAAAAAAACGTAGTATATATTATTTATTAGTAGTAATAATAATAATAATATACAATTTAACAACAATGATAATCATTATTATTTTTATAATCTAATTTATTATTATTATTATTATTTTCATTTTTGTTATTTTATCATAAATGTATTATAATTATTATTAATATATATTAAAATTATTACATTAATATAGACAATAATAATAATAATAATAAAAATACTAATTATTGTAATATTTTTATATAATTATTTAATTTGGTTAAATAACCAATTATATAATTTTTTTATGCAATTGATATTATATAATAAAATTCTAATTCTAATTTAATTTATACATTTTTATTTTATTGTTTTATTTTTTATGATTTTTTTTATTATCAGTGTTTTTTGCATTTAATTTTAAATAAAGATATTTTGCCTTTTAAATAACATTTTATGTACTACTGGAAATGTGCATTACATTGTGTGACATCTATTCTGTGCAGTACGCTCAGTGTACACTACACATTTTGGCAAATATAGCAGATAATCCTTGTATTCCATAAAGTGCAAAGATAATGTACAAACAGTTATAAATATTAAGAGTTCTACAGAAACAGTAAGAATAGCACTTTAATGTGCTTTCAGAATATAGTCATTATTTTTATTTAACATCAATTTGGCGTATACAGTAAATAGCTAAATAGTTATTGGATATATATATATAATAAATATATATATATATATATATATATATATATAAACAAATAAAAAATTTATCCGTCAAAGCATTTTACACTCCTTAAAATTAAAGTTTTTATTAGCATCTATGGTTCCATGAAGAACCTTTAACATCATTGGAACCTTTCCATTGCACAAAAGGTTCTTTATAGTGGAAAAGGGTTCTTTAGATTATTAAAATGTCCTTCACACTAAGAAAAAAAATGTTTATTTTAAGAACAGTTTACTGAAAAGCTCTTAGTGGAACCCAAAATGGTTTTCTGTGGCATCATTGAAAACCCCTTTTGGAACCTTTATTTTTACGAGTGCATGCAGTCTTTGAATTGCAGGTCAGCTCTGATGTGTCTATGTGCATCTACAGGAGTGTTGTTGTGAATGCTGAAGACACTGTTTGAACCTCTTTGTTTTTGCTAAACATGTCTCTTTCATCCCAGGCTTAAGTGTGAACTCGTTCGGCAGAAATGGGCTGCGGGTTGAGGAAGTTCCGTCAGGCGGAAGACAACAGTCCGGGAAAGATTTACTCCACCCTCAAGAGACCGCAGGTGGAGACCAAGATCGGGGTCGCCTACACGTACCACCACTTGGACTTCCTGGTGGGGAAAGACGGTAAGTTGTCAATCATTCTCCTATCTCTGAGTGAATCCACTCTGATATCGAGTGACTTTTAAAAGAGACGATCAGCAGAGTTAGAAATGTTGAGGTAAGGATAATCTTCGAGGAACTTTTGAAAGGAGAAATCAAACCGTTGCATATGGAGATTCTCCAGAAACATTCCTTGATTCTTTGCTGCTCCGCAAATCCCCGAAGTGATGACACTTGCAAATGACAAACCCCAAATCCTTCCAGAATTCTCTCTGTGAATCACAGCTGCCTGGTAATTCTGCAGCAGCACACTCTCCACGACAGACTGTACCTGGCTCTCCGGCAGTCGGCGTATTCCTGTGAAGCAGCTCTCAGGTGCGCGGTGAGGTGTCTGTGATCTGTGAGGCGGCTGCCGGTGAGATGTTGGAGCCCGCAGGCTGTGAGGTGGCTAATGGGGGAAGATCCAGAGGGCCTCGGCTAAATATAGCTGTCAGTGTTGTTATTTCTCACGAGCGGAGCTCAGCTTGGGCTGGGAGGGAGGGTGTTGAGATGCAGTGTGAGCCAGAAGTCTCGCTGACATCTTACCCCACAGATCAGAATAATCCTGTAAGGAGGATTCAGATGAACACTGAGGTCAATCTCTCTCTGGGTGGGCGTAAACCCACAAATATACAGTTTTTCCTCCTTCCTTCACTTGAAAAATTCCTAGTTTTACTTTATCTATCACTAAACAAACAGGGTTGGTGGAATTTGCTCCTCTACGATGGCATCTTACCCACGTCTGTCTGTCTATCTATCTATCTATTTGTCTGTCTGTCTGTCTGTCTGTCTGTCTGTCTGTCTGTCTGTCTGTCTGTCTGTCTATCTATCTGTCTATCTGTCTGTCTGTCTGTCTGTCTGTCTATCTATCTATCTGTCTATCTGTCTATCTGTCTGTCTGTCAATCCATCCGTATGTCATAATATCTTAATATCTTCAAACTGTTCAA
>NW_015505329.1:655088-692421 GCF_001515645.1 Sinocyclocheilus grahami
TGGACTTCCTGGTGGGGAAAGACGGTAAGTTGTCAATCATTCTCCTATCTCTGAGTGAATCCACTCTGATATCGAGTGACTTTTAAAAGAGACGATCAGCAGAGTTAGAAATGTTGAGGTAAGGATAATCTTCGAGGAACTTTTGAAAGGAGAAATCAAACCGTTGCATATGGAGATTCTCCAGAAACATTCCTTGATTCTTTGCTGCTCCGCAAATCCCCGAAGTGATGACACTTGCAAATGACAAACCCCAAATCCTTCCAGAATTCTCTCTGTGAATCACAGCTGCCTGGTAATTCTGCAGCAGCACACTCTCCACGACAGACTGTACCTGGCTCTCCGGCAGTCGGCGTATTCCTGTGAAGCAGCTCTCAGGTGCGCGGTGAGGTGTCTGTGATCTGTGAGGCGGCTGCCGGTGAGATGTTGGAGCCCGCAGGCTGTGAGGTGGCTAATGGGGGAAGATCCAGAGGGCCTCGGCTAAATATAGCTGTCAGTGTTGTTATTTCTCACGAGCGGAGCTCAGCTTGGGCTGGGAGGGAGGGTGTTGAGATGCAGTGTGAGCCAGAAGTCTCGCTGACATCTTACCCCACAGATCAGAATAATCCTGTAAGGAGGATTCAGATGAACACTGAGGTCAATCTCTCTCTGGGTGGGCGTAAACCCACAAATATACAGTTTTTCCTCCTTCCTTCACTTGAAAAATTCCTAGTTTTACTTTATCTATCACTAAACAAACAGGGTTGGTGGAATTTGCTCCTCTACGATGGCATCTTACCCACGTCTGTCTGTCTATCTATCTATCTATTTGTCTGTCTGTCTGTCTGTCTGTCTGTCTGTCTGTCTGTCTGTCTGTCTGTCTGTCTATCTATCTGTCTATCTGTCTGTCTGTCTGTCTGTCTGTCTATCTATCTATCTGTCTATCTGTCTGTCTGTCTGTCTGTCAATCCATCCGTATGTCATAATATCTATCTGTTTTCAAACTGTTCAATCTGTCTTTTACCCCATAAACATTCAAGCAAGGTTCAAAACATTCAAAGTTTTTGTTGACAAACCTTTCTTTTCTATTTTTTCAAATTTCTTTGAATTTCAATTCATTTAAATTGTACTTCCTTACATTCAAATGTGAACTGCAATTCTGTACCTTTTTTTCCGCAATCGTCAATTCAAATTCAGGAATTGATTTATGTTTCAGCTGAGTTTCAAAATTGTCTTAGACTACTAGATCACAGTGCTGCGTTTGACACTGTCGATCATAACATACTACTAGAGAGACTGGAAAACTGGGTCGGACTTTCTGGGATGGTAATCAAATGGTTCAGGTCATACTTAGAAGGGAGAGGTTATTATGTGAATATAGGAGAACACAAGTCTAAGTGGACGTCCATGACATGCGGAGTCCCACAAGGCTCAATTCTTGCACCGCTCTTGTTTAGCCTGCATATGCTCCCACTAAGTCAAATAATGAGAAAGAACCAAATTGCCTATCACAGCTATGCTGATGATACCCAGATTTACCTAGCCTTATCTCCAAATGACTACAGCCCCAATGACTCCCTCTGCCAATGCATTGATCAAATTAACAGTTGGATGTGCGAGAACATTCTTCAGTTAAACAAGGAAAAAACTGAAGTCATTGCATTTGGAAACAAAGATGAAGTTCTCAAGGTGAATGCATACCTTGACTCTAGGGGTCAAACAACTACAAATCAAGTCAGGAATCTTGGTGTGATTCTGGAGACAGACCTTAGTTTCAGTAGTCATGTCAAAGCTGTAACTAAATCAGCATACTATCATCTCAAAAACATTGCAAGAATTAGAGGTTTTGTTTCCAGTCAAGACTTGGAGAAACTTGTTCATGCCTTTATCAGCAGCAGGGTGGACTATTGTAATGGTCTCCTCACCGGCCTTCCCAAGAAGACCATTAGACAGCTGCAGCTCATCCAGAACGCTGCTGCCAGAATTCTGACTAGAACCAGAAAATCTGAGCATATTACACCAGTCCTCAGGTCCTTACACTGGCTTCCAGTTATATTTAGGATTGATTTTAAAGTACTTTTACTCGTTTATAAATCACTCAATGGCCTAGGACCTAAATACATAGCAGATATGTTCACTGAATATAAACCTAACAGACCACTCAGATCATTAGGATCGAGTCAGTTAGAAATACCAAGGGTTCACACAAAACAAGGGGAGTCTGCTTTTAGTTATTATGCTGCCCGCAGTTGGAATCAGCTTCCAGAAGAGATCAGATGTGCTAAAACATTAGTCACATTTAAATGCAGACTCAAAACTCATCTGTTTAGCTGTGCATTTATTGAATGAGCACTGTGTAATGTCCGAACTGATTGCACTATATTTTATGTATAATCGTTTTCTATTCTTAACCATTTTAAATTAATTTTAAACCTATTAAATACATTTTTTAATCATTTTCAAAGTTTTTAAATTCCTTGTTTTATTGTTGTGATCATTTTTTATGTAAAGCACTTTGAATTACCATTGTGTATGAAATGTGCTATATAAATAAGCTTGCCTTGCCTTGCCTTGCCTTGCCTAGATGTTTCTCCTTAAATTCCCTAGGAGAAATTAAAACAGACACAAATCAGACCATTGTTGACATACAGCAAGACTACGGAACATTGTTGTGTGGATATTACAGTAGAATCTTATGAAAAATGTTCAATCTCTTGATGTCTGATTGCAAACCTGAGCACAGTTTGAGACAATATTGAGATCACCTCTGAAACCCTGGCGTGCGACCATGTTAGTGCAAATTACCTGGGCCAAATCAATGTTCTAGATGACTGACATCTGAAATTATAGTTTTCCAGCACTGTTACGGAAATTACTATAATAGAGCAGCCTGGCTGTGCGATTGCTCTATATGTCCTTTGGTTTGGCAAAATGGGTGAATATGTGCACTGCAGCGAGCACCGCATACGAGAACTCTGTTATGTTTAGCAGTATTGGTCCATATCTCACACTTCCCCCACTACGCTTCATTTCTCTGCACTGCCTCTACTCTATTATTGCAAATATATTGCTATTCATAAAGGAGGAGTTGCAAAGCACTTTAAAAGAGGGGGAGGAATCAGCAGCAAATGTCTCATCTACAAGGCGAAGACAATAAACTTCCTCATGCAAGACTGCCACGGCTAGCTTAATGTTCCCTGACGCCACACGGGTGGAAACATTAGACTGCACATTTGTTAATCGCCTTAATCAAATTTGATTAAGTGTCCATGGTCTACCTGCACCATTGCTTTCTTTCACAAAGCGTTGTGTGAACTGCCACGTCTATTTTAGAGATCTGACCCATCAATCTATCTTAAGATGTTGTGGTGATATTGTGACATGTGCCAGATGTTTCAACTGCGAAGAAGACGAGCACCAAGCAAGCAACGTTGTTAACTTAAATGACTGCTCTAATCATACAAAATAGGAAAATCATACACAATGTCTCAATTTTGTCACCTCGACTTTTGCAGAAGTCTTCCACTTCTCAGATTTAACTCAAATCTCAAGCTCTCTTCTAGTTTCAGACGAGATCTCCAAAATCGTCTTCAGATTTGAAGAGCCTGCAGTCAAAAATCAGAGATTTCAATATGAAACCGAATATTTCTGATCAAATTTGTCCAAAGAACAAATGAATAAATATTAATAAAAACTATAATAGTATCTAAATGATACTAAAATAACACTGCTTTATGTATCATTGGTGTCTATTTAAATTTTTCTTAAAGGGGTCATATGATGCTATTTTAAAGATCATTATTTTGTGTATTTGGTGTAACAGAATATGTTGACATGCTTTAATGTTCAAAAAACACATTATTTTTCAAATACTGTACATTATTGTAGGTCCTCTATGCCCCGCCAAGGAGAAATGTCTGATGTTTACCTGAAATCATTATGAATGTAAATTCTGGTCCAGACAAGAACATCTTGGGTCACCTAAAAAAGATCACCACCTGAGATATTAAAGAGAAATTTCCGAGCAATAACACTAGTTTCTGGGATAAGACACCAATTTGACCAAATTAACACTTTGTGTTTGTTGTCGATTTTGTCTAAATACATTTTCCCTGATGCTGGTGTACAAAGAAACACCCTGGGAAGCAAGCGAATGAGCCTCATAATAAGTTGTGTGGTGAAAAACCCATCACACGAAATACGCCAGCGTGGTGCTTAAGATGCCCTGCATGTTTTTTTTATTTCCCTCAAATGTTTAAAATGTCAAGAGGAAGAGGAATGGAAAACACACTTACGGATGGCTTCTCAGCCACACGCTACTCTCGAAATCATGCTCACAACCCTGATATAATCAGCGAGTGGGGCAGATAATTAAAATGCAATGACACCTAATACCTTTATTCAACATACAAGTTTTTTTTTTTTTTGCAAAGCAGCTGAAAGAGAAGGCGAAGACAGTCGGTACGGGGTTAAAGGAGCTGTAGTTGTGTAAGGGATTAGAGCAGGTGGATGCAGGGACTGCTGCTTTTATTCTGCAGCCAAGCGGCGTGAAAATTGAGTCGGAGGGGCACCGCGGGAGTCACATTCACAGCCATTTGCTTCCCCACATTACCTTCCTTCATTTCATCTTCGCCGTGTGGACGACTGCCACAGTGCTGATGAGTTCGGGCCCCGGACCCCGCACCCTGCCAGAGAGCCATAGTTCAAACCTCATCCTGTGAAATGGAGGCTTTCTGCTGTTGTCATGTTAAGGGTTTCAGCACAAAGGCAGGTGAACCTCTATTATATTCTCTCTGATGTGGATGCATAGATTCATTTAGCTTTTCAGAGAGATGGACCTGCAATAAAGATCAAATGGGCTATTCGGTTAAAGTCGGTAGAGACGCTGACAATGCAAAGTCCTTCTACTGGCATAGCGTTTACTTTTACATGGAAACAAAGCATTAGAAACCTTTTCATCCATGCTTAAATGCTTCATGTGAGCTTCACAGACAAATCTAAATTGTGCTTACACCAGGGTTGTGCAAAATTCACAATTAAAGAATTGGATCCTTTTTTTTTTATTCATGAGGTGGAATTTGAATCGGCCACATCCCACAGGAAGTTGAACTGGAATGACAGGAAGAGGAATTTACTGGATTCAGATAGAACCCAGGTGTGCATTCTTGCGAAATGAAATACACACTACTGTTCAAAAGTTTGGGGTCAGTAAGTCTCTTATGCTCACCAAGGCTGCATTTATTTGATTGATTAATGTCAGCCAAAGCTGAATTTTCAGCATCATTACTCCAGTCTTCAGTGTCACATGATCCTTCAGAAATCATTCTAATATGCTGATTTGCTGCTCAAGAAACATTTCTGATTATTATTAATATTAAAGAGTTGCGCTGTTTCATATTTTTGTTGAAACCGTGATGCATTTTTTCAAGGTTCTTTTTTTAACAAATTAATGCATACTTACTATTTTTAATCAAGTCAAAGGGGTCATATGATGTTGCTAAAAAGAACATTATTTCGTGTATTTGGTGTAATGAAATGTGTTTATGCGGTTTAAGGTTAAAAAAACACATTATTTTCCACATACTGTACATTATTGTTTCTCCTTTATGCCCCGCCTTTCTGAAACATGTTGATTTTTACAAAGCTCATCGGTCTGAAAAGCAAGGTGTGCTGTGATTGGCCAGCTATCCAGTTTGTGATGGAAATGTTACGCCCCTTACCATACTGTGATGATGCCCTGTCAGGCCGGAGTGAGCAGATTTTCAAAAACATGAAAACCCATTATGAACGAGGCATTCGTTGCATCCTATCTCTTTGGATTTGATACTTTAGTCTTTGCAACTTTACAGATCTTCTTTATGCACCCATAGCTTGTAACACTCCAAAGAGAAAGGAAATATTGAAATCGCATCATATGACCCCTTTAAATTATTAAACAATTTATTAATAAAAGCATTCATTTCTTAAAAAAAAATAGCAAACTCCAAACTTTTGAACGGTAAACAATGCTTTGGTTTCTTTTGGAACCATTTGTATTAGCAGAGAAAAAAATTAACCAACTTACCACATTTTCTCTGAAAATTAGCACATCTGAAATACTGTCTATTCACCAATCAGCATCCAGAAGCAGAACAATGACATTCTCATGTAAATGATTCTGACAGCTGTGTTCTTGCACTATAAATACACATATGAAATGTCTACAGCTGTGCCATAATGCTTTGACCAGGTTTCGAGACTATTTGTGATTTTGTTATTGATGTGTTAAGAGCACCTCACCAGCAGGCTTTCTCTGTTAAAAGTCGCCTTTAATCTTTCTAAAGAATATCCTTCCTACCTTGGTGAACATCCAAGGAAGAGCTCAATGTGCATTAAGCGTACAGTTCTGATATATAAAGCTGTATAATTACTAACAACAGCAGTACAGTGTAAACAGACATAAATGGCACTTTTCACAAATAAAATAAGATCTGAAACTCAACTTCTTTCTTAATCAGAACAGATTTGGAGAAATGTAGCATTACATCAGTTGCTCACTGCAATCCTCTGCAGTGAATGGGTGCCGTCAGAATGAGAGTCCAAACAGCTGATAAAAACATCACAATAATCCACACCACTCCAGTCCATCAGTTAACATCTTGAGAAGCCAAAAGCTGCGTGTTTGTAAGAAACAAATCAATCAAGACATTTTAACTTTAAAGCGTCGCTTCTGGACAAAAATAATCCATAACAACATTTGACAGGAGACAAAATCACCATTGTTTTTCATGCTAGTTCATTTTATCTTCGATAATGATATTATCTGATCATTTTCAATATAAAATATCATAGGATGTGTGCTTCTAATGCTTTAAAGAAACTAACAGGACACCAAAGTCTTCCCTTGCTTCTTTAGTTAGACTGTTGTGGTTATGTTACATGTGTAAAATCAGTTGTGTTTTGGGTTGTCATAAGCAGCACCGACAGCGCTCTCCTCAACAGGAAATGCAGATCTCTGCAAAGTTCCTTCCTCTGTTTCGACAGAGTCAGTGTCAAAGCTCTGCTCGCTGCAGTTTGTTTCAGATTTTAGGTGCTTGCAGGGGAAGAAATTCATCTTACTCTGCTCAACATCTTTCCTGTGTCAGGCTGCTGTCCTCTAAATGGCTTTTGCTTCAGTATAATGTCAAAGTAAATCCTATTTATTGGTACACATCTCCACTTTGTGACTATGAGGGCGAATAGGTCGCCTCTGTATTGATCTGCCTGCCGGTGGCTTGACAAAGCAGGTTTGCTTCACGGCGCTAGCGAGCCGATGTTTGCCCTCAGCCCTGAGCGTCTGCTTTACATCACAGCATCTGTTCGGGCTTCTGCGCTAAAGAAGCACATTGAACTTTCACAAGCCAATCATCTCACATCAGCATGGCAGTCGCTTCAGACCCGGCAGTATTGATTCCGCTCAAATTCAATCATCAAGATTCCAGCGGTGGTGTAAACAACAAAGATTTAACAAAGGAGCTTGTTTTCTGTGATCTTATTTTCAAAAGAGAGACAAAAATTGTTTTAATCAAAAACAGACTTTTTTTTGTTTAAGTCCATGTCTGTCAGCTTTAAGGCTTGTGTACAAAATTATTTTATATGCACATTTAACATTACAGTATTTCTCTTATGGAAAAATAGACTGAGGACGCATCCTGCGCTACACAGATTTTTGTCCAATCAAATGCTCTCTTGATTCATTGTACCTCCCCCTGATTTGCAAATCATGTTCATGGCTGTGACATAACTAAAGTCTAATGTCATCATTTACTCACCCTCAACTTGCATAATTTCTGTGAAACACAAAAGGGGATTTTGCTAAGTTGCTATTGTCCATTAAAAATATATGCTGCCCACAGGTGACAAGCCCTTAAAAAGAAACAAGCAACACCCTAAAAGCAGTCCATATAAACTTTAGAAAACGTATAGTGCATGAATCATGTAATATATATATATACAGTATATATATATATATATATATATATATATATATATATATATATTTTTACTCTCTCTTCTCTCTCTCTTTCTATATATTTATTTATTCTACCTTTTGAAACTCAACAGTCCTGGTCACTAATAGTGACTTAGAATATAGTGCATCAAACATTATATGCAATTTTACACACACACACATCTGCTGTATCTGCTGTGTCTGATCACATTATTCAAAGGTCATGGAAAAAAAGTGAATTTGTACCAATTCCGGCAGTGTCTGTGGCTACTCGATTCAATACTGTTTTGTGGCTTCATCTGACCTTGATCTTGTAGGTGTCTCTTTGGGTTCTGAAATAAAATAAGGAATCATAAAAATAGAACGTTACATTTTTTTTAAAAATTTTCAGTCACCAAAAGTTTTTCTCGCACTGTGTATCACCATGAGTTGAAATGTGTTGATAAGCAGGCTTATATGTGAAAAGCAGGCTGAAATGAACCGGAAAAGAGGATATGAATCATCTGAAAGTTTCAATTTTGAGTCACGACATGAAATTAAAAAGAGAAATTACATTACAAACAAAAGCTTGTTCTTGGAATTGATGAGCTCAGTGTTTGACTGCTATTGCTGTTTACTGAGTGTGATCTCACATCTGACCTGAGAAAAAAAATATATATATATAGATATAAAGCAATTCAGACAATAAAGGTGAATACACTATGACGACATTTTAATGTAATATTCATAAAAATGTTTGTCCAACAATTCAAAAACAGTGTAGTTTCACCATGTCACAGGACAGCAAAACACAGAAGAATACATTTGCAGGTAGCTGGTCATTATCTGAAACAGCTGATAGGCTACGTCAGTTAATTTTAAATTATTCTAAATTATTTTATTTTTTAAAAATGTAATTAATTAGAATTTTTTTTAAAAGTACATTATACAGCCTGAATGCTAATGCTAATAATAAAGTCCTCTCGTATGAAAAACCCATATATATATATATACTGTATATATAATTTTTCTTTTATTTTTTTAAATGGTATTTAAAAAAATATATGAAGCCATTCTACGAACTTGGCCCATGCATTTTAAAAAACATTTTAAAATCAGATTTAAATCAGTCTCTTTTCATTATCTTGGACATCGTATTTGTCACTGAACCCTTTACAGAACTGAACATTTTTGACAGACGTTGTCAGGTTTTTTTGCAGACTGACTTTTCGTGGCGTTTCTCGAATACACTAATTTCTCATATTTCCACACCCAACTTGAGTGAATTTTTGGACTTGTGTTTCCATGGAATCGGCCTCCATGCTGGAATCATGGAGCTGTTTCCATGACAATCCACCACCTGTTGTTCCGTTCTTTTCACACGTCTGCCATGAGATGATTGGCATTTGGGAATAACATATTATAAAGGTTCATTTCTTTGAGGCGACATATCTACGGTGTCTCATTTTCACATCTATACTGTAGAATATATCCAACATGTTAAAAGTTATGAACAAATTTAACCTCCTTTTATGTAGTTTAAAACATTTAGTGCTTATTTTAGTCCCAAGAACGATAAATATATTTCAAAAATGGCATTAGTGATTGCTGTCAGGAGGACTCAAGTGAAATGACAGCTCAATAATGGATCGATACTGACCTATTCAGTCTCATTGAAGAGAGGAAAGCTCTAAAAAGAGGTATGAGAAGGCATTTTAAACAACTAACTGCTTTCGCAAAGGCTTCATTATACAAGGGAAAGGCCAGTTTTATCATTCCCCATGCAGAATTGAAAGGGCTTTCTTTAAAAGAAGAACTTTCTGTATTTTGAGGTTGTACCCTTTTTAACTCTCTCATACTGTAAATACTGAAATAATCTTGTCATGCAGTGACATGTGAGGGGAACACGCAGATGTTTAATTGCATTTAAAGTGCCATGTGTGCAGTTGCATTCGGCCCCATTGCATTCTGGTAGCAATTACAGAGGGTTTGTATGTATGCACATTATGGATTGTTTAAAGTACAGATCCCACAGGAATGTTGAAGTTTCTAAGGCTTTTTATGAGAGATCCTGATCTCGGGTTCGTTGTTCCTCACTCAACTATACAAACACAAAGGCAAGATTCATTTCACACAATTTCGAAGATCAGCTTCTTGTGTTTTGTGAAACTGCACCAGGGGACTCAGAGTCTGCACAACATATTGAAGGAAAAATATCAAATATTCATTTCTAATAATGTCCAAATTTCCCAGGGACACAATGCAACCCTATATACCCTTTCAGTTTATAATATCAGTGCATATTTTACCATGTTCAATTCTATCCTGTGGATTTTCCCCTAAAATTAGTGCGGAAAAAGTTGTTGATATTGTTGGTCTGAATACAAGGATTTCCATTATAAAGAACCTAGCAGAATAGCAAAACATCACTGCAAAAAACACAGTCTCATATTGGGCATTATGATTAGAGCCCGACCGATATATCGTTTTTCCGATATTATCGGCCGATATGAGCCTGTCGGGATCCCCCGAATTTGGTGGAGATCCGCCGGTGCGTTCGCGAGATACTGACACCAGTCAACACTTGTAAGTGAGTGAAGTGACGTGGCCAATTATGGTTACCCATACTAGGAATTAGTGCTCTGCGTTTAACCCATCCTAAGTGCGCACACACACAGCAGTGAACACACACACACCGTGAACACACAGCCGGAGCAGTGGGCAGCCATTTATGCTGCGGCGCCCGGGGAGCAGTTGGGGGTTCGGTGCCTTGCTCAAGGGCACCTCAGTCGGGGTATTGAAGGTGGAAGAGAGCGTTGTACATTCACTCCCCCCACCTACAATCCCTGCCGGTCTTGAGACTCGAACTCGCAACCTTTGGGTTACTCTCTAACCATTAGGCCACGACTTCCCCCAAAATATTAGGTATTAAGGAGGTCTCTTGTTCAGGCGGCAGCATTCAAGCATTGTCTTATTCGACTGCAAGTACCCTGCGAAGTGGACTTCACATGATATTCTGCCATGATTTCAGTTCCAAGGGAACATACACGTTACAATAAAAGGGCATTAAAGTGCGCGAGACGTGAATTTATATTGTATTTATTTACAAAGGTGTATTATGTCACACGTCACACTTCTCTAGTAAGTTTCTTCTGTGTGTGAAGACAGTAGCACAAATCCGTGAATGAATGTTCACGGATTTATACCAGTCAAATGTTTGGACACAGGAATGGGAAAGTGTCCAAACTTTTGACTGATACTGTACTATAATATACACAGAGAATATCGGCCGATATATCGATATCTGCCTTTTTTTAACTCCCTAATATCGGTATCGGCCCCGAAAAACCCATATCGTTCGGGCTCTAATTATGATGCCATAATACCTAATATGATCCCATAATGCCCTTTATGTCATCACAAAGAGCATTTTGGTGCCATAACACCTATTATGATATCATAATACCTTTTATGATGTCACAATGGGCATTAGGGTTTCATAATGGTCTTTATGGTATAATGCCCTGATGTTACATATACACTACTGTAAAAAGTTTGAGGTCAGTAAGATTCTTTGTTTTTCTTTTTTATACATAGAAATTAATACTTTTATTCAGCAAGGACACATTAAATTGATCAAAGGGGGCGGTAAAAACATTTATAATGTTACAAAATATTCATATTTCAAATAAATGATGTTCTTTTGAACTTTTTTGAACTATTTATCAAAAAATGTATCATTGTTTCCACAAAAATATTAAGCTGCCCAACTGTTTTCAACATTGTAAATATTAAGAACTGTTCCTTGAGCAGCAAATCAGCATATTAGAATGATTTCTGAAGGATCATGTGACACTGAAGACTGGAGTAATGATGCTGAAAATTCAGCTTTGCATCACAGCAATAAATTACATTTTAAAATATATTCAATAGAAATCACGTATTTGAAATTGTATTAATATTTCAGAATTTTACTGTATTTTTGATCAAATAAATGCAGCACTGGCGAGCATAAAAGACTTTTGAAACATGACATGGGATGCAATTTGTGTTGTTTTGTTGCATCAGGCTTGATGAGAACAGGCCCTCAAGTCACTTTCCATGAAAGTTTGAGCTAAATGACAGAAAACTGCATGACGAGCGTCTAATTGCTCCATCAATCACTACACATTATTTATCATTTCTTTTTCTAGCTTCACGGACTAACGCCCGCACGAACCGTCGTCCATTTGCTGCTTAAATAATACAGGATTAACAACAGCATCATCTAACACAGCGGCATGAAACAGCAGTGTGAAATCATGAATTAACAGTCCGGCGGCTTCTATATCATGTCAAAAGAGCCACAATCGGAGTACATCAAATTGATTTCTTCACTTGTGCCGTGATGACTGTTGCATGGGTTGAATAGGACTTGATTGTTAGATTGAGTGTGACTGCTGCACTGGGCCCATTAAAGCTTTCTGACAATGGCAGCGGAGTAATATTCTAAGCTTTTCCAGACGCTCATCAATGGATACAGAAATAACGCTGATGAACAAGCCTCCTCTATTTAACAGAGCTTGTTTCCCAAGAGCTGTCACTTAGCAACAGGGCTGTCAGTGGACTCCTGGGCATCTGAGATGTCCTATCAAGCAAATGAATGAATTCCACTAAAAGGCTATTAATAAAACCTTTTTACCTGGAAAACAAATCACCTTTAATGCATCCCATCAGGCATAGGCTGTAGCGTCTGATTAGCGCCTGGAAAATTCAGTTGCCAGAAAATTGCACGGCTCATTCGAAAAAGCAACGGCTCATATCTATCTATCTATCTATCTATCTATCTGACCTAAAATCCCTAAAAAGTCTGTCAAACCAACATTGAAAGTTTGTATTTGTTTTTGTAGTTAAAAAAATTGTAATTTGAATTTCTTTGAATTTGTATTCATTGTATTAAAAAAACTAATTGAACTTCTACATCTTTTTTTACATTTTAGCATAATTATTCAAATTCTAATTGCAATTCTACATCACAAGAGATCCAAATCACAAGGAGGGAAAATTATCAAAAAAAATAGAGTAACTGCTTGATGCATTTATTTTGTCATTGTGCAGTGGTTTCACATCACAGGGATTCAGTTTTAACGTCTAATAACACCAGATATACGAGTCTGTAATCGGTTACTGCAACTTTTACAGCCAATAAAATGATTTACATCTCAGTTTACAGATTAAATAAGTCATATCAACATTTTTCTCCATCTGCCATATAATATTTGAGTTTCAGAGTGTCAAGTGCAGGGTAATAAGCTGGTAAACAGACTCTACGGCATAGGTCTACAGCTCAAAGGACAAAATATGTCTCTCCATCTATTGATCTGGCTAGGACAGAATAGCTAGTAGTTCCCAGTAGAGTTGCTGTAGTGTTTATAAAGATGTGAATGTGGTTAAACAAGGCATTAACACTCAATCTGGCCTTAGATGAATGATTATGTCTCTAGGGAGCTGTAGCTGCCACCTCTTGTTTGTGTTTTAGTACTTTAGAACTAACAGTCCTTAGAAGATCTAGAAAAGAGAGCTAGAAAAGAGCATCCGTGTGCATATTGCACGGCCAACACTGTGACCTGAGCCGAATTGCTTCTGGATAGTTCATGTGAACTAAAACTTAAACTATTAATAATTATTAGTATATATATATTTAAGTTAAAGTACTAAAATTACTAAAACTGAAATAAAAAATATAAAAATAAAAGCTACATATTAATAAAGACTATAATAGTACATAAATAATACTAAAACTGGAGGCCCATAAAGACATTTCATTAACTTTCACTGGAAATGTGGTTCATCTTTAATGAAAAAGATGCAATATAATAATATATTGTACACACAACATCCATCAGAGCCAGGTGATATAGGATGGCAGTGTTCCCTGTGGCAACATGGGCTCCATTCCTGCAGAGTCGTGCATTTACATATTTAAGACAAAAAATATATACCTGGAGAGATCGCTCAGCTGGCATGTGCAGCCGTGGTGGTTTGCCATCTTTCATGGGTACAAAAAAATCGGTGACGTCAAACATGCTGCATGTGAAAAATAATGTGTTTTTTTTTTAAACAAAGCATGAACATGTTACAGTGCACCCCATAAACACAATAAAGCCTTTGAAAATAGCTGATTTACCACCCCTTTAAATCTATCAGTGATTATTACTGTTGACTAAAACTATGGACACTTTCCAGGGTTCTCAGAAGCAGAATGTGTCATAAACTTCTATAGTGGTGAACAGAACTGATTATGGAATTAGATTGATTTTTAGATTGATTATGTTGGACAGAAAAGAAGAAGATTTTTCAAATTTGATGTCAATCCCGTATTAGAAACACTCACGTAGTAAGTAATTTGCTATAATTTAATGCCAAGTTAGTACAACACAAAGAATAGTTTTACAAATATACATTAAATTATTATTATTTTTTTTAAAAGCTAGATATTAACTGTTATTAACATTGGAAATGCATCATCACAGTCTATGAAAAAGTTCCATTAAACATTTTCCATAACTGAAATAAGCCTGAAATAAAATATAAATATTAGATGACAAACGTAAAAAATTTACGGAGCCCCACACATAGCATGCAGGAAAAAATAGTAGGCTAAATCGTGTGCACGATTTACTATTTCGTTCCCTCGATTTATAAATTGTGCTCACAATTTACTAATTCATTCCCTCGATTTGCTAAATTGTGCACACGATTTATATATTGAGAGAATGAATCAGTAAATTGTGCGCACGATTTAGCAAATCGAGGGAACAAAATAGTAATCATGTGCACGTTTTAGTACGAATTAGTAAATCGTGCGCACAATTTATTTATTTTTTCTTGCATGTCATGTGCGGAGCTCCGTAAAAACTTGACTTGCAACTAAGTGAAAAAAAATAAGTCGAAGTACAAAAATGACTAAAACAGAAATAAAAATTAAGCTATATTAAAATATAAAAAAATTATTAAATGACAAAAGCACTTAAAAATACTAAAATTAAACTTAAATTGAAATGAAAACAGATAAATGGATGGCCAATATGGCAGTGTTCCCTGTGGGACCCAACATGGACTGAACACAGTCATTTCTGCATTTACATGTTTATGACTAATATACCTGGAGCACGCTATCCGTCAGCATTTCCATTCTTCTCAATAGCAGTCGCTCAACTGGCGTGTGCAGCTCTGGGATCGGCCATCCTTCATGCACTGTAAAAATTTTTTTTTTTGATGAGTTATAAATAAAACAAAGAATGTTGGCGTATGTTTTACAAGAAAATTATATTTCAGTCTTTCTACTTCAAAATTTCATATTTAATTCGATGTGTTACATGCTGTTTCCTTGCAATTTCTAAATGAAAAATTGTTTAAAATTAAATGAACATGAAAAATCGGTGACGTCAAACATGGTGCATTGCATCTAAATGGAAGAGAGCAGTGCAATAGCAATTGCACATCACACGACACAATAAAATGTTTAAAATCTGATGAGGGAAAGAAGCGGGTCAATGGAGAGGTAGTAGATATGAGAGGAGTCACGGCAGGGAATGATGGGAGAGGCAGAATGAGGGGAGGAGAGAGATTTGGGAACCGCTCCACAGCCACAGCTTGATTCTCTCACAAAGGGTCATTAGTAAAGTAATTAACGCGTGCCGCTGTGCCCTGGGGCTCGTGCGCCGACTGTGAGCAATGACTACTAATGACATAAAGCAGTCTTCCACGGAGCCTAGCCTGAAGAAACACTTCCACACACGACAAATAATCCTCTTTCATTAGGCACACAGACAAACATATTTCACAGAGGCCTCACTACATGAAAATAAAGGTTCCTTATTGGCATCGACGGTTCCTGTTAGAACCTTTAACATCCATGGAACCTTAAAACGTTCTTTATAGTGGGAAACAGCAAAGACTATAGAGTACCCAAGACGTGTCACTTGTTTAGTTTTGAATGGGTAAAAATGCAACGCTCAATGTGGCCACTCTATCGAAGGAAGCCCCGCCTTTTGAATAAAAGAGCCAACCGATAATCGGTAAAGTCATCACGTCACTGCAGCTGCCGAAGTCCCGGTTGCTATAGAAACTGTCAGCGTCCTGGAGACGCATGCTTAGGACTGCGTATGCGCACTGGCTGGTCTAGCCTGAAAATAAGCTTTTTTTAACACTATTTGAGCAAAAGAAAAAACATTTATGAAACAGTTGCTGTTCAAATATGAAATTGAATCCTAAGAGGCGTTTCAAAGAAGGCCGCCGAGTGAAATGACTTGCCTTAAAGTGATTTTGGAAATAGTGTTGTCGGTACTTCGGAAGCAAGTCGATATTTCGATTTTAAAAACTTAATCATACTAGCCTTTCGCAGTACTGGTCGTACTGATTATCAGGTTGATTCAGTTCCCGCTGATAGACGTCTGCTTTCTAATGTTCCCCTGCGTATTTGAGAGCGCGCTCTGTGATAAACGTCAACTGTTTTTATGTACAACGTGTTTTTGCAGCGTTGAGCATTGTAGCCAATAACAGACGTGTTTGTTGAGCATGTGAACTTAACGGCCAATTAGAGGCTGTATATAACCCAATCATAATTTGAATAAAAGTTTTATATTTCATGATGCTGCGTACACACTGCAAAGTTTCGGAGTGACAACCGTATTAAAGTCCGCGCGAACCGGATATTGCTGCCGACTTTATTTCAGTGGCGTGACGTATTTCCAGCTGAAACGGAATATTGAATAGAGGGCGTGGTTTGGGCGTGTCTCTCACTCATAGCAATCTAACGGTTGGAGGGGCGTGTTTACGCATATTCTGCCCAAGCCGTCAAACTGACATCATCAAAGAAGGACTGCCATTCCAGAACGGAGGTAAATGTTCAGATTTTGATTAAAGATTATCAAGACAGACTATTTTTTTCAGCAGATTAACTTGCACGGATTAATTGTTCACATCAAGACTAGCAATGTGCGCTAGTAAAGTAAATAAAGTCCATTTTGATTTCATGCGGACTTTAAAATACAGGACTGAATCTGAAATTGAGTTGTTTGACATGATAATCATAACAATGGATGGGACAAAAACTCTGATAGGTCAAAATAGAGCTGTACCTCTAATGTGTTTCTTTGCTTTTCATTTTATCAAATACTTTTCATCTTTTTAATGCAATGTTTACATAATTGAACATATTTGAAGGCTACGTGTAAATGGTTTAACGTTAATGTTTTTAATTATTTATTTACAATTAATCTAAATAATAATTCAATAATTCGATTTAATTTTCTAATAGTTAAATTTAAAAAAATAAATAAATAAAAAAAGAATTATGAAATTGTACTGCTATTGGTACAGACTACTGAAATATTGCTACTGACAACACTAGCAGATAAATGTTCTTTAGATTATAAAAATGTTCTTTACACTAAGAAAATAATGGTTCTTTTAAGAACTGTTCACTGAAAGGTTCCTATATGGTTCTTCTATGGCATCACTGTGAAAACCTGCTTTTAGAAGCTTTATTTGTAACATTGCATGTGGTGCGAGCTCACCAGATCTAGTGCGAAACTTTCCCGACGAGTTATTAACACGCTCCAACACATGCATGCCGTTAATAGTCATGAGATAAAATGGCACGGAACCGCCTAACGTGCTGTAAAACATAAGAAGTTCCTTCCCACAGATCTTTTATTCTAACCCTCTCTCAATGTTCATGCAAATCGGATTGAACCGTGTTCCCCAGCGGCAGAACACCGTGTTCTCTCCGCTACCCAAGCCATATCTCTGGGTTAATTCATTTCATACTCATTTCTTTTTAAATGCACTTGCTCATGAATGTTCTGTATAACGCCAGCGCCGGGTTAAAGGGCACGGGGACCGGATCACATCACAGAACTGAACATCGGTGACGGAAAGACACGGCTGTCTGACGCTGAAGCGGACTCTTGCCTGACTGACAGGGAAGCTCGCGGGGCCTGGAAAGAAAAAGAAAAAAATACAATCTTTTCAAAAAATACTGCTGGAAATCACAAGTTTGTATGTGTTCTTGAGTAATCATTCACTCTTGGATGGGTTGCGTATTAGAGTTAATGTAAAAATAATTACATTTCTTATTAATAGTCTCTGCGGCACTGCACAGTCTGCTGCTGTAATTGAGTTTTTGTGTCTAATGTCTTTGGGCAAGGGTTACCATTATTAATCACAGAAAATAAACTTTTTCCATGGCATATGAGTACAGATGTGAGTTTTGCAGGCAAAATAATATTATTAAACCTGTAAATGTCACATTTCCCCCACCATGCTTTGTTATTTGCAAATAATTGATAATAATTCTTCCAGCTATAAATGTCTTGACTATTACCTAAAGCTAAGACAGAAACACACACTAACCAGACAGCTTTATTGCTCAGCAATGAGACATAATGTAGTCCTTAGATTTTTTTCATCAACTTTATCTTATTTTTCTTCTAGACACCTAAAGATAGACTCAAATGAGAATTAGTGACATATAGAAAGGCTAGAGAGAACTTTTTTATACACAGGGCCAAAAATCAAACAAACTTGTTTGAAGGCCATGGGTCAAAAAATAATGTAGCATTATATCCAAATATATTATATTAAAATGTATGAGGTCTTGAAAATTGTGAATAATTAAACAAAAAAGTAAATAACATTTTTTAAATAATTTTTTTTTATCAAATTCACTTTTTTTGTTGTTTTTACATTTCAAAGCTTTTTTTTTTTTTTTTTGCTTTAACTTGAACTTTGTCTCAGATGTTTCTCTGAGGGACTCAAATGAGACATTTATTGACATATAGACAGGGTACAGAGGTATAAAATGAAGGTAAATCAGAGATTCCCAAACTTTGTCATACAAAGGACCAAAAATCAAACTGATTGAGGGCTGTGGGCCACAACTGAATGCATGCATTATTTCAAACTATATTATATTAAAATATATTAAATTAAATACATTTAAATAATTCAAAAAATATAAATAAAAATTGTTTTTAAATTTTAAATGATTTTTAAATCAAATTCACTTATGTTTTTACATTTAAATACAAAAAAGAAAAAAAATATGTTGCATTATGAATGCTGAATGTTGCATTGTATCCAACTATATTTTATTAAAATGCATTAAAATACAAATTAAAAAAGTTTTAAAAAGTTTTTACATTTTTAAACTATTTTTGTTATCAAATTCACTTATGTTTTTTTATATTTCAATGCAAAATAAATCAAAAATATAAATTAGAAATGAAGATATATGTCATGTTTTTATTTTATTTTTACACTTCCTGTGATATGGCAGGCCAAATCAAAGATCATGAGAGGCCAACTTTGGCCTGGTTTGGGCATCCCTGATGTAAATAGTATATAGTTTGTGCTTTTGATTGCAAAATGTATCTTTTGAAACTAAAGCAGCTATATATGAGGTTCCCGGGTTCTTTTCATCAGGAAAATGAAATCTGAAAGGCTTGTGCATTTGCTCTATATCTCTTCTCATTACTATCTAGGAGAAACAATTGAGATATTATAGAGTGCTCCTTTGTGATTTGTCTTTCCTTTGGTATGAGCTATCTCATGTTATCAAAGGCTGCTCCGGTTCACAGGCCTGAAAAAGACTTTTCTATATTGGCTGCCACAGACTTTGACGTTTTGAGAGTTCTTACGGTGATTAAGGCCAACTTAAGCAACATCCCAATGTGTTTTCCCAGTGGCATGTGATCAAATTTCTTGCTTATTTTTGTCTACAAGACACAAAAAGTGCACATACCGGAGGAGACGGCAGAGAGAGCTAATAGCATTGACTGTGAGAGGGCAAACCCAGCATGCATCTGCCTCTGGGGGGAGTCTCTGTTTACACACAGAAAGCAAAAACTCAAATCAAACATAGCAGGATTAATTATACTTAAACAGATCCAACCGCGCACGTACGGTTTAGAGAGCTTTTGTATCTGTGGACTATTTTCTCATCATTCGTTTTATCTCACGTCTTGTGGAGAAAATGATTGAGCAATCCAGGGTTATTTTTAGCTGGCCAATGATTTGCCTGAAGCGCCCTTTGCTTTTTTGTGTGTGCTATTTTACAATAGAGTTTTGGAATTACGCCTGAGAAAAGAAGAGCATGCACACAGCCACAATCAGGCCTTTATGTCAGCTCTATTTTATGAGTTATATTCTATTTGTACTTTTTAAGCCAGGGTGCAAAATTAACAAACACCAAGTGCAAAACAAGGGGGTTAAACTTTTTTTTTAGCATCATTTGTGAATAAATACAACACAATTGGATGCAAAATAATTATTTGTTTGAGCTATAAGTATGATAGTGATTTATATGTAGAGTATTGCTCCCATTAAGTTACAAATACTAAAATAAAAAAGCTCTTATTTATCAAGATTAACTTGAATGTGATGCTGCTAGCAAAGGCTTCTATGATTTTATTTTTAAATTATTATTTGATTGTCTTTTTTTGTTTTGTATTGTATTTTTACATTATTTTAAATTATTTTGAAAACATTTCAATATATGAAAAAATTATAAACAGAGGCTTCTAAGATTATTATTATTATCATTATATTGCAAGGATAAAAACTGCTAAATAATCTCATTTTGTTATATATATATGCATATTCAATAACAAAAATGTGCAAAATACAGTTTTATGGCTGGTAAATTTCCTCAATTTCCTCCACTTGGCATTGGCAAGCTATTTTTGGGCCGTATTTACAGCAAAAAGAACATAAATATTGCACAATTTGCCAGAGACCATGATAAATCTGCAAGCTGCATCTGAAATTGTTATCTGGAAAGATGAGGGTTTTATTGTTTGTTTGGTATTCATAGGAAGACATTTTATGCTGTGCCACACCACAGTACCGCTTTCCAAAACTGCTGTCGAGTCACACACACATCTTTGTCTCGGTGTAAATTTAGAGTTGCTCTAACATTAAAAAGCAGAAGAAGGGTCTAGAGCTCGACGGCGTGACCTCAGATGACTTCCTGTTCATCTTTAGGTTGAGTTCAGTATTCAAGTTGACTTCTTCCAGCACACTGCACACATGTGGCACACAGTGTATGGGAGGCTCAGCTGAGTGCTGGACGGTGTTTATTTTGGAAGAACTCACTCCAGGCAGCTGTTTGGGTTGGTTTATATGTCAGTGTTTTGGGCACGGAGCCTTATGTGAGCAGACAGACAAACTCTGACTGTTTCTCTCTCTGGGACCATTCGCCAATTGTGCAAAGCTTATTCACAAACCAGCTTAACCTTTTCAGTTCGGAGTCATTGGCTATGTTTGGATACTAACTTAATACTTAGTTACTAGCTTACAGTATGCATTTTGTAATGATAAACATTAGCATACAATGTTATGGTCACCTTATGACAATGCAAACTCTACATGTGGCATCCTGTTATCATCTTGAATATAAAATAGGGTATTTTGGATTTTTTTTTTATTCAATTTTGTGTAAAGATGTCTTAAAATTTGGCAATCTGATCAAGTAAGGAATTAAAAAAAAAAAAAGATGACAAATAATCAGAATTACGGATCATTGAAATACTATTATAGTTTTTTTTAACAATATTTTAAATTAGTTTTTATTTTATATTTTTATTTTTGTGTTTTGATTTTATTTTTTAAGTGTGTGTTTGTCATTTTATTGTATTTTATTAACAATGTTTATATAAGACTTTATTCATTTTAATTTCAGTTTTAGTTTAACTACAGCTTTACTGAAATAAAAAACTAAAATCCTTTAAAATATTTTATTTTACTTTAGTGTAGTTTTTATCTTATTTCAAGTAACAAAAAATATTTAAAAAGGATTTAGTTAACTATAATAGCCCTGCAACTAATATCACTTAACTGGGAATTAAGCTTTCTGGTTTAAAATATAAACTATATATATATATATATATATAAAACAAGACAAAATACAAGTAAGAATTTTTTTTTTTTTTTGCAGTGAAATCAGTTGTCACACTGGAAATAGAAGGTCGAGTTGAGAGCATTGCATTGTGGGATACAGTATTCTGCTCAGTTGCATACTGCATTTTGGCAAATGTCATATGTAATCTGGATATTCCATGCATACATTCTACATACTGCAGAAATAATGAGTTTAGTTTGCTAGCATGCTATTCCAAACAGTCAATGTCATTCAAACATGTGAATAAGGCTCATAATAGAATTAAAGTTCTGTTCAAAATGTGCACTATAGTGGGCAATAACAACTGGATTTACAACTGGACCTCACACTCACAATGCATTTGCCAGTCATTGACGTCTGCATTAGTGTGCATAGAATGCGGTTCTGGTCGTGTCTCGCTCTCGATGCCCTCTCATTAACATAACATGGGCTTAATATCTTGGTTGCGTTGTGAGACAGATCTGCTGTGTTGTTGCACAGCTGGCCGATTCTGACACTTTCTGTTATGTGGCATGTTTCTCTCTCTCTCTCGATTATGCCCAGACAAGACTTTAGATTAAAACGAGGAAAGTGTTCCTCCCACTTCCAAATGTCTGGTCACTCCACGAGTGTATCTCATTACAGCCAGAGCTAGGCGTGACTGGGGCAGTCAGAAAGATATCAAAGCTCTTGAGTAAAACACTCTCATCTCACGACCAGCTAAACAATCCCATTTAATTGGATTTTTCACCAGGCCCATTAAATCACAGACAAGGTTAGTGAGGCACCAGTTGCTAAAGCAACCCTTGTGTCGTTCTGTCTTTCGTTGCAAATAAACTAGCAAATCCTCCTGGAGAACCAACTCTGAGCACTAGAAAAACAACTGTTTGACTGTCCACTGTTTGTACAGCACAAACACCTGGGGGTTGCAATGATTTTGCTGTTGATTTATAAAGTGATGCACATCTTTAGTACATATAAGAGCTGCTGGCTCACAGGTACTTTCTGGTCTATTATTCTACTGTCCTAAAGACAAAAAAAGGTAAACAGTAAAAAAATATAATGAAAAACAATAAAAAAATATGAGTAAAAAAAAAAATAATAATATAAATATATATATATATATATATATATAGAAAAAATATTATTTTTAAATATAATAATCAAGCCTCTGCTTCGATTTCATACATTAAAATATATATATTTTTTTTAATAATATAAAATATAACAATAATAATAGTCATAATCATAGAGGCCTCTGTTTGACTGAGTGTGTATACGCACACAATAAAAATAATACCTAAAAAAAATAACCATAGAAAGCTCTACTATACAGTTTTCATATATGAAAATATTCTGAAAATATTAAATATAAACATATAAAGTAAAAAAAAAAAGTTCAACACAGAATAACCACAGATCTCTCTGCTTTGCATTATTCATATGTTTAAGAGTTTTGACAATAAACAAAAAATCATAAATATATAATATACATCCTCAAATAGCTGAATAATATCGAGTTATTTGTTAGTGTTGGGTCCTCCAGGGAGTCTACCCATCTGAGTGTGTGTGGTCCAGTGTGTGCTGTTCTCACCCGTGTGTGTGTGTCTCTGCCTCTGTGTCCTCTGGCAGATGGGACGTCCACGCTGTGCCTGTCCTCAGTGAGGGAGCTGCCGTCTCAGCTGCAGGATCTGTACCAGCAGGGCTTCATTCTAGCAGCTGTGCACCCCTTCGTCCACCCGTGCGGCCCCGAGCCCGCCAGCGTCCAGCGCCAGCTCTACCGGGCAGTGCTCATCAAAGTCTCTGACAGGTGGGGTCACAACACGCCTAATGGAAACATGACAGCTGCTCTCAACTCCACAGGTGGCGCTGACATTTATTACAGGGCTCATATTTCACTTTTTATCTTCGTTTCTGGCCTCAAATCCTCTATGATGTTATTATAGTCCTCTATAATGTTAGTTTATTGCACCAAAAACATCATAATTGAGTGTTTATGAGCATTTTCCATCCTCCGACTGATCCTTCAACAGGTTTTTGTGCTACTGTACCTTAAAGACTCCATGTGTTGGTATTGGGTTGAATATATTTGGTGCTGCCACATCCTCTTTATGAAGCCTGATTGCATTATAACTGGACTACAATATAGTCTGCATTATATACAAGAATAATCTTTTTTTTCCCCCAATATGACTGCTGTGAATCATTTCTGCACCACTTTCTTTAATCAGTTTCTCCACTCACCCCGTGTGCCATTGGTGGCCCAAAGTTGACCGTCAGATCCAATCACCACTTCCATTCTGCTCAGCTTATTTTGCACATCATCCAGGAGTAAGAACACATTCAGTCCACCTGGAAAGGAAGATGTGTTTATAACGTACTGCGTTAATGGAATAAACACTTTTGAGGAATTTTTGCCCAAATTTACCAGGTTGGTGGAATCAAAATAAGAGTTTGAGGTGAAAAAGTAAACTTAACATGCAAAACAAAATGACAAATTATGCTTTGATTTATTAGCTTTATCTGTAAAAGAACCAGTAAAATATTATTTTTGGACGAACATAAACTACTGTACTGTCCAAAAGTTTGGGGTCAGTAAGATTGATTGTTTTATATTAGGGCTGGACAATAGGACCTAAAATCAAAATCTCGATTAATTGAACATTTTATCTCGGTTACGATTAATGAACGATTTTTTGAAACGATGAAACGCGACACTCACCTGCGAGACGCTTCGAAAGACATGAGCGCAACGTTCAGACACGTCCATATAGCACGACTATACACGTGGTAGTATGTTTTTAAGGGGAAAGTATTAACAGATTTAAAAAAAAAAAAAAAAACATGAGAAAATTACGTCGTTTAGAGGTTCTGAATTTCAGTTTCGATTACTTTTCAATTAATCGTCCAGCCCTAGTTTTTATGTTATTTTAAAGAAGAATTAATACTTTTATTTGGCAAGGACGCATTAAACTTATCAAAAGTGGCAGTACATGTTTAAAAGATTAAAAGTAAAAAAAAAAAAAGATTTTTATATCAAATCAATTTTATTATATTGTAAATATTATATCCTTAACAAAAACATTACTTGAAATAAAATAAACATTAAATAAATGCAATAGTTCTCATTTTCTTTTAGTTTTAGTTGAAGTACTAAAATAACTCAAATTAAATAAACAAACAAAAAACAAAAACCCTAAATGTTAATAAAAAAAACCCTATATGTATATAAAAGATGTATGTTAAAAAACTAATGGAACTTTAATTAAAAATGAAAACAGAAAATAGAAAAATATATCAACGATACTACAGTAAAAATAAATAAATTCTATTTTAAAATATATTTTCTTTTATCATCTTTATTTTTATTAATTGTATTGCTTATATTGTGTACAGTGAGAAGCTGCTTTTAAAGGTGCTTTATAAAATAAAGTTTATCATTATGATTATTATATTCAAATAAAAAAAAATATCATGTCAAGTCAAGTCACCTTTATTTATATAGTGCTTTTAACAATACAGATTGTGTCAAAGCAACTGTACAGCATTAATTAGGAAAATATTGTGTCAATAATGCAAAATGACAATAGTCATATTTGACATTTCACAATATTACTGTATTTTAGATCAAATAAATGCAGCCTTAGTGAGCATAAGTGACTTCTTTCAAAAACATTAAAACATCTTACACTCTAAAAAATTATGGGTTGTTTCAACCCAACTTTGGGTCAAATATGGACTAACCCAACTTTTGGGTTAAAAATTTAAATGAAAGAATTTAACCCAATAGTTGGGTTAGTCCATATTTGATCCAAAGTTGGGTTGAAACAACCCAGCATTTTTTAGAGTGTACTGACGCCAAACTTTTTGAACAGCAGTATATATTCAGATCAAAGAGTCTATCCATTTTGCCGCCAACTGACAGCAAATGTGCAATTGTTTAAATTCGTTTTTTCACAGCAGTCTATAGCAACTATTTCAGATAAACCACCGCTAAACGATGCATACAAATGAACAAATGCAATTGGCTGCTTTAAATGTCAGTCAAGCAGTGGACAGCATAAGCCTTCACGCCATTAGTCCAAAGTCTGTCTGCATGAGGCCAACACTTTACAGTTCGTCACACAGAGTTGGTGAAGGTTGAAGAGCGGTTCGATAATCCTCTGGCAAAACAGTGGCAGGAACTCAAAGTCACATCCACTTCCTGCCTGCAGCGCTGCTGGATCACTGTAAAGGGCACTGAGCAAGAGACACTGAGCTGACCTCCACCCACACACAGTCACACCACAATGACATCTGCATCTGAGACTGCAGGCATATGTATGACCCCACTGACCTCTTAGAGGAGATTCCCTGGAGGAAGGAAGTGAGGTGATGGTGGGGCCATGGCCCATGGGAAGGCCTCTCTTACCTCAGTGCTGGTGGTCGGTCTGGAGGTCTGTGAACCTCTCAGATTCAGCCTCAGGTTTCCACTGATTTGAGAGACGAATGATAATGTAACCGAATGTGTTACTGCATAACCTGCCAACAGACAAACATACGGCATCACAGTCTTTGTTTACTTTGTTAAGTCTAATGATTATTTAGAGTCGAAGAGTGTCATTAGTGTCACTAAGACATGCTGACTGTTTTCAGGTTTGAAAAGAACCTGTTTACTTACGGCTTTATAAGCTTGCATTGGAGAAAGTATTTTAAAGTCGTGATGAAATGAAAGTGATGACAGATCTTTTCTACCGTAATGACTCCATATTCTAACTGAGTGCAATATATAATTGAAAAAGAAAAACATGTGGTGGGTTGTTGATTGGAAATGTGGGGATGCTTTTATTCAGCTCGGATGTATTCAATTGATCTAAAGTGACAGGAGAGACATTTATAGGGGTACAAAAAAATTCAATTTCAAAAATAAAAAAAAATTCAATGCTATTTCTTTTTAAACATTCTATTCATCAAAGAATCCTGTAACAAATTGATCACGGTTTCCACAAAAATATTAAGCAGCACAATTGCTCAAAAAGTATTGAAAAATTTGATTAATTAATAATAAGAAATGTTTCTTGAGCAGCAAATCAGCATATTAGAATGATTTCTGAAGGATCATGTGACACTGAAGACTGGAGTAATGATGCTGAAAATTCAGCTATGCATCGCAGGAGTAAATTACATTTTAAAAATATATTTAAATATAAAACAGTTATTCTAAATTGCGATAATATTTCAAAATTGTACTGTATTTTTTATTAAATAAATGCAACCTTGGTGAGCATAAAATACTTCTTTCAAAAATGCATTTCAAAACATGCATTTGGAAAAGAGAGTGAATTTTCCTTTCATGTTAACTTAAAAGTATATGAACGTTTGTATTTATGCAGTACATTTATTTTTGCACGAATGCATTACCTATAAGTGAAACTGTACATTTCATATTTCTTATGTTACCACAAATACACAAAAATACTTCTTTTGAATACTTCAAAAAAATGTCTTGGTGGACATCCTGTCGCTCAGGCCAGAGATTTTCATCAACATCACATCTGATGTTTTCCATTGTCATGCACCGGGGAAAAAATCTCCTTGAATGCCGCACCCATCCCCTGCAATGATCAGCTGTGATGTCCTCACATGCAGCATTCATGGCATCCAACAGAGACATCTGATCTTGTGGTCTATGATCATATACTTTCCACCTTCATGCTGAAAAAAACCCTTCTATTGGATTTAGGAATGGAGAGTATGGTGGAAGGAACTCCATTGTTATCCTTTCATGTGCAGCAAACCAGTCCCTAACAATGTTGGTTCGGTGGAAGCTGACATTATCCCAGACAACAACATAATTAGGCAAATGTGGTCTAACTAAACCTCTTTCTTGTTCTGGAATCAGGTCTCTGTAAAGTGTGTTTAGGAAGGCCAGGAGAAGTTGGGTACTATAGGGCCCAATGTGTGGAATATGTGTGCTCACACCATTCTCTGAAATGGCAGCACACATTGTAATATTGGCCCCACGTTGGCCTGGTGTGTCAGTTGTGGCTCGGTGTCCAATGAGATTGCGACCACGTCTCCGGCCTTTGGACAGATTGAATCCGGCCTCGTCCACAAAAACAAGAATGTGGGTTGTTTCATGTCCTTCTAACTCCATGATTCTCTACGAAGAAACACAGAAACAAAATAAAGTTAATTTTTATTCTAGAGTTCTCTTCTTATGGGTTTCTAAAACTTCAAGTAATACAGGCATCTTAGAAGTACAGTAAAACTCACTAAGTGCACACCAGTACCTGGACATACTGGTACCGCAGCTCCTTCACTTTCACTATTCCTCTCAAATGGCACCTTGTAGAGTTGTTTCATAGTCATTTGATGTCTTTTCAGAACTCTGTCTATGGTGGAAATGCTGACAGAATTTATATTTGCGAAGACATTGTCATTTATGATTGCACTTTGGATCTCTCTTAGCCTGATGGAGTTGTTTGCTATGACCATGTTGCAAATTTCTTGTTCTTGCTGATGGTTAAATACTGCTGCTCTGCCACCAGCTCGAGGTTGTTGTGCGGTTCTATAGAATGTACAAATAGACTTGCATTTACCTTTACAATATTGTTGTTTATAAAAATGCTTTACATACTGTAAAACAAAAAAATAAATACATATTTACCTGTTTTCCCTACGAAAGGTTTGCACAACTGATGACACTGTGGACCTGTTAACATTAGGCTGTACTCTTCGACCAGCGTCTTCCGTTGTAAAACCACAATTTATGACATGATCCACAAGTATGGCTCTGATTTCATCAGAGACTCTGACTCTTCTATTTCCACCTCTTCCTCTATTATGTCTTCCTCTAACACCACCACCACGTATTCTTACACGTCTTCCAATTGCTCTTCCACGAGCATGTTGCTGCAGTTCAGGGTTGTGGAAGTCCTCCATTCTTAGTGATTGTGCTGTAGGCAATCTACATATATATGCTCCCAAACTTGATTGGTTAAATGGTTGAATGGTTGATTCAAATTGTATTGCAATTAGAGGGCATTTGCCAATTTAGCAGACATTACAAACAATGTCAATGTCAGATATTTATGGAATATACATGCGTGTATACCAGTTTTTCATAATTGAATGGATCGTTTTGAATGTGATGGCTTACACGATGAAAAATGTTTGAGAAGTTGTGAAAAGTTTGACAGTTTAAGTGAGAATCGGCTCATCAGTTTTGATCAACAAGCCATATACAATTAGTTGTTGTGCAAACTGCAGACAATTGTACTTTCTCTTTGCACACATGTGCCAGAGCATTTGCAATTTGCTCAAATCAATAAGAAATTCCAATCTGATGTGAACAAGAAGCTAAATGTTCAGAGATCTGAACTTATTGTTTCGGGAAAAAAAAGTTTAATTTGAGAATTGAGCCAAAGCAACTGAGAAAAACTGTAATGTTAGTGAGACTTCGGTTGAGAACAGCATGTTTTAGGGGCCAATGCGAAGCCCGTTTTTGCACATAAATGCACATAAAGAGTCTCAATTGGGGACTGGCACCTTGTTCATGGAAAAAGTGGCTTCTGACATGTAGTGTGGACTCTGTGGCGTCTGATCTGAGTCTCAGAGCAGCCGCAGCTTCAGGGCCGAACAGTGATGACAAATTCAAAAGCCCTGGAATTATTCTGTTCTCATGGACGTACCAGGAATCCCGAAACACATTCCTGGCAAATGAAGGTTTAATGCAAAACATTAAGAAGGAAAAATTCCTCTCTATATTACTGTTAATCTTCTGGCTACTCTTCTTTTAGGTATGAGTGTAATTTTCCACTTGAAGCAGCATTCTATGAGTGCCAGTATGAGCTTGAGCTGTAAACTGTACCGTAACATTACACAGTTCAGTGGATGTTAAGATGAACTCTTGGCACGACCTCCCCTCAAGTTAATGTGTCATGCACTGAAAAGCAAGAATGCTCACGCAAAAACTCGTTATTAAAGCCATAGACACTCCATCACTCATCTTAAAGGAACAGTTGAACCTGAAATGACAGTTTAGTTTCAAACCCATATGCTGTCAGTTCATTTCAGTGGAACACAAAAGGAGACATTTATGGAATGTAGATGCTCCTCATTTCTATACAACTGTCAAAAAAGGCTGCATGATTTGGCTAAACATTATCTCTCTCTCTCTCTCTCTCTCTCTCTCTCTATATATATATACAGTATATTTATATATATAGAGAGAGAAAGAGATAGATAGATAGATTTATATATTCATTGAAATTGTATTTAAATTTTTTAAATTAAAAGGAATAAAAATCTACATTTTGAGAAACATAAAAAAATAAACAACAATTTATGTAGAAAAGAAATGGCTGCATTTATTTGATAAAAAATACAATAAAAACAGTAATATTGTGAAATATTATTGCAATTTAAAATAACGGTTTTCTATTTGAATTTATTTTAAAATTTAGTTTATTTTTGTGATGCATAGCTGAATTTTCAGCATCATTACTCCAGTCTTCAGTGTCACATGATCAGAAGTCATTCTAATATGCTGATTTGATGCTCAAGAAACATTTCTGAATATTTTCAATGATGAAAACAGTTGCTGTTTTTTTTTTATGGAAACTGAAAGATCAAATAAACAGCATTTATTTGAAAAAAATATATATTTTGTTACACTATAAATGTCTTTACTGTAACTTTTGATACATTTCATGTATCTTTGCTGAATAAAAGTATTTATTACTTAAAAAAAAAAAACATTCTGACCCCAAACTTTTGAATGATAGCGTATATTTAAATAATATTATAAATATTTAAAAAATAATAAATATTTTATTATAAATACTGTATATCTACATACATTTTTGTTTAATATTTATTGTCATTTTTTAACTAGATTTAACTTGATAAAAATCAATGATGCCAAACATGGATGTAAATGAGGGGAGGGGAATATTTTTTATTGATTAGTGACTTAAATGTACTTCTGTTCCTCCCACAAAACTATCTTATGACTTCAAAAGACTTGTAGTCGTATAGTCTACTTGTATGTTTATTTTCTGTCATTTGGGAGCTGCGTGATTGTATGATTTTGTCATATGGAAAATGGCAGTGTGAATATTCTTCTGAAGATTCCCTTTTGGGTTCAGTGGAAGAAAGAAAGTCATATGAGGTCAGAACATCATGAGATTTTCGGGTGAACTCTACCTTTGACAAGTCATTTTTCATCCATAGAGTAGGCGTGATGTTGGGATGATGTGCGTGTGTTGCTCATAGTGAAGACTTCAAGAGACCAAGAGCAAAACGAGAAGAAAGAAGATCAGACTTGAATTCTGTCACGTGTGCGTGTGCGTGGATGTGCATGTGTTGGGAGGAATCGTAGTATCGAGGCGGTTGCCAACCTTTGATGGCTTCGGCAAAGCTGCCTTGCTTTATCTTTGGCGTCTGTCACCGTGGAGACAGTTGCTCGCATCAGCAGCGGCCCTGAGGGATAAACCTGTGAAAAAAAGCAAGAGAGAGGCGAGATATCAAACAGGACACAGCTCTTCTCCTCCCCTGCCAATCCAAGGAATCACAGAGGAGAGGGAGGACAATGCAGATGAAAGAAAACCTTCATGTAGCCAGTCCTCGCTCTCACAAAACAAACAGACCCAAAAACATCCAGAAGAGAAGACAAAGAGAGCTGGAGAGGGGACGAGGAGGAGGAAACGGAACAAAATGAGAGATGAAAGAAGGATCTGTTGGGAAATCCAGGTCTGAGCTGGCCATTACCTGGTTTAGATGGTTGAGTCTCTTCTGGTCATGCTAATTAAAACTGGTAGAAGACCTTCCAGAGGTAAATGTTATCACTGAGAAGTTGCTTCTGTTTCATGTTCACAAGGATATAAATACAGTGGGTATGGAAAGTATTCAGACCCCCTTAAATTTTTCACTCTTTGTTATATTGCAGCCATTTGCTAAAATCATTTAAGTTCATTTTTTTCCCTCATTAATGTACACACAGCACCCCATATTGACAGAAAAACACAGAATTGTTGACATTTTTGCAGATTTATTAAAAGTGAAGAGCAGCTCAGATCTTTTGAGATTTTATCGGAAATACTTGTCGTGTCAACTTTATTTGTAACGTGCTTTTCATAATACACATATTTCAAAGCAGCTTTACAGAAAGTCATACTGTTATGGCCTTAATGCGTTAACATTGAGCAGTTTTAGGGCTATAAATATTGTAATTATAGTGTTGTCAAACACAAATATCAGTGCCACAGTGACTCGGGCACATGCAGGGAGAAAGTAAATAAGAAACTTAGACAATGGTCAGTGTTGTAAGCAAGAGACAATTGTTAGAAAGTATTAATGAAGATACGATTCGGTTGTCAAAGAGTCTGATGTGACAATTCCCAAATGTAATAAATAGCTATTTAATGTTGAGAAATATAGGGTATGTATTCAATTTCAGTTAGCATCTCTAATTGCATACTGAATTACTATAAGATGATGGCGTTCTTTGCTGGAATTGAAAATTACTGTAAATTGTGGTAAAGGTTTTGGTTAAAATTACTGATATTGGTGTAAAGATTCTGGTTAAAAATTACTTGTATTATGGTAAAGATGTTGGTTAATTATTTATATTGGGGTAAAGATTAGGATTAAAAATTACTTGTATAGTGGTAAAGATTTTGGTTAAATATTACTGATATTTTGGGGGTAGAGATTTTGGTTAAAAATGACTTATAAATAATTTTTAACCAAAATCTCTACCCCCAAAATCTCAGTAATATTTAACCAAAATCTTTACCACGATACAAGTCATTTTCAACCAAAATCTCTCGATATCAGTAATATTTAACCAACATCTTTACCCCAATACATGTGATTTTAAACCATAATTTTTTCATGATATAAATAATTTTGACAAATCTTTACATGATATACCATGGGAAAATTTTGGTTTAAAATCACATGTATTGGGGTAAAGATGTTGGGTAAATATTACTGATATCGAGAGATTTTGGTTAAAAATTATTTGTATTGTGGTAAATATGTTGGTTGAAAATGACTTGTATCGTGGTAAAGATTTTGGTTAAATATTACTGATATCGTGGTAAAGATTTTGGTTAAATATTACTGATATTTTGGGGGTAGAGATTTTGGTTAAAAATTATTTGTATCATGGTAAAGATGTTGGTTAAAAATGACTTGTCTCAAGGTAAAGATGGTTAAAATTGCTTGCATGTAGGTAAATATTTTAGTTAAAAATCACTTATATCACATTAAAGATTTTGGTCATATTGCCCACTTCAAAGTAATTTAAACAGGAAGCTGCTAGAGAGTCAATAAGTACCAGTATGGTAGAGGTAGAGGCTACAGATGAAACGGGATGAAGCTCAGGCATCAGTCAATCACATGTAGCAGTGTTTAATATTCACCCTGGATTCACTCTGGATCCAGGCCCAGCTCTCCCACATCAGGATTAGCCGCTGTGTGTGGAGCTCATATGGGTGACATTGCTACAGTTTCCCCTCCAAAACTCACCCAAACCAGATGTGGCCCACCGCTACTGCAGGAGCTCCTCCTGACTTCTGGCCCGTGTAAACGCAAACATCACAACTGTGAAGCAGGGTCTCGGGATTAGCGTCGGCAGGCCAGTTTTAAAGCGATTTGACGGGCATTACTTATAACCTAGCGGTGAATGTGTGCGGTAGCTGACTGTGTTTATAATTCCAAATGTCAACTGTCAAGCCCCCCATGTTCAATTTTAGTTACAGTTCCACTTCAGCGATGAGGGTGGGTGATTCATGCATCATTTTTTGATAATTGCTGTGCACCTCGCAGGGGTACCGGTACAGACCAGAAACCATTAAGGCCGATATGCTTGAATAACATTTTTCATGGCTCTGTAAATAAGCTGACATCAAGAAAGAAGCGATACATTATTAATGCAGCGATTAAAGATGGGGATACCTAGGTTTGATGGATCCCATCGAAGGTTGTTGTCATGGCAATGCCACCGAATTGCACATGCACACAGCTGGATGTTGCCTCCAGACCCGGAAACACTGAATCTGACAGCACCAGTGATATTCCTGTATACTATACACACCAGCATTCCTGTGGGCAAAGAGAGAGAGAGAGAGGTGAAAACACATTCGGCACACACAAACTAAGATGATCCACAGGCAAACAGGCATTTGCCAACAGTGCAACCCAGCTGTGTCTAAGATCCGTGTCTGAGAGAAACCTTTGAGCAAACTGTTTCTGAAGGAAGTCTAGATCAGTGTTGCTTAAAGCTTTTTATTCCCAGAAGCGGCACTCCTGCGAGCAAGCGGCTGGATCTTTTCTGTCAAAGTTACTGCTGTTTAAACCGCTAAAGCATTTCCACAAACAGCCTCGGCGCTGCCAAAAACTGTGGATCGCTCTTCTGTAGGTGCATTAAGCCTGTAGGAAAGAAATATCACAAATGTAATCTCTTTACAGGAATAGTTCATGCAGAAGTGAGAAATCTTTATTTACTCTCCCTAATGCTGGTATATTTTTCAGTGGAACACAAAAGAAGAATCGGTATGTGGTTCTTTTGAATGAAACAGTTTATAGTGGCCACAGGATGCATAGGGTGACTGAACATAAATTTCATTTCTTAAAATAAATCGAGATCAAATGGAGAGCAAATGGAGAAGCTGAGGTGTCCTGCTCCTCACATTTTCATTCTCGTGTGTTAGTAGCCTAGAGATCTTGGTATCGATTCAAAATAGAAGACAGAGGTATAAAAAAGTTCCAAAACATTCCAAAATTCGAATTTGTCGAACAGCAAAGATCTTGGCAAACCTGTCAATCATGTACTGCGCTACAAAAGGGTTTTAAAATGTTCCATTTTTATTTGGAAAGAAATGTTCACCAAGGCTCCATTTACTTAATCATAAATAGAGTAAAAACAGTAATATTATAAAATATTATTACATTTTAAAATAACCGTTTTTTCTTTTAATATATTGTAAAATTGAATTTATTCCTGTGATGCATTTTCAGCATAATTACTCCAGTCTTCAGTGTCACATGATTCTTCAGAAATCATTCTAATATGCTGATTTGCTGCTCAAGATTAATTTCTTATTATTGTTTTATTTATTTATTTTTATGGAAAATGTGAATTTTTCTTCAGGATTCTGTAATGAATAGAAAGTTCAAAAGCATTTATAGAAATATTTTGTAATAATATAAATGCTTTTACTGTTTACATTTTGATCAATTTAATGCATCCTTGCTGAATAAAAGTATTAATTTCTTAAAAAATAAATAAATAAAATAATCGTATTGAACCCAAACTTGTGTTTGTAGTGAGATTTTTTTGTGTATTATCACAAGCGTTTGGACCGTGGACTTGCAATTGCTCAGATGGTAGAAAATCTTATTATTTACATTACATATTTCACCAACATGTCAGGGGCCATGATTAATTGCAAAAAAACATGTTTTTCATTTTTTATTGTTAATTACACTAAATTAACTTGTTAAATAGACAGGCCTTTCATTCTGCCGCTCATACGCTGCTCAGATTTGTTTATCTTCATGTTAAAGCCAGACTGCAGGATCCAGTCGTACGAGCAGCAGGAACACCATGAGGGGAATGTGTTCAGGCAGCAGATGGCCGTGTGTTGGCGGGAAGTGTGAATTCATGTGTGTGTGTGTGTGTGTGTGTGTGTGACAGAGGTGAGTCAGGGCCCTGCTGCACTGCGACTTTGTGGTTAGATAGAGCTCTGGGTTAGTGGGTTTAATCTCTGTCCCAAATGTCACACGCGCACAGAAGATGGGAGGAGAAGACGCTGGAATGGGTCCCTGAGATCAGCACCTCATGGGGATCTCTGCGGGGTTCCTCTGGAGAGAGAAAAATAGAGCTTTTGAGTCCAGATCATTCATAATTATAAAGAACTAACACCATTGATCGAGTCAAAACAGAAAAAAGAAGTATAAAAGCTGTCACTGTGGTGGCACCTTTTCAAAAGGTACACCTTTTTACCTTATTTACGCCTAAAAGTTACATAATGGTACCTTAAAGGAATCATTCACCCAAAAATTTTAATTTACTCACCCTCAAGCCATCCAATATGTAGATGAAGTATGTTTCTTCATCAGAACAGATTTGTAGAAATTCAGCATTACTTCACTTGCTCACCAATGGATCCTCTGCAGTGAATGGGTGCCGTCAGTGTTTCTTACAAACACGCTGCTTTTCTCTTTACAAGACATTAATTGATGGACTGGAGTGGTGTGGATTACTTGTGGATTATTGTAAGGTTTTTATCAGCTGTTTGGACTCTCATTCTGACGGCACCCATTCACTGCAGATGATCCACTGGTGAGCAAGTGGAATGCTACATTTTTTTCAAAATCTGTTCCTGTGAAGAAACAAACTCCTCTACATCTTCGATGGCCTGAGGGTTTTCAGCAAGTTGTAATTTTTTGGTGAACTATTCCTTTAAAGATACATATTAGTTCCTAAATGATACGTTTTAGTACCTTTTGAAAGGGTAATGCCCCATTGAAAGATTTTGTACCTTTTTTTTCTTAGAGTGCGTAGGGAGACTTTACTAAACCTACAAGTATCTTACTTACAGTTGTCTCTGCATATTAAACTGGGGCTGAAAGTATTTTAACATTGAATAAATGACACACTTCGTCTTTAACAATGCCCAAGGAAATCACCTCAGAGACAGAAAGCAGAACTCAAGTATTACACCAGCTCATTTAGTGCAAATGTGTCTTTCTAGAGCTAATTTCTTGCCAATGCTGTGCAAAAATGTGTCCAATAATAAACCTCGTGAACAGATGTTCTCCATCTTATCACTAACGTTTTCCTTCTTTGCTGCATAATCAGGTCGCTAAAATGCACTTTTTCAAGTTTGTTGGTGATATATCGCACCTGTTTAAGAGTGGTATGTTTGACATTAAACCAGTGTTCCCCTTTCTCATTAGCTGGGAGAAGAATCCGGCCGACTTTGAGCCGTACCATCTCAAACTGGAGGAATGCATGTCTGCAGACCAGATTCCCACCACGGAGCACATCCAAGGATACGTGAAGAAAGTAAGAACCTCCTGTTTAGCTTCTTAAACATAGTAAGAGCACATAACGGAATCATTAAAGGGGTCATATGATGCGATTTAAATTTTTCCTTTCTCTTTGGAGTGTTACAAGCTCTTGGTGCATAAAGAAGATCTTTAAAGTTGCAAAGACTAAAGTCTCAAATCCAAAGAGATATTCTTTATAAAAGTTAAGAGTCAGCCACACCTACCTAAAACGGCTCGTTCTAACACGCCCCCACATGTCTACATCACGATGTGGGAAGATTTGCATAACGCCCCAAATGTTCACGTAAAGAAGGCTTAACTTTTATTCTCGCTGTAGTATTGTTGCCGCCGCCATGTCGAGACGCTGTGTGTTTCGTTGTGAAAGTGAAAATACTTTGGTTGACCTTCCAAAAGAGGACGATATCCGCTTCGTCATGCCT
>NW_015505329.1:692431-695524 GCF_001515645.1 Sinocyclocheilus grahami
GGGTCGTCACATGTGGTTGCCGCAAGCCCGCCAGATGCTCCTTCGTCGAATCCGCCGGCTGCGCCGTTCTCAAGCCCGCCCGCATCCACTCACTCAAGCCGGCCTCTGCTCACTCTAGGCCGCCGCCGCCACTCACTCAAGCCCGACGTGTGTGACGCTGTGTTTCGTTGTGAAAGCGAAACGACTTTGTTTGGCCTTCCAAAAGAGGACACGACTAGAAATCAGTGGTTAAGCTGTATTTACAACACTGTTCCAGAACAGTTCAACCCAAATATTCAGATGTGTGCAGCACATTTTATGGAGGACTGTTTCCTGATCCTGGGAGAGTAGACTACAATGCCGGCTGTTCTGACTCACAGACTGTAAGTACGTTTTTTTTATATTTAAAGTATTTGCCGTTGCAGTTGGGGTGCCTTGCTCAAGGGCACCTCAGTCGTGGTATTGAAGGTGGGTGAGAGCGCTGGAAATTCACTCCCCCCACCCACAATCCCTGCCGGCATGAGACTCGAACCCGCAACCTTTGGGTTACGAGTCCGACTCTCTAACCATTAGGCCATGACTTCCCCTGTAAAAAAGCGAAATCAGTAATTATGACCCCACTGGATGCAACGAATGCCTTGTTTATAATGGGTTTTAATGTTTTTGTCTCGTCGCTCCGGCCGGACAGGGCATCACAATATGGTAAGGGGCGTAACATTTCTGTCACACGCTTGAGGTATTCAGCCAATCACAATGCACTGGATAGCTGGCCAATCACTGCACACCTCGCTTTTCAGACCGATGAGCTTTGTAAAAATCGACACGTTTCAGAAATGCGGGGCATAGAGGAGAAACAATAATGTACATTATGTGGAAAATAATGTGTTTTTTGAACCTTAAACCACATAAACACATTTCATTACACCAAATACACAAAATAATGTTCTTTTTAGCAACATCATATGACCCCGTTAATATTCAAATCTGCTCATGCATATTAAAATGTTGTTAAACATTTATGATGCTTTAAAATGCTGCCTATGTAGAAAGCACACTGGAACATAGCAATTAAAATGTAATATGTGTATGGAGTTGTAAAACAGAATATGGCTGTTCTATAACCCCAAAAAGTAATCGGAGAATAGTCCAAAAAGATTAAAAATCAAGACAAATGGCATTTAAAAAAGCACCAAACGCATTTTGCAAGCAAAACACACACACACACATACACATACATACAGTGGGTACGGAAAGTATTCAGACCCCCTTAAATTTTTCACTCTTTATTATATTGCAGCCATTTGCTAAAATCATTTAATTTAATTTTTTTTCCTCATTAATGTACACACAGCACCCCATATTGACAGAAAAACACAGAATTGTTGACATTTTGGCAGATTTATTAAAAAAGAAAAACTGAAATATCACATGGTCCTAAGTATTCAGACCCTTTGCTCAGTATTTAGTAGAAGCACCCTTTTGATCTAATACAGCCATGAGTCTTTTTGGGAAAGATGCAACAAGTTTTTCACACCTGGTACTGTCTTAAAGTTTGGGATGTAAGATGATTTTTCTTTTTTTTAGAGAAATTACTGCTTTTACTCAGCAAGGATGTATTAATTGATCAAAAGTGACATTTGCTAGCAAAGACATTAATGTTACCAAAGATTTATATGTCAAATAAATTCTATTCTGTTGAACTAGAATACATATATCACGGTTTCCACAAAAATATGAAACAGCCCATCTGTTTTCAACATTGATAATGCAAATCAGCATATTAGAATGATTTCTTCAGGATCATGTGCCACTGAAGACTGAAAATTTAGCTTTGCATCACAGGAATAAATTACATTTTAAAAAAACATTCAAATGGAAAACAGTTTTTTGAATTGTAATAATATTTCACAATATTACTGTTTTAACTGTATTTTTGATCAAATAAATGCAGCCTTGATGAGCAGAAGAGACTCAAAAACATTTAAAAATCTTACAGATGCCAAACGTTGGTCTGAATTCTCGCTGTAAGTGTGGCAAAAATGACTGTATACTTCCTGGAGTCACTATCACAGACCTGTTGAGGTGTGTCTTTGACGCACATCCACGCAAGATTAATCGCAATGATCCATCACGACAATGATCCTTCCCCCCGTCACATCAAACTCGGAAATTATTCAGTGCCCCTTCACCGATGGAGGAGCCTGGTCAGAAAAATGGCTTCTTATCTATGCAATTTCATTTGCATCATTGTTGCAAATATAATGACAGGACTCCCGGCGTCAGCGTTCAATATGCATTAAACAATGCAACTGGAAAGGCCTGGCCAGTTCCCGGTTTAATTTGAGAGAAAATAACCTGCGCACCTCACAGAAACTGATTGGGCTGGTGTGGGCGAAGGCGTCAGCTGGAGATAGTGGTGGCAGGCCTCAGGCTGGCCTTTATTAAAGCAGCATAATGGAAAATGGCATCATTAGCATTCCTTGACAGTTAACGATTCAATTTGGTTTGATGAGAATTCAAATATTGGCTTCCAAACGCGAACTGACAATAAAGTGGTAGATGCTCGACTGATTTGGGATGCAGAGGGCAGTTGATGGTGGACAGCTGCCATTGCAATCAGCGCTTGCTAATTTCAAATAGCTGATGGTGTGGAAGAAAGAAAGCCGCTTTTGCAATATATTGTTTTGAATTGCGTTTTATTGTTGGGGTAATGTGGCATATCAATCGTTTTAATGTTCTTCCAATGAGGAAACTGAAAATGAATGAAACTACTTTCTCGAAATGAAACTTCTTATCAAACATGATGGTACGCAAAGCCCTCGGGGCTGTGAGAGGTTTATATGGTCGTCCATGTCGACAAATTTAGCTGAACACCAACAATATCATAAAAAGATGTTGTCTGTGAACCATTTTGAGATCTGCTTAACTGGACCAACAACAAGACCTACATAAATCAAATCCAAAAATATTAGGGCACAGTAAACCATGTAATGTCATATTTCCAGGATGTACACTACAAGTCAAAAGTTTGGAATAATTTATATATATATATATATATATATATTTTTTTTTTTTTTTTTTTTTTTAAGAATTTTTTTTTTTTGGAAATTTAGG
>NW_015505329.1:695547-707938 GCF_001515645.1 Sinocyclocheilus grahami
TTTTTTTAAGAAGTCTCTTATGCTCGCAAATTAAGGCTGCATTTATTTGATCAAAAATACAGTAGCAATTGTGAAGTATTATTATAATTTGAAAATAGCTGTTTTCTATGTGAATACATTTTAAAAAGTAATGTATTCCTGTGATGCAAAGCAGAATTTAGCTTGAAAATCATGGTGCTGAATTATTATTATTACTTAATTATTAATAATGGCTCTTATTATTATCAATGTTGTAAAGCTTTTTTTTCTGCTTAATATTTTTGTGGAAACTGTGATACATTTTTTCAGGATTCTTTGACGAACAGACCTGTTCAAAAGACTAGCATTTATTTGAAATAGAAATCTTTCGTAAGATTATAAAATGTTTTTACTGTAACTCTTGATCAATTTGATGAGTCCTCGCTGAATATAATTATTCATTTATTTTTCCAAAATCATACTTAGTGCAGACTTTTAAATGGTAGTATATCGCGATTTCCACAAAAACAGTTTTCATCATTGATAACAATAATGTTGAGCAGAAAATCAGCATATCAGAATGATTTCTGAAGGATCTTGTGACACTGAAGACTTGAGTAATGATGCTGAAAATTACATTACATAAATTACATTTAAAAATATATTCAGATAGAAAACTGTAATTGTATTCATGCTGAGGATTTTTTAAATTATTATTATTATTGGATTTTATTATTATTTTGGTTTTATTATTTGTATTATTGTGATTTTTGTCTGTTAGTAAGTGTAAAAAAAAGTAAGTGTACAAAAAATTATATTACTTATAATTTTATTATATATATATATTCCAAACTTTGAACAGTAATGTATGTGTAAAAATCCCACATATAAGGACAACTACAATAATATGTCAAATGTCATTGATAATTGAGAGCTGAAATGCTGTCTTGTGTGTGAAGGCTTTTCATATGTTAATGGCTGGTGGTTACATGCTTGTTTTGTTCTCAGAGCACATGGGGAAGATGACTTAAGGATTTCAAGTTGTTTTATTACTGGCTACAGTAAACATTCTTACTGTTTAAGCAGGATAAACCAGCACCAACCAGACCAGCACGGAAATTCATGTTGGTCTAAACTGGCAAGTGAAATATATAGTCTTACTCTGTTCATATTTTCTTCTCAGCAGATCCAGGACGCTGCGGATCAGGGCATCATGTTTGTGGGCTTCATCCAGGAGCCAGCTGGCCTACGCCCACACGTTCTACGGCACAGAGAACCAGAGGAACCCTCCCTCTCCCTGCACTCCAGCCCCAGCTCGCTGCACGGCTCTGGGCTGACTCCCAGTCCCAGTCCCCTGGAGGAGCCGGAGCTGGGAGACGAGTCCGGAGCGGAGAACGAAGGGAAAAACGGGGGAGGTGAGGCTCTGAGAGAGGACGTGAAAGCTACTGAAGGTGGAGATGGAGATGATCTCTCTGTTGAGATATCAGCCGTGTTGAAATCAGGATCTGGTGAAACACAGCAAGGAGATACACTGACACACAACAACAACGACACGGCCGAACGCACAGACACATCCGAGAAACCCAGCAGGTTGGCCCTGACTAAGAGTGGTGGGTTGATCGTCTTTATCCTTTGATCAGACGAAATCTCACAAAATATTTAGCGAAAATAAAAGTGTATTTTAGTTCCAACATATGACACTGGCCAGGGCTGGGTGATGTTTTTTAGCACATTTTTAAACATATTCAATATAAGTATTTAATACCGTTCAAAAAGTTTGGGGTCTGTAAGATTTTTTAAATGTTTGTTTAAAAAGAAGTTTCGTCTGCTCCCCAAGGATGCATTTATTTGATTAAAAATACAGTAAAAACTGTAATATCATGAACAATATCATATTTTCATTTAAAGTAGCTTTTTTTTCGATGTGAATTTATTGTAAAATGTAATTTATTCCTGTGATGCAAAGCTGAATTTTCAGCATCATTACTCTAGTCTTCAGTGTCACGTGAGCCTTCAGAAATCATTCTAATATGCTGATTTCGTGCTCAGGAAATGTATTATTATTATCAATATTTTAAAAAGTTGTACTGCTTCATATTTTTATGGAATCTGTGATACATTTAGCTTGTCAGGATTCGTTGATGAATAGAAAGCAAGCTTTTGAAATAGAAAGCTTTGTAACAATGCAAAAGTCTTTAACCAAATGAATGCATCCTTGCTGAATAAATGTATTAAAATTCTAAAAAAAAAATTTTTTTTAAACTTACGGACCCCAAAATTTTGAAAAGTTGTGTATGTACTGCTGTTTTATTTACATTGATTACATTTGCTTACTTATTAAATGGCTTAAAAGGTGATTGTAAAGTTTAATTTAGTTGAACAAAAACAATCAAAACATGTTTTCAACAGTTTTTCACTGAACGAAAATGTAATTTTCATTTTAGGGCGGTCAGTCAATTAAATCAAATTTAATTACATTATTATTTTGATTAATTGCATATCAGTATTTATCAAGAAACCCCCAAAATGATTATAATTCAAAGACATTAGCCTATAGTTTCATGCCAGACAAATAAACTAATCGACATTATTAAAAAATGCCATTAGAAGTCAACATGTTGTGATTTATTTCCATAACTCTAAACATAACCTTATCACATGCTCTTGCATTTTGTCATTTTTGATTATTTGATTATGAGTGACATTTTTTGGTGAAACTAGTCTAAAGACACTTAACATACTGGTTACAATATTGGTATATTTTAATATTGACAGCATAACAGTCACAAATATATCACTCAGCCCTAATGCCAGCTGTTTTTCTCAGAAAGATCAAAACTCATTTGTCTTCTGGGTGTCATATATTGTGAAAGCATCTCACTAGCCTGATTTTGTCGTTTTTGTCTGAAGAAAAGCATTGTCACAGAGTTTAAGCAATGCTTTGACGTATGGGATTGTGCAGACTTGGCATTTACAAAAACCCACACAGCGGGTGCTAGATTAGGCTTTGTTCACCCTTCCTTTCCCACCAGTAACCAGATGGCAAACCTCATTCTCAACATTAGCTAGGGAGCCTTTTTTATTTGTAAAATTGTAGCATTGTGCACAGAAATCGCCGTACCATGTGAACGATGCATGCTGGGAGTCCTGTGCCGGCAGCCCGAGTCTCCATCTGGATGTGAAAGTGACTTCGTCAGCAGTGGAGTTATCCTACTGTCGCCACCGGTGGCCTCATGCTACACCAATTTTTCTCATTCAGCCACAAAATGACAGCTGCCAGGAGTCCTTTGGCACAGCGCTGCGTCTTTATGACTTATCGCCACTGCTGATAAATATAGTCATTCCCCGCTCAAATCCCTCTAATGCTCACGGTGAACATCTATAAAACATAATGCCGCTGGTCAGCAGTGTGAAATGCTCAGAGCTCAGATGAGGTGCAGGTTTGTCAAAGGGCTTTCACATCCCGCCGTGCAGCCATCGAGTGAAGCCTGCATTCAGAAAGGAAAGGCAAGATTAATTGTATAGTTCGTTTCATGCACAGCTTGTAATTCAAAGTGCTTTACATAGTAAGGCCAGTATTCTGGGTCAATCTCACAAGATGCATTTTAAACCAACATGAAAAAGAAATAAGAACGTGAGAGTGAAGTCGATTGTAGGACCATTAAGATTATGTCATTATTTTAATGAAAAGCTGTTCAGGTTGTAGTCTTAAAACTGTGGCAAAGAAGTAGCATTGTTAAGCCATGAAATGTACATTTAGAAAAATTTTAAAATAAAAAAAAATTTAATTTTGAAATAAAAGAAAAACAAAAACAAATGTATTGCAGTTTAATGATCAGCGTTATTAGTCAACTAAAACCATAAAAAAAAAAATTCATTGCTTTAAATAAAAATTCAACATTTACTTCAATAAAATTTCAAAAAATACTTAAATTTACTTAAAAAAACACTTTCAAAATATTTTATTTCAGCTAGTTGCACCATTTCTCATTTTAATTTAGTTGAATACTAATACTTCAGCTTAGAACTTGATGTACTAAAATAAATAAAAAAAGAATAAAAACTGTAAAAACGTTTACGAAAAAAACACACAACCAAATTACTAAAACTTAATAAAATATAATAATTCATGTAAAAAATATAAAAATATATTTTTTATTTTCATCAAAACAAGGTAGAAATTGTTCAGTGACAAAAGCACTTCCAAAGGCATTCATTTTTCTCATTTTCTAACTATTAATTCCTATCCCAAAACAATTCAAATGCCGAAGATTAAGAATAGAATTAAATAAATAAAAAGAATCAATAATGGTGATACACAAATATCAAATTATTCATGCAAAAATAACAAAATGTGAATTCAAATGAAATAAATAAATACATAAATAAAGAGATTACTTCAAAGACATTAATTCTAAATATTAATAAAAACTAAAATAGTACCTTAAAGCTACTAAAATAACATTGATAATGATAGGTGACAATTTTTTTAGGAAATTAACTAAATGTGAATTGTTTCTGCTAATAGCGATGTTTATTTGGACTGTGTTCATAACTAAGGGAATCAAGCAGAAAGTAACAGCAATGCTAAAATAGACATGCTGTCTTGAAGTGTTTTCCAGAATGTGCGCCTTTGAGTCAAAAAACATCTATTTATATCTGAGCCTTATGTTTGGAACTTCAGCAATCCACATCCGAATTTTTCCATAGTTATCGCCTCCCATGTAGACGGAGGTCAGGACTTGTGGGCATGTGTTTGTGTGCTGATATGATGCAATTCAAATGCGGATTAGGCAAACACTTGATGACATGTCGCGTTCCTTGGCAGTGCTAACTGCAGATATCCAGCGTGTTTGACCTTGTCAAAAGGGTTGATCACATATGGAGGCCTGTGCTTGTTGCCCCACTAAATGGCCAACGCTTTACCAAGCCCCTCTGAAAGTTAGTGAATGTCACAAAGACAGTGGCTTTCATGTGAGTGAAAAGTGATGTGACCCATACTTGGAATTAGTGCTCTGCATTTAACCCATCAAAAGTGCACACACACAGCAGTGAACACACACACACCGTGAACACACACCCGGAGCAGTGGGCAGCCATTTATGCTGCGGCACCCGGGGAGCAGTTGGGGGGCCGGTGCCTTGCTGAAGGGCACCTCAGTCGTGGTATTGAAGGTGGGAGAGAGCACTGTACATTCACTCCCCCCACCTACAATCCCTGCCGGTACGAGACTCAAACCCGCAACCTTTGGGTTACTAGTCCGACTTCCCCATGTGTGTGGAGAGCATGACTTTGTGTCTAATGAACTGTATTTAGAGCTGCAACCAGCCAGTTTTATTATAAGTGAAACTTTGATAGAGAATTTTTAGAGAATAGAGAATGCCATTTCCCCAAATTCTCATTGCAAATTAATGCAACTTTTAACTGTAAGATACTATGACAATGCTGAGTTAGTGGTGATACTTCTGAAACTCAGAGAATCAGACCTTTACTTTTGTTCACACTAGATTTTATTTCTAATTATAGAAATAATAATGATTCAGTGATGGTATGAGCATTTGATAAATCATGAGACTTTGATGGACACCAGGGTTTTTTCCCCCTTTTTTTTGATTTTATAAGATTTTATAGTACATATCATATCACATATTACATTCATGTTATCTAAATCATATTGCAAAGTACATTTGCATGGACAAAAATACTATATGGTGCTAGTGTTCAAAAAGCCAGTTTTATTTAAAACTAAGAATATAGTTAGACTAGAATATAGCAGCTTTAATATTTAGGTGGACCTTATTAAAACATATCCACTGTCACTATCTTTCACATTTATGTCCACAAATTCTGCAAATTAATGCAAGTTTTGTACTGTAGAAAAAAAAAACTAAATACTAAAATCTACAAAAACATTTTTTATTATTTATATATATATATATATATATATATACACACTATATATATATATAATATATATATATATATATATATATATATATATATGTATATATACACAATATATATATACACTATATATATATATATATATATATATATATATATAGTAATAAAATGATTTAAATAAAATAAAATATAAAAATTGATAAAAAAAATATTTTAAATAAAATAAAAAAATGTAAATAAAAAAATCAAATAGAAATATTTCATTTAAATAAGGTCAGTACAACAAACACTACTGTGACGTATAAATATTTCACAATGAAAAATGTTTTGCGTTTGAGTAATAAAAATGAGGGGATACATGTGCATAATTGTCATGAAAATAACAACACAAAAAAAATCTAAATTGTTCTTTATTCAAAATATAATTTGCTTTCACCTTTTTGATTTTTGGGCCTAGAAGTACACAGGCTCTTGCCGGGGATTTCCATCACGCACTGGCCCCTATTTATAAAAAAGGGCAGAAATAAAATAAAAATCTGCCTGTAATAAAGTGATGCACATGTACTGTGAACATTACAGGGAATGGGTTTATAGGAAGAACCTGTTGTACCCCAGTTGAAGTAAAACAACAATTAATGATTCAATTTTGCTCAGAAAGCCATTCAGATGGCTCTCTCTCATTGGCTTCTCTTGGTCCTGTCAGAGGCAGTTAATGACTCAATGCAGTCAGCGGCAATCTAAACGATCGCTGCCAGAGCAAAAGTGCAGCCATATTTATCTTTTCGCTCAATTTCCCATTAGTTGTAATATAGGTCTGAAAATAGAGAGGTTTTACTGGGTGAAGCCAGGCACACAAACAAATTCATCTTAGACTATCGTAATCCATTAGGTCCGCTCTCTTTCTCTTTGTGGCAGATGTAAATAGTGTTTTGTTTTCCAGTCAAATGTAATCTCATTGAGAAGAACGGATGGTCAGTTCTCTCAAGTGTGGGGCCGGTCTAGTGAGAAATACTTGGTCCTAAATACTTGTTCGAGACTGCCACTACATCACCTAATTTCCTTAATTACTCACCTCAGCTAGACCAGGACATCAGCTAATTAGTTGTTAAGCCCATCTACAAGCTAATTAATTAAGTGTGAAGGACCACAGCGATGGAACACGCACTTCACAAAGCAACAAATCTAATATCCTTCCCAACAAGACCAGTGCGAGTTTGGGTTATGATGGTTAGTACTGGTTTAGTGTCTGCCTCAGAATGAATATTGGCCCATGGACCGCTAAATTAAATCAAATGTAATTTGTAATCCGTGTTAGTATTAATCAGTATTTTATAATACATAAATATAATATACAAAATTATATATATATAGTATCTATTTTGAATCAGTTTTTGTTTTTATTTTTAAGCTTTTTTAACAAAAATAAAAACACACAACAAAATTACTAAAACTTAATAAAATATAATAATTCATGTAAAAAAATATAAAAAAAAATTTATACTGTGTTTTTATCATTTTTACTAGTTTTTTTAAATATATATCTATAATCTATCTATAATTGATCTATAATAACCCTAATATATATATATATTTATATATATATATAGTATATAAACATAATAGTGATAAAAAATATTTACAAATACATAAAAAATATTTTCAAATAATTATTATGTCAGTATCAATTAATTCATCATTACAATAATAATAATAATAATTCATTACATTTATATAGCGCCTTTCTAGGCACTCAAAGCGCTCCACATTGTCAGGGGTATCTCCTCATCCACCACCAGTGTGCAGCATCCACCTGGATGATGCGACGGCAGCCATAGTGCGCCAGAACGCCCACCACACACCAGCTTATTGGTGGAGAGGAGACAGAGTGATGAAGCCAATCAGCAGATATGGGGATTGTTAGGAGGCCATGATGGTCAGAGGCCAATGGGCGAATTTGGCCAGGATGCCGAGGTCACACCTCTACTCTTTTCGAAAGACATCCTGGGATTTTTAATGACCACAGAGAGTCAGGACCTCGGTTTAACATCTCATCCGAAGGACGGTGCTTGTTGACAGTATAGTGTCCCCATCACTATACTGGGGCGTTAGGACCCACAAAGACCACAGGGTGAACACCCCCTGCTGGCCTCACTAACACCTCTTCCAGCAGCAACCTAGTTTTCTCAGGAGGTCTTCCATCCAGGTACTGACCAGGCTCAGCCCTGCTTAGCTTCAGTGGGCAACCAGTCTTGGGCTACAGGGTGATATGGCTGCTGATAATGACAATAATCATTGTTGAGCCCTGTTCCAATATGATGTTCATTCAAATGTCCTCTGCCTTTAAAATGTGTCTGATTTTTTGAATAATTTTTGTCTGTATTTCCATTGAAATCAGTGTTTCACATGTCACAGGAGCCGAGCTCTTTGGACTGTTTAACTACCCGGGTCGGCGTGAGGGTCAGCTGAAGTACTACACGGTTAAAGTGCCTCTGCGAGTGCAGCCGCAGGGCGAGGGCATCTGTACTCTGGAGGCCAACTGGCTCGATCACATGACTCAACACTTCAACAACGGAGCTTCACTAGTGGACGGATACTTTCAGCTGGCCAGGGACAACGGTGAGTTAGTGCTGATGCTTCTCAAACTCAAACAACCAGACATTTACATTTGTTCACACTAGCGTGTTTTAAAAATACTATGGTGGTACCATGATTCAGTGATGGTATTAGCATTTGATACCATTACTAAACCATAAGACTCTGATATACAGCATGGTCCGTTTGATTATATAAGATTTGATATGATATCACATATAATATATTCTGTCATATTGCAAAGTACCTCATGGACAAAATACTGCATGGTGCTAGTGTTCAAAAACAAACATTATATTATTATGGTTTTGTAAAATGTAATATATATTAAAAAAGTAGAATACACTAATGAATAATGAATAAATAAATTCCAAAATGGTATACATAAAACACAAAATTGACTAAATAAAAAAAGAATGAATGCATGACTTAATACATTAACATAATAATAATAATAATAATAACATTTATAAAATAAAATTCTTAATACTACATGGTGTAGTGTCCAAAAACTGAATCGTATTACCGTATTTTTTTGTAAAGTGTAATACATGATTCAAATATATTAAAATACGGAATACAGTAAATTAATAAATACATTCCAAAATGGGATACACAAACTAATAAATAAATACAATAATACAAATATATAAAATAAAATAGAATTCTGAATATTATATGGTGATAGTGTACTAGTGTACAATCTTACCATGTTTTTTTGTAATATATAAAAATATAAATTGTATATATATATATATATATATATATATATATATATATATATATAACAATCAAACAAACAATTAAATACAAAAATCCTGAATACTACATGGTGCTAGTTTCCAAAAACAAACATGTTTTCTTTTTCTATTATATATTTCTATGACAATGCCATTGTAATTTTTTATAAGGGTTATGAAATTATTAATATTAAAAGGTGCTCGTCCTATACTACATGGTGTAGTGTCCAAAAACTGAATCGTATTACCGTATTTTTTTGTAAAGTGTAATACATGATTCAAATATATTAAAATACGGAATACAGTAAATTAATAAATACATTCCAAAATGGGATACACAAACTAATAAATAAATACAATAATACAAATATATAAAATAAAATAGAATTCTGAATATTATATGGTGATAGTGTACAAAAACAATGTCTTACCATGTTTTTTTGTAATATATAAAAATATAAATTGTATATATATATATATATATATATATATATATATATATATATATAAAAAAAAAACACACACTTATATATAAATATCTCAAACAAACAATTAAATACAAAAATCCTGAATACTACATGGTGCTAGTTTCCAAAAACAAACATGTTTTCTTTTTCTATTATATATTTCTATGACAATGCCATTGTAATTTTTTATAAGGGTTATGAAATTATTAATATTAAAAGGTGCTCGTCCTATAGATGATAAATAGATTGATTTATCACCTAATAAATTAATTAAATGTGTCTTCTAATAAATGGATGAGTTTATTATTATACTGATGAGTTTGATATTATAGTTTGATTAGTTTGATATTATACTGGTGAGCTTTATTTTATTTTCTGACTCATTAATTAATCATGCTATTAAAATAGCTTGTGGGGTTTTGCTCACTTGAGTGCACTGAAAGCATTTTCAGAAAGCGCAGTAGAGATCTGTAGCACTGAGGGAAATGCACGGCTGGTTTGAGTTTTGCTTTGTTCCTTTGATGGCTAACCCAATGTAGGTTGTTTTGTGGCTGGGTTATAACATCGGGGACATGGGGAGAGGAGGCTCTTTGTCATCATTTAGAGCTTTCTGGGTCTTCAAGTGGTAATGATGTGCCTAAAGAACGTGTGAAGTGGCAGCAAAGATGCAAAACCCAAGCCTCTTATTAGTTATTTAATTTTCTTTAATGACTCCCCTGTACAGTCAGTAAACCCCAGCCAAGTTCTGTGCAATTCTACCGAGGGAAGTCGTCCTGAGGTAATTACTGAGCAAAAGCAGAAATTAATTAGATTTTTACATTTTCTGAGGAAAATAAGAGTGGTATTGGCCCATGCAAAACTCAATGCCACAAAGCTGTGGTGTTCTGGTGGTTGCATACAGGCCTGAGTCAAAAGTCTCTATGTTCTGACCTCTAGATATGGCACAAGTTCCTCATTCAGTGCTAACTGCCAGTTCAATAGCTTAGAAAAGTAAAAGCACACATCTATTTAGCAAACAATATGATTTGAGGCATTATTCATATCTGTGAGACAAATACAGGACAAGCAATGACGTGTAATACTTAGCAAACTAACCGTGTATATGAGCAATATTAATACCGATGCTTGGACTTCGCAAAGACCACTAATAAATAGATTTAAAAAATGTAATACACTAAATGAATAAACAAGAAAAAAATGAGATACATCAAGAAAAAAATTGACTATACAAAAATTGACTATGTAAATAATAGACTATATATATAATAAAAAAATGCAGACATGACTTAAAAAAAAAAGTCAAGTTCATTCCAAAAAAGTGGAATTCATAACCATATCTAAATAAAAATAGAAAGTAGAACACAATATATAAAACTATTGCATTATGAGAATAATATATAAATGAAAAACGTAATAATAATATATAAATATTAGATTGAAAACTTATACAACTTAAAAAGTAAATTAGAAAAAATGTGGCAACTAGCTGAAATAAATATACAAAAAAAAAAATATATATATATATATATATATATATATATATATATATATATATATAACAATCAAACAAACAATTAAATACAAAAATCCTGAATACTACATGGTGCTAGTTTCCAAAAACAAACATGTTTTCTTTTTCTATTATATATTTCTATGACAATGCCATTGTAATTTTTTATAAGGGTTATGAAATTATTAATATTAAAAGGTGCTCATCCTATAGATGATAAATAGATTGATTTGTCACCTAATAAATTAATTAATTACAGTTTTTTTTTTGCAAAGACCACTAATAAAAGATTTAAAAAATAAAAAAAAAGAAAGAAAAAGAAACTAAATAAATACATGGGATAGAAAATACAAAATTTAAATAAAAAGTGGAATACATAACCTTACCAAGTGTCACTAAATATAAATATGTAAAGTAGAACACCATATGTTTCATGAGTCGAGACAAATGATGGTGTTCATGTTAACCACACGTGCAAAGAAAAACAACAGGAAGTGAGGGCCGTGTTAAAGCAGGAGGATGGCGAGGTGCTGGCAGAGCCCCGTGGAGACCGGGAACAATGTGATATCAAAGCACCGCCAGCATGTAGACTTTTCATAAGTGTCTGATTACATGAAAGGCTGGAGACGCATTCATTATCAGGCCTGTGAGCACATGGGCCAGATCTCTCCAAATTTAGCTCCTCTTTGAGTCTGGCCTGCGAATGCATAATGAGAACTCCATGGTGATGCACTCCCACAGTGTCTTCTCGCTGTAAACATCCACACGTCCGGAATATGTGAGGAAGGATGCACACACAGATAACACAACCCCATCTCAGACAGATTCTCTCTCCAAACATTGCAAGGTCATGTTTCACCCCCAAATCAACAGGAAATAATAATAATACAAAATTTGCTCTGGCAGGTTACTTTTTCCATCAGGAAAAAAATCTAAATCACTTAGAAAAAATAATAGCACAGCACGCTGCACAAGAGGGATCATTCATATTCATGCCACAAACCGTGCTAGAGTAATAGCAATGCTTTCCTTTGCAATGTATTTACACTAATCATATTGTGCATGAAAATAATTAAGCTGATTTTAAGACTGTAAAGTTTTTTTGCATTATGACATTATTTTCATGACAATTAAGCTAATTTCTCCCCCAAATTTCCATTTCTATTAGTTCAATAATATTATATATTATATTATATTATATTATATTATATTATATTATA
>NW_015505329.1:708489-710382 GCF_001515645.1 Sinocyclocheilus grahami
TGAAATATGACCCGGACATGTTCTTGACAGGATTTGAAAGATTTGTCGTCCTATTTGATAGAAGATCAAACTGATAATCTCGGGAGATCCGCAGTGGCACGGCCTCCTCCTCCTCCATCTTCAGAAACTGCCCTCCAGGTGGCTTTGATATGAGTTTATCCACCGGTCCTGGGGTGGATGGGGCTTTTGTGGTGGCTTAAAGTCTCTTGATGGATTCTGCTCTTTGTCGATGCTGTTGGTGTGGCGTTCTGCTCCACTGATTTACTTGTGCACCTCGCCTGTGCCCCCGTCTAGCTGACATTGAAGTTGTCCAGGAGAATGTCCTTTATAAGGAAGCTTTCCTTTCACCTCTCTCGTCCTTAGAGACGGGTTTCCATGGTGAGAAAAGGTGGGAGGCAGGAGTCTGGTTTTAATGCGATGGGTGTGGCATCGATGGAAGCCTGTGTGAGTGCCGCCCATCAGGCCAGGATTGAATTTGCAGATCTCGATGCTCTCAGCTCAACGCCACCATTATGAGTCCACAATTAAAGATTCATACGCTCCACAGGAGAGCAACACGGTGGGCCACAGGCTCATCGCCATTCCAGGTTTAGCTCCCGCTGAATAGACGCCAACGATGTTGACTAAGGTTTCTTTTGTCTGACTTTTGCTCTGGTGCAAATTTCCTCCTCCTCAGAAAAGAATATGCACCCACAGCTGCGACACATTCATGCGCCTGACTATTCATGCTGTTCTGCCTATATTCAGATGCATGAAGGCACAGATATTCAGCGTATGAATTTCCAATAAGTTATTATCTCACTATGAATGGGATTTTGGAGATACCTCCACTGTCATTTTCCTGATGCACAAAAGAATCGGAGTATGAATAGAACCATTTGAACAGATCCATGAGGGAGAGAGAATGACAGACACACCTATTCACGACATTAAAGTGAAGAGTGTCATTTTTTTAAAGTGTTAAAATCAACGTGAAATCCAAATTTAGTAAATCCTATTTAGTTTCTTAATACACATACCTGGTCTTATGGAGCGCATTCACACTGCAGCTAAATATGTCACTCCGTGTTCAGTCTCGTTCTGAACATTAGTGCCATTCAAAATGGGATTGAGAATGCTTTTGAAATTCCAATTTAGATCCTGAATTTGAAACAAGGCAACATATAGGATGCAAAATTACAGTTCAAATTTGAATGTAAAAAAGTAGAATTCAGATGGATGGATGGATAGATAAAAAGTTTAAAAGTCGTTGAAATTTGAGGGTTTATTTTAAACTGGATGGATGGATGGATGGATGGATGGATGGATGGATGGATGGATGGATGGATGGATGGATGGATGGATGGATGGATGGATGGATGGATGGATGGATGGATGGATGGATGGATGGATGGATGGATGGATGGATGGATGGATGGATGGATGGATGGATGGATGGATGGATGGATGGATGGAACATATCATGAAAAAATTATAGAACGATAGACAGAATGACAATGATGGAACGATAGATAAATAGACAGACAGATATATGGAGAGACAAAACAATAGAAAGATAGAACGATAGAACAATAGATAGAATGATAGAGTGACAGATAAAACGATCGAAAGAGAATGACAGATAGATAGATAGATAGATAGATAGATAGATAGTAGAATGACAATGATGGAACGATAGATAAATAGATAGACAGATATATGGAGAGACAAAACAACAGAAAGATAGATAGAATGATTGAACAATAGATAGAATGATAGAAAGAGTGACAGATAAAACGATCGAAAGAGAATGACAGATAGATAGATAGATAGATAGATAGATAGATAGATAGATAGATAGATAGATAGATAGATAGATAGATAGATAGATAGATAGATAGATAGATAGATAGT
>NW_015505329.1:710392-720989 GCF_001515645.1 Sinocyclocheilus grahami
TAGATAGATAGATAGATAGATAGATAGATAGATAGATAGATAGATAGATAGATAGATAGATAGATAGATAAATAGATACAAGTTTAAAAGCCGTTGAAATTTGAGGGTTTATATTAAACTGGATGATGGATGGATGGATGGATGGATGGATGGATGGATGGATGGATGGATGGATGGATGGATGGAACATATCATGAAAAAATAATAGAACGATAGATAGAATGACAATGATGGAACGATAGATAAATAGACAGACATATATATGGAGAGACAAAACAATAGAAAGATAGATAGAATGATAGAACAATAGATAGAATGATAGAAAGAGTGACAGATAAAATGATCGAAAGAGAATTACATAATAGATAGATAGATAGATAGATAGATAGATAGATAGATAGATAGATAGAATGATAGATAGAACGATAGATAGATAGAACGTTAGTTCATCATCAGTTTTGCGTTTTTGTTTGGTGCTGATAGGTGAGACAGAAATCGAACCTTTAACAAAGAAGCTTTTACATCAATGTCAGCACAGAAAGCTTTAATGCAGTAGTCTGTCTGCTCAAGTGATTGACATTTAATATGTTCACATCCTCCACCCTTAATCTGTCTCGGCCCCTTTCTGCCCCGCGTGGTAAAATATACATAAGCTGTCTTGAGCATCAGCAGCTCTCTCTGGCACATACTTAAACCTGAACGCTATCAGTCACCATGACCTGGCCAGACTAACTCCACATATTCCCGCAGTCTCACTCCATCAAACGGACAATCTCTCTGCTGTCAATCTCCATAAACGGGCCTCTCGCGGGGCCGACGGCTTATTGAACCGACATTTGGCACGTCTGTAGAAAAGAGCGCCCTGTCGGACTTGCTCACCTGAGACAACGCTGTGCATCCAGACGGGCTCAACAACTGAGGCAATCTCCCGAGTGGACTTTTCCAATTACGATCCCAAGTGGGAACATCTGATGCAAGGTGGCCAGAACAATGGCCCTGTTTGAAAGGCCAGTGAGATGCCTTCAATTGTGTAAGTGCAGCCTTAAATAGGTTTTTTGATGGAAGGATGCAGGCGACAGACACCGGGCCCCTCCCTTTCCTGAGAAAAACCCCTTCGCATCGGGTCCCGCCAGGGGCCGGCCCATGGCCGCCCATCCCTCAGCCCCTCTATAATGTAATCTGGAGTGTCTCCCAGAGCAGACAGAGGCAGCACAAACAGTATTAGTGTGTAAATGGAGGAAGGGTAATAAGGCAGCTCTTGGGCCATGAGAGGACACTAAGCAGAAATAAAGCGGGATGTGAGCCGGCTCCCAGACGCCCCTGTGCTCGTCTTCAATACTCAGCAGAGCTTATTATCCAGCCATATATAAAGATCACTCTAAAACAGGGCCAAACGCAGGAGCCGCATGGGGCGGCAGCGACATCAGGCCATTAAAATGTGTGCGGCTCTTGCATTTGAAAGGGCTTTATTTATTTCACAGGAAATGTTCTACATTCCAACATGGATGTGTTGGCTAATTAGGCTGGTCATTCATTCTGTCTGTCTTGTTGCTGTCACTCTTTCTTTTCTTCCTCATCCGCACATATTCTCTCTCTAGTTATATTTTGATCACCTAGAATTCCCGCTATAGTTAACATCGCTTTTCTTTCTGTGCTTTCATACATTTAGCTTCCACTGACTTTTTAAAAGGAATATACTGGGTTTAATAGAAGTAAAAGCAATAGTACATCCGAGAATTGCAATTCTTTAACTGCACACAAAACCTGTATGCAATTAATTATTTTGTGGAAATTAATGAAATCATTTTAAAGAAGCTTAGCTCTTTTTCAACAACAACAGTTCATAGTGACCACGTCAAGCTCTAAAAAACACCATGAAAACGTACTGCTGTAAAAATAGTTTTCAAATAAGATTACCTTTCTAGATGGATGAACATCTGGTTATGTGTTACTTAAAGTGTTATTTTAGTATTATTTATATACTATAATATTTATTAATATTAATATTTTATAACGTTTTTATTTAGTAGTTTTAGTAATTTTGCTACGTGCCTTTGTCATTATTATCTTTTTACATTTTTGAAATTTATATTTATTTCAGTTTTAGTAAATATAGTACTTTAACTTAAACTGATTTATTTTAGTTAGTGCAGTGCAATATTTCTCATTTCTATTTTTTATGTTTAAGGTTTTCAACTAATGTTTATATTTTATGTCAGCTTTATTTTAATTAAAGAAAACAATATTCAAAAATGTGTAGCTTTGGTCAACAATTACAACACTTGTTCTTTCTGGGCAACACAACAGAAGATACTTCCAAACAACACTGGACCCACCGTATTAAACCCAGAACACTGCCTGATTTCTCCTCTATTCCTTGCAGATGTTCTCATCAAAACTGTGGGCAGCGTGTTCGTGTTCCAGGAGGGAGTGGAGAGCGACAACAATGCGGCTGCTGCGTACGACGCTATAGTGGTGGAACAATGGACAATCATTGATGTGAGTTACACTCAAACAAACACACTCTTGCATTCTGTTCTTCAGAGTACTATTGTCATATTTACCTGTACACTGTAAAAAATGATTATTCAAAGTATAAGGTTATTCGAGTATAATATATAGTAAGAAAATACTATTTCAGTCTTTGTACCTCAAAATTTCTCATTTCGATGCATTACTTGCTGTTTCATTGTAATTATTTGTGAAATGTATTAGAATTTATTACATTTGCTGAAAATGTACTCACCCTCAGGCCATCCAAGATGTAGATGAGTTTGTTTCTTCATCAGAACAGATTTGGAGAAATGTAGCTTTACCAGTGCTCAGCTACGGATCCTCTGCAGTGAATGGGTGCCGTCAGAATGAGAGTCCAAACAGCTGATAAAAACATCACAATAATCCACACCACTCCAGTCCAGCAATTAACGTTGTATGAAAAGCTGGATGTTTGTAAGAAACAAATCCATCAATAAGACGTTTTAATTTCAAACCGTTGCTTCCGGCTAAAATGTGACCCTGGACCACAAAACCAGCCTTAAGTCGCTTGGGTATATTTTTAGCAATAGCCAAAAAAACATTGTAAGGGTCAAATATGTGTGTATATGTATATGGGATTTTTCTCTTATGCCAAAAATCATTAGGATATTAAGTATAGATCATGTTCCATGAAGATATTTTGTAAATTTCCTACCGTAAATATATCAAAACTTAATTTTTGATTAGTAATATGCATTGCTAAGAACTTCATTTGGACAACTTTAAAGATGATTTTCTCAATATTTGGATTTTGTTGCACCCTCAGATTCCAGATTTTCGCCAAATATTGTCCAATCCTAACAAACCAGACATCAATGGAAAGTTTATTTATTCAGCTTTCAGATGATGTATACATCTCAATTTTTTTACAAAAAATGACCCTTATGACTGGTTTTGTGGTCCAGGGTCACAAATATGAGCAAAAACATTACTTTCTCCAGAGAAAAAGTTGTCTCGTCTGTATCAGGAAAAGAATATGCACAGATCAAGCACTGTTTACAAGAAAAAAACTGTCCAAAACAGCTCTAAACAAATATGGGTGGATTTATGGACTTTTTTATAATAGCACTTAAGAAAGTGTTTTTATAGATAATGGAGAGGATCTATTGGTGAGCAAGTGATGTAATGCTAACTTTCTCCAAATCTAGAGAAACTCATCTACATCTTCGATGGCCTGAGAGTGGGTACATTTTCAGCAAATTTTCATTTTTAGGTGAACTATTCCTTAAATTATTTGCACAAACTACTAAAAACCACTCAATTAGGCAAAACTGGAAGAAAAAAAAAATCTAGAAGCACAGCATGAATTACACAAGAAAGCAGGAAACCCCATTTTTCATCCGAACATCCCGTTTGAGTGACAGTAATGGGTCCTGCTGCTCAGAGAGTCTTAGCCATGCTTGTTGAAATCAGATATTGTGCCAGTTCGCCACTGATTCTTCTCAAATTGGTTTTGCTCATGCTTACTTGGGCTGTGTGTGTGTGAGTGAGGGGCATGTGCGCTGGACAGTGTTGTGTTAGTTAGCACTGTGTACTGATGCTATCAGCGTAATCGAGTTTTGAGATTTATTTTATAATCCTGCAGCTCTCAATTGCTCTCTGCTGTCCTCTCTCGTTCGCTCTCTTCTACTCAGCCATGACGGAGGTTCTGTAGCTGAGGGTAAGGACATGCTGTTTCTGCCCAGCATTATTCAGAGCCGCTCGGTCGATGGGCTGCATTCAAATCTAAGTCTGCTCGACATCTCGCAGCATTCAACACGACTGTAATTCAAGATTTCATCAATTATATTCAGTATTAATATTGTGTAAGGGCATGTTGATGTATATGCCAGACATCAGAATCATATAGAATCATCAGACAGAAGGGCATTTTCACAAATGCAGTAAGACATTTTGAATTGATATGTTCAGCTGCTGTCTGACTCAGCCCATCAATCACTGTCTCATTTTCTGTCAGTGATATTTCTGTCTTCAATGAGCCTGCATGTTTATTTCAAATGTCTTGTGAATCATGTTTCTATAACAGCGTCAGACAATCACTGCACATTACTCATTCACTCATTGATGGTATTCTGAGAAATGCTTTTTTAATGTAGCGCAACAAATAATAATTTATAATGATGTCATTCAATATATGAATAGTTTAGTTGTTGAAATAAAAAATTACACTTGCAATATCCCACAATTACAATATATATATATATATATATATACACACACACACACACACTAATAAATTGTGGTTAATAATAAAAAATTTATTTTTGCATTGCATGCATAAATATTTAGTTAGGTATTATAATTACAATATCCTATAATTTTTACCCAACAAAAAAATAAGATTCCTATATATATATATATATATATATATAATATATATTTATTAATATCAGTATTATATTATATATATCATCTAGTTGCCTTTTTGTTGGTTAATAAATTAGTAGTTAGTTAAAAAATATAAAATATATTGGAAATATATATATTAAAATATATTCACACACAATATTTCCACATAATATAATGTATGTGTATATTTGTTTTTTAGTTGCATAATAAATTGTTAGTTAAATACATTATTTTTAAATGTGCCTATTTACTTAATTTCAATATAATAATTTCAATATAATTTAAATTTTTATATATATTTTTTATATTATATATAAAACATAAACAGCTAAATAAATACATTTTAAAAACAGTAAATATTTATTAATATCATCATTTATTATTATACCTATAAATAATATGGAAATGTTTAATTGCATGCATAAATCTCCAAAGCACTTGTACGGAGTTACTGAGCCACATTAAATATTATTGCCAATAATATTTATTATTATTATTAGCAATGTTGAAAATAGATTTGCTGCTTAATATTTTTTTGTGGAAATCTTTTGTTACATAATAAATGTCTTAACTTTTTACATCAATTTAATGCAACCTTCCCAAACTTTTAAAACTTTTATTTTTGCATTTAAAGCTGAGTCTCTGCAGTAACGCTACTGGAAGTCATTGCTGGACCATTACTGCTCCCCATGTTTTCTATTGGTTGGCCAAACAGAAAACAGTCCCGCCCCCAATTCACACCACTGGGTCGAGTCAAGTGAAAGCGCACAATACTACAACCTACAAATTACATTAAAAATAATAAATAAATGACAATTATGTTAACAAATAAATAAATAAAATCGCACACATCAGCTTTTAAGTCAACATGAAATCACAATTTACCCTATCTGTATTCTTAATATACATACATACATACATCTTAATACACATCTTATTGTGAACGATTCATGCACGTTATTAAAAACTGTCTTTATAATCTTTCATTAAAAGTCGCTCTACCTCTAAAATGTTTTTCCATCCTGGTTGACATCATCATCCCCTCTTGCCTTTCCTTTAACTCTCCTCATCAAACCACCTGACTCCGTTCTCTCTTTCACAATCCAATCAATTACTGATTTAGAATGATGAAATTTCAGCCAACGTGTTTTTTCTCATCAATAATCCGTCTTCACTCTGAAATGCGCCCTATTTCGAAAGCTGACTTTCGTGATGACTTTACGACTCTTTTTCTTGAGGAGTCTTGGTTCTGCTCTATTTCACTGACCTCCATGTTGAAAGAGTGTAGCACTTCAATAGCATCTAGATGTTCACACAATCTTGCCGCAATGGAAAGCCATTAAACAGACCATATTCTCCGCTTTTAAGTCTGCGTTGCTGTTTACAGGGTCCACTACTGGGACCGCTTCCAACAAAAACCTCTTCTCACATATCTGGATTCCCCAAAGGCTGCCGCTGTGGTCTTGGCCAACGCAAATACCCAAAAACCATTTCAACAGAAACCTGGGCCTCTGAGGTCTCAACGCACGACCCACAACAATGTCATCCAATCTGGGCAAAAGGGCTTCATAACTAGGAAAGGTGTTGAAACAAAACCTCCTCAAAGGACTAAGACTCTGGCTCTGTCCCAAAATCAATATGGGCAGTGTTTGTGTAGGCTGTTCTGAAAGGTAGACAGAATTTAAGGCAGCCTCACATGCATTCTGCTTCCTGAAGGCAATCCCACAATGCATTGTAAGGAAAAAACATTTTTAAATACTGTATATATATATATATATATATATATACACACACACACACATAACTGATGACAATATGTAAATAAAATAAATGAAATCATTTATTATTTTATCAATATATTACTAAATTACTAAATATATTACTAATATATTACATATATTACTAAATATTAATAATATATTGTTATTACACACACAACACACACACACATAACTGATAATAATATGTAAATACAATAAATGAAATAATTTTATATATATATAAACATAATTATACAATTTACATAATTAAAAACTATATATTCAATAATGTAAATTATGTATAATTATATATAAAAATTATACATATACAAAAGTATAATTCTTTAAAGTATCAATTACATATATATACATACATTATTAAGAATTTCAGTTCAGACAATCTGAAACCTTTATTTATTGAACTATATATATATATATATATATATATATATATTGTTATTAATATTAAATATTAAAATTAAATATTAATATAAAATTAATTTCATATAAAAATACACAATTTTTATAAATAATAATACTTAAACCAATCTACCTAATTTTATCCAATGCTTGTGTGTACCATGTTTTTTATGCATATGTAGAGTTTTTCAAAACCGCCTCTAAATATTATTTTAGTTGTTGCTTTAGAAGACTGCTCCAAAGTCATCATGTTGTTATCTACTCTGAACTTTCCACAGTGACTGTGCCAAAACTCATGGCATATTATTGCAAGTGAAGCATTATCAGAACTGTCTTGCATTATCATTATGAGTGTGTGCGCATGGCTGACACGCGACATGGTTTCCTTTTGAGGACAAGTGCCGTTATTAAACCACACTGACTTCCTGTGCGCTCCTCCTGAAATGAGAGTACAAGCATTCTCTTTGAAACCACAGTACAACCCCTAACTGCTCCAAACAACCCTGTTTGATTTACACTGCTCCCTGAATCACAGAGAAATACATTCATGAGCTCTTCATACAATACATCTTTTATTTCAACATCTGTTATATTACCACAACAGATATTAAACCTTAATTTTTATCACTCTGAATTAATTTAAACTGAATCAGACAAGTCCCTGGGGCCCAAATCGAGCTTCAAGTATAGGCTCAAGTAAACAACTTTCGGTCTGTTTTTTTTTCCTATAAATGAATGGGTAACTATGGTAACTAGGATTTCTTTTCTATCAGGCTAAACCCACATCCTCAGTATATGACACATTTCTGACTATCTATCTACACAAAGGATCATTTCAATTATTTCGATTTTATTAATAAACATCCTTTATTATGAAACTTCCAAATATCTACAAGTTATATGTGTTTTAACCTTTTAAAACTTCCAAATATTTGAATTATAATGCCCATGCAGATAACATGAACAAAAGCGCAATAGAGGGTGGACCTTAACAGAGTCACCATTTTAAATGTCTTAATATACGCCTAAAGACTTCAATTTAAAGTCCAAACCTCGAATCAGTTGTTTGCTACTTAAGTGTGACTTTTCTCCTTTAAAGCATTTTTTTCAACTTTATTCTTTTCAGGGTTTACAGGTGAAGACAGACTATATTCCCCTGCTGCAGTCGCTGGCTTCATTTGGATGGAGACTCACTTGTGTGCTGCCTACACCCATCATCAAGACGAACAGGTAAAGTTATTGCCTTAAAGTTAGTATTATTTAACTTCTAGGTTCATACAGTTTCTAAAACTGCAAAGGTCAATGAAAAAAAAATATTTGTTTGCAATATTAGCTGAAAAAGCTGTAAGGATGCATACTTTGAGAATGCACTGGGAATAATACACTATCCAGACCCCCTTGGCATACTGTTTTCAACATACAAGGATTTGGTACACACTAATCCAAATCTCACTATTTGTACTATATAGTACACAAGATTAGGATTAGTATGCAGCCATAGACTTGTGGTATGTTCAGCTAGACTTCTAGCACTATGGGAATTCACACTCATTAACGGTGATATACAGCAAGAAAGAAACCAAAAATCATGCGTTTTCAATGAAAGTTGGTGATCTGCAGAAACACGAGTGATCACTGGGCATTTAACGAAGCGGAGAAAAATTAACTATGCAAATGGCGAAGCAACGCACCAGCAACCAATGGAAATGAGAGCGAAGGTCATGTGATCCATCTGCTGTGAGATACTGTAGTTGAGTGTAGACAAGATTTCACTACTCTGGCATGATCTGTCTCAAGCATAGAGGAAAGAAATGAAGCATGGAAAATATACAAGGAATTAAAGTGAGTTTGTCTCATGCATTGATAATCATGTTCCTGATATGATGTTTATGCACTGCCGTAATTTATATTCGAAACACTTTCCTCTGAAGTATGTTTCCTCACAGTTTTTGTTTTATCAAGCTATATTTACTCATAGATAGATGAAAGATATAACACCAACATGTCAGAAACAGGGGCGTGTCTAGAGCATTTTAAATGGGGGGGCCAACCGGGGGCACTGGCTCAAAAGAGGGTGGTCGGGGTGGAGGTTGTGTTTGCGGAACGATGTATGTTATTATACATTGTGTACACTCACTAAACAAAGAGTGACAAAGACAGTGACAGAGCAGAGCCAATTCATAAAAGAACAATATTTAAAAGCACACGTCCAGTTTTGTGTGAGTGAAGGAAATCCGCTTGGGAGTGGAGAGATTCGTCCTCGCGCACATGGATCGCGTAACATTATGCACTCTCGACATTGTCATTAAGATCACACTATAGAAACCGCCTAAAATTAAGTTTAAAGAAGAGAAGAAAGCGGCCCTAGGCAGCTGCCTACACATGCCAGGATCCGCCACTGCCAGATGCAGTTAGAAATTTACTAAAAACAAGCCTATCGCAAGACATCTGGTAGGGGGGGCACCCCTGGCCACCACGTAGACACGCCCCTGGTCAGAAAGAAAAGGTTGGAAAAAGGATCGTAAAATGACTTGTAAACTCGATCAGATGTAGCGAATCACCTTCTCAACTGTGATCAGCTGTGCTCATTTTGATTAGCTCAGCATGAAAAGAGTTTTCCTGGAGCATTTCAGTCCTTGGTAGTGCAACTGAAGCAAACAATCAACTATGGGTGGCAAGGAACTGTCAAAAGATCTCCGGGATAAAGTCGTGGACAGGCACAAGTCAGGAGATGGATACAGATGGATACATCTCCTGCTTGTGAAAGTTGGCTCCTCAGTCTTATAACAATAAGAACACAAGCTGCAAGGACGTTCCTGAGACACAAAGATAACGGTGTGCTAAGCAAAGTTTCTTTCAGCGCTTTGTGTTTTCTGTTCTTAAACCACTCTCCCTCGAGGAAACTTAAAGGAAGCATATGTCTCAAGATCATTTGACTATCAGATGCGTTCTCTTCTCAGCTCACTCGGGCTACAGCTGCGCTTACCTGCAGTCGTGAATGCAGTGATGGACAGCTGTCTTTCCTCAGTCGACTGGTGTTTGGATTTCATGTGATGGACATTTACGGCTGGCAAAGCAAAATGTAGTAAAATTCGAATAGTGCTTTTTATTTTTCGAATTATAATTACATATTAAATATTCGACTATTTGTGCAAAGCCCTACTCCATACCTGATTGAAGAGCCAGGAGGAAACTGGTCAGAGAGGCGACCAAGAGGCTTACAGGAACTCTGTGTGCATGTGACAACAGTATCACAAATTCTCCACAAATGTGGCTTGTATGGGACGGTTGCCGGAAAAAAAGCCACTCCTCAAGAAAGGCCCCATGCAGCTTTGCCAAAACACACCTTGATGATTCTGAGGCAGATGAAACTAAAATGGAATTATTTAGCCTCAACACCAAACGATATGTCTGGCAGAAATCCAATACAGCTCACCATCCAAATAACAGCATTCCTCCAGTAAAGCATGGAGGTGGTGATGTCCTGTTCTGGGGTGTTTCTCTGCAGCAGGGACTGGAGCACTTGTCAGGAT
>NW_015505329.1:724122-746652 GCF_001515645.1 Sinocyclocheilus grahami
TCTGCCAGAAAGCTGTCAATGGGAAGAAGGTTTACCTTCCAACATGACAATGACCCAAAGCACACAGCAGAACTGAGCACACAGTGGTTGAAGGAGAAAAAGCTGAATGCCCCTGCATTGCCTTTAGTCAGAGCCCAGACTTAAACCCCACTGAAAATCTGTGGAATGACTTGAAGACTGCAGTCCACAAACGCCCACCATCAAATTTAACCAAACTTCAGCAGTTCTGCAAAGAAGAGTGAGCAAAGTCTAGAAGTTAGTAGAGACCAATCCAAACAGACTAAAGACTGTAATTAAAGCAAAAGGTGGTTCAACAAAATACTGACATAAGGGGGTGATCCTTTTTCCAACTCGGTGATTCAGATTTATTTATTTTTTCTGACATTTTGGTGTTTTCACTTGGATGTTAAGTTGCACTGAGTAAATACAGCTGGATAAAACAAAAACTGTGTATACACACACACACATACATACATTTACATCATTTATTTCAATTACAAAAAAATAATTACGACCAATAATACGACTAGGTTTCAAAGCCTTTGAGTGTGAACAGGCTTTAGAGGTAGGAAACATAAAGCCATCAATTGATTTTGTGTAAACACCTCATGGGGCGCCATTTCGAACATAAAAAAGAATTGTACAACCCACACAGAGTAATGGTACGTCCTGAACTCCAACCGTGACAAAGTGCTCGGGGTATAAAGAGCTCTGCGGGCCTCATGGAGTCAGATGTAATGACTGGCACAGGCAGTACGGGGCAGAACTCCACCGTTTGCTCGCCGTAATGGAATGTCAATACAAGCGAACTGATGATTCCTGTAATGGCAAGCGGAAGCTCCCGGCGATGTCGAACTGAAGTAATCTCCATCTGTCATACCCACGCCTGCGCTGGGCCGATCCCATGTTGGCCTTTCTCTCACACGTCATTCTTCTATCCGTCCTGAAGTCCCTGCTGATTAATTACGGGCCTATTTTAAACTTTCACAAAATACCACAACTCACAACAGCAGCAATGTAGCTAATTAATCAAAACGTTGTCCTAGATACTACGGAACCGTCACTTTTCAGTGTCTTGGAGAAGGCTGGCCTTGTTTTCCTGCGAGGCAAAATATAATATGGTAACATATGGGTAAAGCTTGTAGTACTATGAATACCAGTGTTGGTGAAGATCCAGTTTTATTATTCATGGTAACAAAAGTCAATGACAAGCAAACTACAAACAGTACAGTATCATTCAAATGTTTAAGATCTGTAAGATTTTTTTCAGCAAGTATGCATTGATCAAAAGTCACAGTAAATATATTTATTATGTTAAAGATTTCTATTTCAAATAAATGCTGTTCTTTTGAAGTTTCTATTAATCAAAAAATCCTGTATCAAGGTTTCCTTAAAAATATAATTGTTGTCAACATTAATAAATAATAAAAAGAAGTGTTTCCTGAGCAGCAAATCAACATATCAGAATGATTTCTGAAGGATCATGTGACACTGAAGACTGGAGTAATGATGCTGAAAATTCAGCTTTGATCACAGAAATAAATTACATTTTAAAATATATTACAATAAGGAACAGATATTTCACATTGCAATATTTCTGTTTTACTGCATTTTAGATGCACAAATAAATGCAGCCTTTGTGAGCATAAGAGAGAGAAACATTTACAGACAAATATTTTGAACGCAAGTTATTCTGTTCTTACTGCAAAATGAATAATTATTTATTTTGCAGTATTAAATCATTATTTATTTAGCTATAAGAGTCGTATTTCTGCAAAAACTGTCATGGAAAAACTAGGTTCTTTCTTTTTTTTTTTATTATGAAAAAGTAATGGAAATTTCTGCACTAAATATATATTTTTTCTTGTCACGCTCAACTCTAAAATTCTTGATGAGTTAGAAATCCATTCTTTGTAAGCATAATCTCTAGAAAATGACAAAGTCCTCCAGTAATCACAAACAACTAGAAGTCGTCTTGCCGAACAAACAAGGTAATTCCACAGCACTTTTTTGAATGCAGATGAGTTTGTTTGTAATCTGCACTCTTATATTTCCACACACAGGGCGGCTTCTCATTGCTATGCATCACGCCGTACCGAAGGCTTGTACATTCATTACCATGGGGACTCGTGTCATGGTGGGGACCTAAATTGAAGTCCCCACGGGTAAACAAGCTAATAAAGTCACACAGAATTAAGTTTTTTGAAAATCTAAAAATGCAGACAGTTTCCTGTAAGGGGTACGTTTAGGTGTAGGGTTGGTGTAGGGCGATAGAATATATGGTCTGTACAGTAGAAAAAACATTACGCCTATGGAGAGTCCCCACAAGGATAGCAAACCAGACGTGTGTGTGTGTGTAAGTGTGTGTGTATACAACTTTTGTAATATTTAAAAAAAGACCATTTTTGAATACATTTTTGGCCCTTCGCAGAAAATTTTGGGCACTTTTGGTCAAGATGATTGGACCTGAAACAAGCAGTTTGATCATTATTGACGTATAATCATACCTAGATCACTAACTGAATGGTTTCCTCTCTCTCATCCAGTGATGGCAGTTTGGCCACCAAGCAGATCGTTTTCCTCCAGAGACCAGTGCTGCCTCGCAAGAAGAAGGAATCCAAGGTGTGTAACCTCTTATTCCAGCCGCATTACTGACATACTGCTGTCAAACACACACACACACACACAGTTATCATATTCCTCTCATTCTCTGCTTCTTGACTAAAAACATCTACGTAGTTTGTGTTAGCAGCCAAAGTCACACACCAAGTGTTTTTACAGGGTTCAGTGCCGGCGTCAGGCATTTCCTTAAAGCTCCACATAAAATGGAGCAGAAAGCACAAGACGCTTGAACAGAACAATGCATAATTTAAACAAAGATTTAGCTCCATGTCACTTCAAAGAAAACCAGAGCGAGTGTGTGTATAGCGGGTGTTACTGCGTGTTTGGCTTTCCTGATGATATTTACTTACACGCCAGTGTTGTCTTTTTACATTTTTTGGGAAGAAAGGGCCAATGCAAATGAACTGTGCTAAGCTTTAATCAACCCGTCACACTTGTCATCATCAGTTCAATATGTGAATTTGTATTCTCAACCATAACAAACTGATGTGAGAATCTAAATGCACTTTTTCCGAAAATAAAAATTCCACATGGCATACATCTCACGCATCTTGCGGTTGCACGAGGACACCACAGCTTTGTGTGTACTGCTTTTATATAAGCATCATCTCACATATTCATAAGTGCAATACAGCAACAATCAGGTTTTGAGCATTTACAAATCACAGTGATCTGTACTCTACTTGAAGGAAACAGGGTTAAAAACTAAAGTTAAAAAATAGTTTATGCAAATGAAAGCCAGAAAAGTGGCAGGGGGCAGCCAATCACAGTGAGAAGAGCCAGTGACATCTGTCATTAACGTTTCTACTGCTGGACTTTCAGTGCTTAAATGGATAAACATGGATTTATTGTGGGTTTGTTTAACATTGATGATGCCTGTTTGTTATTTGAAAAGGTTTACTAAGGGTTAAAAAAAAGATGAAATCATGTGATTATATTTCATTCAGATTTAGAACAAGACAGTAGGTAAACAGAATTTAGCTCAAAAGTAAATTTTTTATTTATCATGGAAGCAGTGATTCATTAAATGATGATCAAATGATGAAACAGCATTACAACCAAGTATACGTTTGCTATTTTAAAGAAGCAATTCATTAAATATTTACCTGCATCTCATTATCATCCCATAAAAAAAAGTATTAAAACTCTCTGTCAATGTTTTCGGTTTCAGAAAGTCATCTTTAAAGCACGGAACAAGTCCAACAAGAACTCGGTCAAAGACGCACCAAAGAACAAGAAGAAGAAAGACTCTACGTCCACCGTAGAGAAAGAGATAAGTGATCAAAAGCAATGTGATGGAGCCGAGAAGAGCGCTGAAGAGACAAATACAAGTGTGAATGAACGATGGGAGGCAAACCAGAATAATGAGGCTGATGCTGAAGTGCAGAGTGAACAGAAAGAGGACAGAGAGGAAGGGAACGAGACACAGGAAGGGACGGTAGGAGCAGGCAGGGAAAAACAAGAAGCGGTGGCCGGAAATAGCGAGAGAGATGGAAATGCTAAGGATGAGGTAGATGTTAAAGAGGAAGAGCGTAGTGTGAAAACAAAAGCTGAAATGGGGTCGTGTCAAGACGAGTCCTCACCTACAGCACAAGAAACAGGACTACAGGACGATGAGGTGGACAAACAGGAAGACAGCTCAGCCAATCAGGATTGAGGACGCACTCACACCCACCAGGCCAATGGAAGTGGACCTTTATGAATGTTCTAATTGCTACGCTGCAAAAAAAATCACTTTGCTGATCGATATTTTGTCTTGTTTTCCAGTATCGAAACATCCTTAAAACAAGTTCAGTTTGCAAATGCAGGCTAAACATGTCTTGTTTTATTGATCTTTAGATACTCAAGACGAAAGTGTAGCTCACGGTTTCAGACAGGTAAACTGTCATGCAAACACCTCACTAGGGCTGCACGATTAATCGAATGCGATTGTTATGTGCATTTTGTTAGTAAAGCCGGTTCTGTAATCAGCAGGAAATCATCATCACGTGCTTTCAGATGGAGCAGCATTTAATACACATAGCCGTAGTTCACTGACAAGTTAAGCAAAAAAATCGCAGACGATTTTATTGCGCGATTATGAAATCGAAGAAATCATTCGCGATTATGAAAGCTGTTTGCATAGCTTCTCAGTGAACTACGGCTCTGTGTAGTAAATGCTGCTCCATCTGAAAGCATGTGAAAATACCACATTTAATAACATATTTTTACTCCAAACTCACTTCATAACGTCAGTCGAGTGTTTGAAATAAATCCTTCTGTGAGATGATGTGGCTTCTTACACAGAATAAGGCACGCAACATATTTCATAGTATTTAAGCAGTGATAAAGGCATTGCATTATAAATATACTTTATTTTAATGAAAATTATAATAATAAGAACTCAGATAAACCGTATATTGCCATAGTCGTGTGTTTATTAGTCACGTTGAATCAATGAAAGCAGTTGAATCTTCTGTTTATTCAGCTGCAGCGATAGGCATTTTCTGGGTTTCTTCTGCGAGGCGTATTTGGAGTTTCAGCGCGAGAGCGCCCTCTGGCCTTTCGATTGAAATTTACTGCTGATCACAGAACCGTGCTTCACTGAAAGATACACATGACAATCGCAGCTTCTGTCGAATCGCAATCTCGATTCCATTTCGATTTATCATGCAGCCCTAATTTGTTGCATCCAGTGGGGACATAATTACGGATTATAATGACTTATACTGTCTTTTTATGCATTGCATCGCACCGCGTAAACATAAAACCATGTCTGCATTTGTGATCGGAGAAACGACAAACAACAAGCGCAACTCTACAATATTATTTATGGCGTTTATGAGTGATTATGAACGAATGCAGGAAACGCATTTGTCCGTGTTTCACTCCGTCTCGAATCGTGCTCGCGGAAAGCGCTTGAGAAACAGTGTCTCTTCCGCGGCTTGGTACGCTTTAAACTCGTTTTTTTAGTCTCGCGCAAAGACTATACGACATTCACATTACATGATTTGACTGATTTTTACGAATAAAGGGCGACATCGCACCTTATTAAATGAAATAATCATTCATGTTTTCATAACCACTGGCTAAATTCAAAAACAAAACTAAAATTAAATAATCTTTGAGAGCAAGGGTGCCCCCTGGTGTTTCGGAGGACCTACACAGCTTGCGCATTTTGCGTATGCTCTGATTTCATTTGTGAAAATTCGCTGAACAAAGGTAAAGGTGAACGCACCTTAAAATGTCTGAATGTTATTGCATTAGTTAAAATATCTAACTAAATGGCATTTATTTTAAACTCCAGGAAACATTATCAGAATGTTCTGTCAAGGTTTTCTCAGTTATCAACAAACATTATTCCAGTAACATTATTCCAGTAACATTAACAGAACGTTCGTTCCAAGTTATCTGTTTTTTAAATAATGTTCTCAAAAAGTTAGCACAAAAACAGTATACATCGTTTATGGATTTTTTTTCATGAAACGTTTTAGTTGGACGTTCAGCGAACATTTTTAAATGTAACTTGTTTCAGCATGTTTAGAGAACATTGTTATCAACAAACATTATTCCAGTAACATTATTCCAGTAACATTAACAGAACGTTCGTTCCAAGTTATCTGTTTTTTAAATAATGTTCTCAAAAAGTTAGCACAAAAACAGTATACATCGTTTATGGATTTTTTTTCATGAAACGTTTTAGTTGGACGTTCAGCGAACATTTTTAAATGTAACTTGTTTCAGAATGTTTAGAGAACATTTGAAAGTAACATTCCCATAATGTTTGCAAAATTCTAAAATGGAACGTTCCCTTAACATTCACATATCAAAAATGTTTTTAAAACATCTAAAAAGGAATGGATGTTTGGAACGTTCAGAAAACATTCCGAAAAAAATTTAAACTTTTTATAACTTAATGGGCACGTTAAAAAACGTTCGTAGAACATACTTTGTTAGTTGGGAGAGTGCAAGCAAACTTTACAAGCAAAACATTTCACAGAAAGACTATTAGTGGGACGAATCCATCAAGAAATGTGCATTAAGGTGCGGTCACATTAAAGTCCCCCAATTGTCCTATGCAGATTTCACTCATGATCAAGTTGGTCGCTTGAAAATTAAAGTGACTTCTGTGTAAGTAATAATTCATACATCTCTATGCTACTTACAGTGGACCTGTTTTTACACCCAAAATTCCACTACTGCACCTTAAGAAAGTAAATGGCTATTTTGATTTCATGTTGATGTTTGTTCCACTGTACACCTCACCTGAGCTGCATATGTATTTCCATTAAGTCAGCATTGTTATGTTTGGCCGTATTTATAATCTGGCTTCGCAGTGTCAGGGTTTTTCCAGCATGTGGTCTTGAGGGACGGCGTATGTGCGGTTCTGCGGGGGTCTGCATTAGCTCTAACGGCCAAAGGGGTTTAAAATCATAATAGCTTTCCCGCTCCCCACTTCTGCTGTGACAAACGTCTGAACCACTCGGCCTCATCAGAAAGGACATCAGCATTTCAACTCCCTAATAAAAGATGCCGTTTTCAATCTGTCCGCGTATGCTTTAAAGAAATTCATTTTGCACTTACACGAAGGCTGTTCTCGTTCTTTTTCTGAGCGGTTTCTGACACGTTGTCATTATAATTGCGCTTTGTCACAGTGCTGTTGTTAGACTGTAGCTGGAGGGGAAAGGCCTTGTTTATTGTTTTAATACAGGGGAAAGACGGAGCTGCTCTGACGATTCAACCAGAGACGAAAAGACATTCTGATCATCCTATTTTCAGTTTAACATGTTCAATCTCAGCTTACATACAGATGTATTTGTTGCGTATAACAGGTGGAATCTGTAGGATTTCTGAGGTGGTCAAATCTGTGGAATGTGTTAGAGCTGTGAGTTCTACAAAAACATTCAAATTACCCAATAAAGGAACACACAATGTGCAGAGTTTGTGAATGAAGGGCGATCCAATTCCTGCTGACATCTGTAGGCGCTGATTGTGTGTGGGCCTGCTTATCACTGACAGATAGCAATTATGTTACAGTATGTGTTAGTATGCATAATGCTCTACTGTCAGCATCTGCTCTGATAAGCTTGGGTTATCTAGATTGAGTTCCTTGACTGTGTTTGGAACAGAATACTAGTTTAATGCGTATTGCACAGTATATGCTGTATGCCGCCGCCTATTCACTCTAAAAAAATGTTGGGTTAAATATAACCCAGCGCTGGGTTAAAAAGGGACAAACCAAGCTATTGGGTTGTTTTGACCCAGCGGTTGGGTTGTTTTGAACCCAACCGCTGGGTCAAAACAACCCAATAGCTGGGTTGGTCCCTTTTTAACCCAGCATTTTTTAGAATGTATTGCTTTAATAGAATGTGAAACAGCATAAAATAAAGTTATAAGCCAGAGGTGACTATATTCAGTGCAAAACTGACCTTAACTTAATAATTATGCAGAAATAGTAGTATAATAGTATGCTATTTCAAACACAGCCTTTGTTCCTAACTCAAACCCTGTTAAACAAACACACAGCAGCTACATATTTTTTAAGACTTACTGTTATCTGGTTTAGCTGGCAGCGATGAATGGTTAGTGTGTGAAAGTGAACATGCGTGATCTTTACCGCCCACCGTGTAGATTCGAATGCACACAATAGCAGGCAGGACATCAGAAAGTTTATGGATGGTAAGTCCAGTCTGGGCTCGCAGGATCAGTCGGATCAGTCCGTGGGTTGGTGAGTCCGCGTCAAACGAGCTGTTAGGGAAAAACAAGGATGTGGAAGAAAGTGAGGCAGGATCAACGAAATGATGCTGAGTAATATTTACCCTCCTCTCCTGTGACTCATGCAGCGGTTGACCTCGTCCGCTGTAGTTTTTCTTTTGTGTGTGTGTGTGTGTGTGTGTGCGTGTTGTATACTAAGAAATGTGCCAGTTCATCAGTTATATAATGGATTTTAATGTATCCTGCAGTGGCAGGGGAGGATCATTGTAGCTACTAATGCACATTTAAGCATGTGCACCTAATTTTGTGGTCCCTTTCCTGTTGGTTTTCTTGCTTTTCAGAAGATAAAAGAGTCAAACATGCTGCATTTCCCCTCTCAACCCCCCGGCCAGTGAGATGAGTAAAGCAAGCTTGTACTGTATATCTTAAAGGATTTCACCATTTCTGCCTACATATTTGCAGGTTGCTTCTTTGATTGTCAGCCACTGTTGTGCCATTGTGAACATTGATCAATGTTTTTCATTGTTTGTAAGGACAAACAACATGATAATGTCATCTGTACAATTTGTATAATATAATAAATATGATTTATATTTGATTTGTTTTGAAAGTTGTATTTGCTATAATATCTGTCAGCTTCTTTATTGCTTAATGAAGCAAAGCCCCAAGACAAAACTACAGTTTCTAATAGAGGCATTGCACAGGTCATATTTCATTTAAAAAACAAAATTGTATTTTGCATTAAGAAAATTAAACCTTATGTTCATGATCATTAAGGTTTTTTTTTTTTTTTCTATTTACAGAAATATACATCGAGGCACTAATTTCATGACAATTAAGTGCATTTACCCAAATGATAATCTAATAAGAATCATCTTTGAGAAAAATGCTAATTACAAAAAACTCCTCAAACTTAAAATGTCTGGACACATTAAAGTAAGGAATGTGCTTAATTGTTACCAAAATACTTTCACAGTGCAAAAAATCTTAATGCTCTTTAAATAGGCTTTGTTTTCCTCATGCAAATTGTAATTGCATGATAATCGGGAGAAATGTGAAGAGTGTGTTCAGATGTCATGCGTAGACATTTTATGGCTCCACAGAAGTCAGAATGAAACTAGCAACATTTCTCGGTCAGGTTGCATCACAATGCATACACTTATGTACTATAGGAAAGTATATACTTTTTAGTGTATTTAATTAAAAAATAATAATAAATAACATTATGGGCACACAACATCTTATGCTTCTCATATGCTTGTCAGATACATTGTGTGACAAACAATGAATTAAACCGTTTGAGGAGTTTTTTGTAATTAGCATTTTTCTCAAAGATGATTCTCATTAGATTATCATTTGGGTAAATGCACTTAATTGTCATGAAATTAGTGCCTCGATGCTAAAAAAAAAAAAAAAACCTTAATGATCATGAACATAAGGTTTCATTTTCTTAATGCAAAATACAATTTTGTTTTTTAAAATGTCTGGACACATTAAAGTAAGGAATGTGCTTAATTGTTACCAAAATACTTTCACAGTGCAAAAAATCTTAATGCTCTTTAAATAGGCTTTGTTTTCCTCATGCAAATTGTAATTGCATGATAATCGGGAGAAATGTGAAGAGTGTGTTCAGATGTCATGCGTAGACATTTTATGGCTCCACAGAAGTCAGAATGAAACTAGCAACATTTCTCGGTCAGGTTGCATCACAATGCATACACTTATGTACTATAGGAAAGTATATACTTTTTAGTGTATTTAATTAAAAAATAATAATAAATAACATTATGGGCACACAACATCTTATGCTTCTCATATGCTTGTCAGATACATTGTGTGACAAACAATGAATTAAACCTCATTATTGACCCCAAGATAATGGAATAGCTCGTCCAAAAATGAACATTTGCTGAAAATGCACTCACCCGCAGGCCACCCAAGATGAGTTTCTTCATCAGAACAGATTTGGGTAAATTTAGCAATTCCATCACTTGCTCACCAGTGTAGTGGATCCTCTGCAGTGAATGGGTGCCGTCAGAATGAGAGTTCAAACAGCTGATAAAACCATCACAATAATCCACACCACTCCAGTCCATCAGTTAACATCTTGTGAAGTAAAAAGTTAGAAGAAAAGAAAGAAATCCACGATTTAACTTTAACCCGTTGCTTTTGGCCAAAATATGAGTCCATAATTCATAATAACGCTTCCATCAAATCTCCTGTTGTCCTCTCACATCAAAATCCACCCACATATTTGTTACTCTTTTTTGCTTGTAAACAGAGCTTGAGCTGTGCAGATTTCTCTTCTGATTCAGACAAGACGACTTTTTCACTGGAGAAAGATGGAGGACTCGTATTTTAGCCGGACGCAACGGTTTGAAGTTAAAAACGCTTTATGCCAGGTTCACAAACACACTCCGTTTGCAGTGTGCATGTGCAGAAGCAGCACGGACTCGTTCTGCTTTCACACGGGACGCGTTTACAGTCCGCTACTGATCTGCGGCTGTTTACCACAAACACCACATTTATCCATTATTTTGAAATCCAACATTTATCCAAATCTTTCTCAGCATCGTATTTGTCTTTTTACACAGTGCAGTAATGCAATCTTTCATAGACATATTCACGTTTAAAGCGGCGCATTATTCATTGTGTTTTACTTCTAGATTTATATAGGCCTATTAATTTGCACAAGCAAGTGAGCATTTAACCTACTTTTCTTGCTATCACAAATTAAAACTAACCACTGACAGCTCTCCTGCCTTTTCTTTCGCGTTTAAATCTTTATTACAAGCAATCCTGCGGTTCATAAAGAACTTGCTTTGTTTCCCTACCTCCACGAGTGCCATCTATTATTGCCTTGTTTAGTGCTCTTTTCCTTGCTTTAAACCTAGCCAAGAAGCCATATGTGTTGCCGGTGATACACAGACTTTAATTGTATGCATATGGTGTAATTACTACATTTTCGTGTCAATCCATGTTCATTTTTACCACGAACAATGTGCTGTCACTTATAACAGACTTCTGCACCGCTTCTGGAACCGCATCCGCAGTGTAAACGCTCTAATCCGTTAACATGGGGGGGGAAATACCCACTGCAAACGGAGTATGAGTGAAACAGGCGTTACAAAACACGCCGCTTTTAGCTTCACAAGATGTTAATTGATGGATTAGAGTGGTGTGGACCACTGGTGTTTTTATTAGCTGTTTGAACTCTGACGGCACCCGTTCACTCCTATAACGCGAGACATATGGATACCGTGGATAGTATCTTATCTGGTATGCAGTGCCACAATCCTAAATAGCTGTCAGACTAACAAAAAGCACTTGTGAGTAAATCATTGGATGGTGTATAAATGACCTCCATGAAGCTCTTTGGGACTACAAGCGCAAACACATGCACAGACTCCCACAGCACATGAAATCAATGCCGCGTCCATTACCAGAAAACACTAATGACACTTCAGTGATGTAGACAGACGAGGGCAATGAATAATGTATAGACGTCTTAAAATGTCTGTCTTAAAACAGGCCACATTTTTAGATTTAGATGAGAGAAAAAGACCAAAGTGACCATATAACCTTGGACTTTTAGAGTAGCATGTTAGGTTTGTTTACTAAAGTCAAATCAGGTAACAAACCAACAAGCCAAGTACTGAAGGAACACAGCGCCACCTAGTGGCTCATGCATGTCAGCACTTCACCTTTGACAAAAAAAAAGCTACTCATGTCAATGCATCAGTTTATGAATATGGTGGTAATCATCTGATATCATTCAAAAGTACCACATTATTATCAACTGATGCCATTAGTGCGTAATGTGTGTGTGTGTGTGTGTAATGCACTTCTGTTAAATTGTAGTTTTTGCGCTCAAAGAGAGCAGCACTTTAAATCAGGAATCACTGCAAACGTGAACACGGTCTAGGAGGATTATCCAGCCCTAATTTAATTAATGCAATCAAGCTTTGCCCTCCCCACATGCCTGCCTATCTGGTGCTGTCAGAGCCCAAATTCTAAATAAATTCATTACCTGATCTGCTTAGTTCATAACGGCAATCTGAACTGAAGGATGAATATGCATCAGCATAACTGATGCACCACAATAACTGAAACTGTTTGCACATGAGTGATGATATGAGAGCTGTTACAGAAATCCCTAAAGTATTGAGTGAGTCTTCAAATGGGTCATCAATAGGGGTGAACTTGAAATAATTCTCCCAGTTACATTCAATTTATACGTTATTGGTTGGATGTTGTCCCGGATGATAAACCGATGTCTATATGCCATAAACTGGCGATTTATTAAGTAATATTTTATATTTTCTTTCCCTAATCTAAATGTATAAAGAAAACATGTTTAAAAATGAGCTATAAGTATAAGCTATAAATAAGTAAATATATTAATAAATATTATACGATAAGACTCAAATGTTAAATAAATAGTTACATTCATTTTAAAATAAATTAGAATTAACAGATGATTTACAGAAGGCTGTTTGAGAGTTTCTGAGGGCAGATGTTGTGAACGATCATTCAGCCCGCAGCTCCATCTTGCTCATTACGATAATAATGATTCCCACCACAAATCCCAAAAATCCCACAAGAATTCCTACCACAAGCACTGCTGCCCCAACCTCCTGAGTGTCCTCCGGCACCTTCACCTCTGTGTGACAAACATCAGCACATCACCAACATTAAAGGGGTCATATGATGTTGCTAAAAAGAACATTATTTTGTGTATTTGGTGTAATGAAATGTGTTTATGCGGTTTAAGGTTAAAAAAACACATTATTTTCCACATACTGTACATTATTGTTTCTCCTCTATGCCCCCCTTTCTGAAACACATCGATTTTTACAAAGCTCATCGGTCTGAAAAGCGAGGTGCTCTTAAAATATAAAAAATATAAAATATAAAAACTCTTTAAATATAAAAAACGTACTTACAGTCTGTGAGTCAGAACAGCTGGCATTGTAGTCTACTCTCCCAGGATCAGGAAACAGTCCTACATAAAATGTGCTGCACACATCTGAATATTTGGGTTGAAGTGTTCTGGAACAGTGTTGTAAATACAGCTTAACCACTGATTTCTAGTTGTGTCCATTTTTGGAAGACCAAACAAAGTAGTTTCGCTTTCACAACGAAACACAACGTTACACACGGAGGCCTTGAGTGAGCAGAGGCCAGGGGCTAGAGTGAGGAACGGCCGGAGGGCCAGAGTGAGCAGAGGCCGGGGGCTAGAGTGAGGAACGGCCAGAGGGCTTGAGTGAGCGGAGGCGGGGGCGGGCGGGCGGATTTGACGAAGGAGCATTCGGCGGGCTTGTGGCAACCACATGTGACGACCCCAGGCTGGACTCCGCTTCGTCCACGGTGAAAGCCGATCCGGTGATCCACAGCGCAAAGTTGTTGTATTTCCTCAGCGACCAGCACGGATCAGCTCTAGGCATGACGAAGCGCGTGAACATTTGGGCGCCGTAATGCAAATCTTCCCACATCGTGACGTAGTGATGTAGATATGTTGGGGCGTGTTAGAACGAGCCGTTTTAGGTAGGCGTGGCTGACTCTGAACTTTTATAAAGAATATCTCTTTGGATTTGAGACTTTAGTCTTTGCAACTTTACAGATCTTCTTTATGCACCAAGAGCTTGTAACACTTCAAAGAGAAAGGAAAAATTGAAATCGCATCATATGACCCCTTTAAACAGCCATCCAAACATCGGACATATTTAGCACAAATTAATGGCAGAAATAAAAAATGATGAGATGTTCATTCAGCAACATGCACTGTACTATCCTTTTGCTTCACAAAACTGACTTATGTGAAACTATGCATTATTATACACCTATAAAATCTATTTATTATTGAATACTGAAGCAATAATTCATATTTACCAATAAATAAATAGTAAAAATGTTGATTAAATATCATGTAAATACATTTGTCTTACAATTGGGTCTTAATGTTCTGTTAGTAAAAATAAAAGTATATAATAATAATAAGTATAAAAGATCAAATAAAATATATTTTTTTATTTGATTATTTTATTCCCGCCGCTCAGAAATGTGAAAATAAACAATATACTTATGATGATAATAATAATAATGATAAAAATAATAAGATGAGATCTTGAACAATATGCGTTCTAGTATCCTTTTGCTTCACTAAATTGTCTTATGTGAAACTGTGTATTATTGTGCATCTATGAAATCTATATATTTGTGACCCTCTCTGTGAAAACCCAGCTTAAGTCATTTTTTGTGATTTACTGTTTTCTACATAAAATCATCCTTCATAAGGTAAAGAACATTCTGTGAAAATTTAACCTTTATATCTTTAATACGGACTTTTTCAGGATTCTTTGATGAATAAAAAGTTAAAAAGAAGAGCATTTATTTAAAATAGAAATCTTTTCTAACAATATAGACTACCGTTCAAAAGTTTGGGGTCATTCCATTTTTATTCTTTCTTTTTTTTTGAAAGAAATTAAAACTTTTATTCAGCAAGGATGTGTTAAATTGATAAGAAGTGATAGCAAAAATTTATATTGTTAGAAAAGATTTATATTTTCAATAAATGCTGTTCTTTTTTACTTTTTATTCATCAAAGAATCCTGAAAAAAAGCATCGCAGTTTCCCAAAAAATATTTGGCAGCACAACTGTTGATAATTCTAATAATAAATCAGCATATTAGAATGATTTCTGAAGGATCATGTGACACTTTACACTGGAGTAATGGCTGATGGAAATTCAGCTTTGCATCACAGAAATAAATTATATTTTAAAGGATATTAAAATAGAAACCATTATTTTATATTGTAATAACATTTTGCAAGATTACCCTTGAGCGAAACCGAAAGCACTTGTGCTCTATTTCTTGCAGTGACTACGTTTACTTGTAAACACTATTTAAACATGCGCATAGTTCTTTCAAGCATATCCTGTTTTGCAAGGCTGCTGAGCTGTACCAACCAAAAAATTTATTAAATATGAAATAAAATATTGAAACACCACTTCAAACCGTTCACTTGTTGTATTTGTATTTCCATCCAAATAAAAAGCAGCGTATAATCCGGAGCACATAAACTCTTAATTATACTGCAGATAAGGAATATTGGGTCACAATGATCTGCTATGTGTCTTATATATTCAAAAAGAATATTCTAGAAAAGAGAGGTTAGAGCAATGCAAATAAATACAAACAAGAAAGCAGCAGAAGCAAAAACATGGTATTACGGACTCCATATATATATACAAGAAATAAATGATGGTCTATTGCTTAAATGCGAAGCCTCTAGTGTCCTCTACAAACCAGATCTCTCAAGTTAACATTCAACTTAAACAGCTAATTCAAACCACTGAATCTAGCAGCTTTTCTCTAGTGCTCATGAACAAATCCAGTCCATCTCCTCCGGTCCAGTGAGGCGTTATGGCTGTTCTTTTCAATGAATATATTCACTACAACTTCACAGATGCCTAATCAGACAGATTTATGACAAAAAGTGTCATTTCACATTGATTCAATCGTGTAAAAAAAATCAAATCAAATCCATTTCTTACAGTTCAAAGCAATGTTAAGATGAAACTAGAGTGGTTTCATTCACTCACCAGAATTGCAAAGCCGTATGGAAAGTTACTGAATATATCATGCGTACAAAAATCCCAAAACAGTCCAGTGCATCGCAGTGCAGAAACCTACAAGTTTTAAAGCCAATGCAAATGCAAAGTTGTTCTTAATTCTGTAATTTCTTTCGCATTTCCCAATTAAAGGTCCTTTATCAACCCTCAGGCAAGTTTTGGTTGCTCAGAGATCTAAATACTGGCCCTGATCTTGAGAAAGAAGAAAAGTAGAAATGTTTGAAGACTAAATTAAACGGTCAAAATGGAAGCAAAACAAAACAACAAGCTATTTCATCAACTAAGAAAAGTAGTTATGATTACGCACTCTTTCCCAGTATGGGCATTTTGGTAAAAGTCTTCTTTATAAAAGAAAAAAAAAATCCTACATAGTATATACATTTTTTTTTTACACTCAAGTAAACATAGTTCCTGGATTCAGGAGGCATGGGAAAGAACGTGTCTGTACGGCAGGCCACAGCTCTGAATGCATCCCAGAATTCCCACTTCCTGTGCCTTCCCAGAGTCCTCTTCACCTGGAGTCCGAGTCACTGGTGTCAGATGAGGAGGAGGAGGAGGAGGAGGAGGAGTAGTAGTAGTAGTAGAAAAATAGACAGAAAAAGACTGAAAAACAGGCCTGAAAAGAAAACCGCTTCCCTATGCTTTTATAAACATACTTACGTAGGCCAGTAGGTGACAGTATAAAATCCAAAATCACTGGTACTTTTGGCATGAATAAGAATGAGAATAAACAACAGCTAGTACAGTTTTTTAAAAATTTTATTTTGTGGTGCATAATTAGACCTGCACAAAAAGTATCATGGGAGCAATGAAGTGATAGCAAAAATTTATATTGTTAGAAAAGATTTATATTTTCAATAAATGCTGTTCTTTTTTACTTTTTATTCATCAAAGAATCCTGAAAAAAAGCATCGCAGTTTCCCAAAAAATATTTGGCAGCACAACTGTTGATAATTCTAATAATAAATCAGCATATTAGAATGATTTCTGAAGGATCATGTGACACTTTACACTGGAGTAATGGCTGATGGAAATTCAGCTTTGCATCACAGAAATAAATTATACTTTAACGTATATTAAAATAGAAACTATTATTTTATATTGTAATAACATTTTGCAAGATTACCCTTGAGCGAAACCGAAAGCACTTGTGCTCTATTTCTTGCAGTGACTACGTTTACTTGTAAACACTATTTAAACATGCGCATAGTTCTTTCAAGCATATCCTGTTTTGCAAGGCTGCTGAGCTGTACCAACCAAAAAATTTATTAAATATGAAATAAAATATTGAAACACCACTTCAAACCGTTCACTTGTTGTATTTGTATTTCCATCCAAATAAAAAGCAGCGTATAATCCGGAGCACATAAACTCTTAATTATACTGCAGATAAGGAATATTGGGTCACAATGATCTGCTATGTGTCTTATATATTCAAAAAGAATATTCTAGAAAAGAGAGGTTAGAGCAATGCAAATAAATACAAACAAGAAAGCAGCAGAAGCAAAAACATGGTATTACGGACTCCATATATATATACAAGAAATAAATGATGGTCTATTGCTTAAATGCGAAGCCTCTAGTGTCCTCTACAAACCAGATCTCTCAAGTTAACATTCAACTTAAACAGCTAATTCAAACCACTGAATCTAGCAGCTTTTCTCTAGTGCTCATGAACAAATCCAGTCCATCTCCTCCGGTCCAGTGAGGCGTTATGGCTGTTCTTTTCAATGAATATATTCACTACAACTTCACAGATGCCTAATCAGACAGATTTATGACAAAAAGTGTCATTTCACATTGATTCAATCGTGTAAAAAAAATCTGATGTATTTTAGCAGATACGAGCTGTAAAGGCGCAGCTCTATTTTGGAAAAGGGGCGGGGAGCAGCAGCTAATTTGCATTTAAAGACAGGCCCAAAAAACAGCGTGTTTCTGCTTCCACTCAAAATAGGCATTTTCAAAATTATATAATAAATGATCTGTGGAGTATTTTGAGCTGAAACTTCACAGACACATTCTGGGGACACCTGAGACATCTATTACATGTTGACAATTGTAAAAAGGGGCATAATATGTCACCTTTAAATATCTTTTTTCTAAATATATACTTTTCACATGTTTATAATCGCTTAGAATACAATGGATAAAAATATATTAATATAACTGACTGAAAACCTAACTCCCTACATGATTTACATTATAATTTTATATAAATCCCTAATAATTCATAATTCATATTTTTTGTGTGTTTTCCTGAGAGAAAATGCTGTACATTTTAAATGTGTATATGTGCTAAACTATATTAATTTTGTCAGCTTTTAAGCATATAGATGACCTTAAAGCAAACAGACATAGATTAAAAGCCACAAAACTCTCATTTTGAATTGTAATGATTTTTTAAATAATTATTACTATTATTATTAAATAAATAAAAAATAAATTATTATTATAATTATATATAATATTTTTAATTACCATTATTTATTTTATTATTTATTATGATGTAAATATTATTATAATGTTCTATAATTATTTTTTACAATTTTTTTAGTTTTAATACAACTGAAATATATTAATTGTTAAAATATTTGTTTGTTTTTTATTATAAAATAATTTAACAAAATAAGAAATATTACTATTGCAATAAAATGTCTTAAAAATAATGGTATAAAAAGTATTTAGCATTATTACTATGAAATACTTTTTAATATTTTCTATACTTATTTTTGACTTTTTTAATACAATTGAAATATTCATTGTTTTTTTTATTATTTATTATAATATAAATATTATTATAATGTTCTATAATTATTTTTACTATTTTTTATTTTTAATACAACTGAAATATTAATTGTTTTTTTATTATAACGTAAATATTATTATAATGTTCTATAATTATAATTTTTTTTACATTTTTTAGTTTTAATACAACTGAAATATTAATTGTTAAAATATTTGTTTTTTTATTATAAAAAATTAACAAAATAAGAAATATTACTATTGCAATAAAATGTCTTAAAAATAATGGTATTAAAAGTATTTAAGTATTTATTGTTTTTTTATAATTTACAACTAATAATAATAATAATTACAAATATAATTTATTTTCTTTTACAATAGAGCTGTAACATTACAAAACTAATATTTATGGCTTAATTTCTTTATTTTCAAATGTTAAACCATCAAGCTTTTTTATTTTGTTGGAAAAGCACAGGGAGCCCTTAAAGCCTTTTCTTTTGCTGGCAATAGCTGGTTTATAAGCACTTCTCATTACAAGGGAAGATGGTTGGCAAATGTTTTGTTCCCAAATTGCAAGTTTGTGTGGAGTGGCATTATTTGTGAACCAAGCCGCTCTTAGATGCTGAAAGTTCTTGTCTGCTTGTTCAACATCAGCTCTATACACACACACACACACACACACCAAAGAGTGAAAAATTTAAGGGGGTCTGAATACTTTCCGTACCCACTGTATATTAAATTGACCCCATAAAGGCAACACTGGCCTGAACCTCGATTACACCAGCCTCAGGCCATCAGACCGGACTTACTGTTGAGTCCCAGACACCAAGCCATAATAGAGCAGCTAGAGAACATACTGCAGAGCACTTCAGAAGCTGCTTTCAGCCCTACCTTTGGGTTTCTGGGGTTTCTTAGCAGAGTTCAGCTGTCCGCTCACATCCTGTAACCTCCTCTCCAGCTCTCTCTTCTTCTCCAGAGTCAGTTCCTCTCGGCTCTTTCCACCTCCTCCCTTCTTCACCACTGCACACAGGACACATCTCGGTTACACTTGATGCATCGCACAACAACAAGTTCCAGCTAAAACGTGCATTATAACTAGTGGTCAACAAATATAGATTTTTTTATTTTTTTGGATGGTCGATGCTGATATTTTAGAGAGCAGAGTGGCCACTAACCAATATAATGCCGATATATATGATATCAAACTATTTAATTTAAAGATGAAGTAAAAATGTAAATTAAATGTGTATTTATTTTACATAACATTTACTAAATTATATATATTTTTCTAGGTTTATTAATTAAAATATATTAAGATTTAAACAAATCTGAATACTTAAAACAAAATCAGTATAATTCAGTATAAATGGAAAATGTGTAAAAATTAACTGTGCACAATAAGACCAGAGACATATTTTAAAAGTATATAACTTAAGGATGAATTATATGATAAAAATAAAAAAAATCACATATAATAAACGGGGGTTTTTTTTATACTTAGACCACTAATCATAACTCATTTTGACAGCAAGTTTGAGTTGGCAACCACTTGCAAATAATGATGCATATGAAAAATTGATTTCTCATCTAGCCTTACTCGGGATGTCACAGGTAACAAGCATTAAATCTCAGCTCACCATATGGTTTGCGGGGCTTCTTGCGCAGGCAGGTCATCACATATCGCTCCAGCTCACGGAGTGTGGACGGTTTCAGTGTTTCAAAATCGATTTCGATCTCCTCGGGGTTGGTGTCGCGCAGTGAGGGCTCCCGCGACTGGATGATGTGCACCACGCGGCCCAGTTTCTCCCCGGGCAGCTTGTTGATGTCCAGGCTGAGCTGCCGCTTGTCGTCATAACTCATGGGAAGGCCGTCCTCTTCCTCCTCAGAGTCGTAGTGCGGCAAGCAGACGGCAGCAGCCACGGCGAAACGAGATGGGGATGATTTCTTTGTGCTCCTGCCAGTAAAGAAAATAAACAGACTTGTAATAGTGAACAGAGGGAGGGTGAAGCTGCTGGTTAAAGATCTGGGCTGGTAGATGAAGATTTGCTGCTCCTTATGAGAACATTTTAGTTACCGGTTTAGATCTTTAACTAAATGCTACTACGGTTCTTCAGCATCTGGGTTATTGTGTTGAATCAGTCTACTGTTATTGGTTTGAATTAATCCAACAACTAACTAACTGAATCGGTGTAGACAACTGGTTGTTCATAACATGTAGCTAAAATATTTTTTGTTGCAATAAATGCTACTTTAAAAATGATCAAATGAAAAATTAAATATGGTTTAGATAATACATGTATTAAAGCTGAATGTATTTAAAGTGTATTTTTCTTAAAATTAATGATTAATTAATGTAGTATTCATTATTTAAAATGTATTAATTATTATAATTTGTATTTATTTATTATTAATTAAAATCACATAGAATTATTAAAAATATATATTTAGACCTATAAAAATACAGTTTGGACCACTGTTGTTTTGGTATTGTTTATATACTTTTATAATACTAATATACAATAACATGTTTTGAATTAGTTTTAATTTTAATTATAGTAACTTTGTCATTATTTTTAACATATTTCTATGTAGCTTCAATTTATTTTTGATTCTGTTTTAATAATTCTTGTACTTCAACTTCAACTTATTTATTTCAGTTAGTTGCCAAGGCAACATTTCTAATTTCTTAGAATTTTTTCATCTAATATTTTTTATTTTTTTTTTGTATTTCAGATTTATTTCAACTACCGGAAATGATTTTTATTATTTTTAGTTTTAGTTTTAGTTAACAGTAACAAAACTAGTTTGGACTAACTATTAGGGACAGAATAATTAAATTCCCATCCATATCAGCTACTCCACAGCTACAGTAAGAACAAGTGATGAGAAAAATACAAACTTGTTCTTGCTGCTTTTCTTCGCAGGGCCTTTCTTGCTCTGTGTGGATGACAGGGAAGCATGGCTGGATTTGCTTTTAGGCAGTTTGGAAGGTTTCTCCCGCTCATCACTCATCAAACTTCGACTTCCTCTGCGTTTCACTGGCTTCTTTTTCTTCTTCTTGTCCTTCTTTTTCTCTCGTTTCCTTTTAGGTTTGACAATCGGGCCGGAGGAGAGGGCTGCCAGCTGCTCATGTACTGCTCTGAGCTAAAGCACAGACATATACTACATGTTAAAAGATGAAAGATACTATCGAGTTATGACAGTCACAGTCATGACACTCTTCCTTTAGATTAACATGTAAGATATTATAAAGATGTATGAATGAACCATGCACAGTAAGACGAGAGAAAAGTAAAAGAGGACTTTGATTTCATGCTGTGTAATGTGCATGTATGAAGTAGAGCGTAACAGGAAGGTTTGTGTACCTGAGTACACACCTGGTCCTGCAGCTGGGCCAGGCGTTGAGCTCTCTCCTCCTCGCTGTCAGAACTCGGGCTGCTGTCGCTGCTCGGCTCACTGTCGCTCCTCGGCTCGCTCTCCGACGAGGAGGAAGAGGAGGAGGATGAGGATGATGAAGAGGAGGAGTGGTGCATTCCCAGCATGCCCATGGTCCGTCCTAATGGCATGGGAGACAATTCCTCCTCCTCCGAAACTTCGTCAGGCATCTTTGCGAAGCGGAACTCAAAAACATCCTGTGGAAAGACAAAGGGAAGAATATTAAAAATATTACATCTGTAAAAGGACAATCCTAGCAAAATCTCTAACAAAAATAAACTACTTAAAAACACTGCACAAAAAAACAAAAACAAATAATGTAAAATATAAAAAAGGTTACAAATATTCAAAATTCTAAATATGTCACAAAAGTATCATTTAAATTTTATACACATATATAT